>NW_024340697.1:4466153-4549635 GCF_902729225.1 Pteropus medius | reverse complement strand
TTTTTTGTGTCTTGTTACCGTCTGTTTTAAATCTATTTTGTCTAGTAGAAGTACTGCTACCCCAGCTTTTTTTTCCCTTTCCATGTTCATGAAATACCTTTTTCCATTCCTCTACTTTCAGTCTGTGTTTCCTTTGTTCTAAAGTGAGTCTCTTCTAAGGGTATGTGAGGGCAGCATACGTAAGGGGCTTGTTTTCTTATCCAGCCACCTTATGTCTTTTGATTGCAGCCTTTAATCCCTTTACATGTAAAGTGATTATTGAGAGATACTTTAGTAATTGCCCTTTTATTATTCATAGTTTTTATTTTTTCTTTTCTTTTTCTTAAAATAGTCGCTCTTGTAACACTGGTTTGGTGGTGATGAACTCCTTTTGCTTTTTCTCGTCTGGGAAGCTGTTTCTCTGTCCCTCGATTTGCTGGATGGAAGAATCTTTGCTGGATGGAAGAATCTTGGTTGTAGGTCCTCTCTTTTCATCATGTTAACTATTTCGTGCCAATCCCTTCTGGCCCACAAAGTTTCTGTTGGAAAATCAGCTGTCTTATGCGAGCTCCCGTGCGGGCAACTAACTGCTTTTCTCCTGCTGCTCTTAAGATTCTCTCCTTGTCTTTAACCTTTGTCATTTTAATTAGGATGTGTCATGGTGTGGGCCTCTTTGGGTTCATCTTATTTGTCACTCTGCACTTCTCCGTGTTTCTTTTGCCAGGCTAGGGAAGGTTTCCATCATTATTTCATCAAATAGGTTTTGAATTCCTTGCTCTCTGTGCTCCTTCTGGTGTCTATGATGTGAATGTTGTTACGCCTCATGTCGTCCCAGAGCCCCCTTAAACTATCCTCACTTTTTTTGGATTCTTCTTTCTTTTTGCTGTTCTGCTTGGGTGTTTTCTGCTACCTCATCTTCCAAATCGCCGATTCGGTCCTCTGCTTCGTCTAATCTACTGTCGATTCCCTGTGAGGTGTTCTTCATTTCGGTTATAGTATTCTTCATCTCTGACCGGTTCTTTTTTATGTTCTGTATCTCCATTTTTATGTTTCCTATCTCTTTGTGGTTGTTCTCACAGAGATCATGGAGCATCCTTATAAGCAGTGTTTTGAACTCTGCGTCTGGTAGATTGCGTGTCTCCATTGTGTTTAGTTCTTTTTCTGGAGCTTTGTCCTGTTCTTTCATTTGGGACATGTTTGTCTGTCTTCCCATTTTGTCTACCTCCCCGCGTTTGTTTCTATGTATTAGGTAGGACTGTTCTGTCTCTTGGTGTTACTAGAGTGGCCTTATGTGGACATAAGAACAAAGGTGGACATTTCTCCACCTTCACCCCCTCGGTTCATCGAGTTCCGTAACAGTTATGTGAGAGCGAGAATGGTGTCATGCGATCATGGCCACGTGGCCTGGCTTCCAGAGACGCTAGGATTTTATATAAAGAAGTTTTGATTCAACAGGTCATCAGCGCTGGGCTGGAAATACAGCTATCAGTGTATTTTTCAGAGCGGACGTTGTCATTTATACCACTGCTTCCTCTGCAGCACCTCCCGATTCCATGGTTCCAGCTCACGTCCCTGCTCCTTTGCAAACTGCCTTCACCCCTCCCCCACTCTCCCTGGCTCAGGAAGCCCCCTACCCTGGCAGATACACATCACTGTAAGTTCTTGCATTGGGCTTTTCAGCAAAAGGACTGGGGCTGGGATACAACACTGTTTTGAAGAATCTGATGATTTGAGTTGAGGACAGTGACTTCTCTAAAGCGGCTTTGCCAACACCGAAGGACCACTTAGCTTTAGAGACAGAGTTCATGCTTTCACCCCGGGCTCTGTGAGCGCCTGCCAGCAGAATACGTGGGTCACGGGGCTCCATTCTCCGATGCAGCGCCGCTCACCCATGGGGGGCTGTTCCAGGCCTCAGGGGCCCACCTTCACGATGCCCTGTATTTGTTTGCAGTTCTGTTCAGCACGTGGTCATCCGGAGCTTCCCTGACTGTAACGCCCATTGGCAATTGGGATGTTTCGGCATTGCCACCGTAGCCTGGATCCTCACCACCTTGTCCATGGGCTTCGTGGAGTGGCGGATGTGGTACATGGACAGCACGGCACACTACCCACCCGGCATGGCCCGTGTGGGTGTGTGGAAAGTGTGCATTTACCACCGCAATAGTTCCTTCGACAGAGCCACATCGTGCCACCGTCACACCTACTGGGATGCCTACCTCCCGCTCGATATTCGTGTTTCTCAACACCTCCTACTGGCCGCCAGCATCCTAGGGCTCCTGGGAAAAGCTGTCATGGTGTGTGCATTAAAGAATGTATACGTGGCAGATTTTCGTACGTGTGCCACCTACTATCTAATTACTGTTGCAGGATTTCTGAACGTAGCAGCCGGTATTTTTATCTCCATTGCTGCAATCTGGAATTACTGTGCCGTGATGGACGAAGAGGGTATATCCTTCCCACCATCTTTCTCTTTGCCCTTCAAGCCAGATAAACAGGAAGTAGGCAATGCCTTTCTGGTGGCCTGTCTGGCCGCCGTCATGTCCTTGTCATGTGGGATGTTTTTCCTCTTTTCCAATACCCCCCAAAGCAATAAAGTGCGTCCCAAAATTTGGGAAATATGAAATTCCTCTTGCGTTGGTTTTGCATACCCAGGATTCCCAGGAGTCTCTCGGAAGTGGTATTGGGGTGCTCTATGGAATGTTTTCAAGGCCTGAAGACCATGGCAAAGGTAGTTTTGAAGAGAGAGTGGCCCAACCACTTTTCTTTGATCTTCTCTGTCCAAATATGTTCATTGATTGAATTAAGAAACTTTCATTTTTTTAAAAGAAGATCTCGCCCGCCTGCCAGTGGGTCTCACTAGCTCTTGATTCTAACTATTATTTAATCGATATGATAAACCTAGTGTATGGAAATGAGAGTGCCCGAAAGTCTGACATCTCGCTCTTAAACTTCTAAAACGATCGACCTTGTTTCCTATGGCATGGTAACAATACCTCTCCATCACATAAAATTTTCCCAAATGTGCAAAAGTAGAGAGCATAGTATAAGAAATCCCGCCCCCCACATCCATTACCAGACTCCACAGTTACCAAGATTCTGCCATATTAGCTTTCTCTCTTCTTTCTTCCTTCCCTTTTAACCTATTTCTCTTTTTCCAAAGGATTTTAAAGCAAACCCCAGACACCACGTCCCCTCATCCCTGTACATTTCACTTCTACTCTCTTAAAAAAAATGGACATTTCTTTAAGGTATAATAAGTCATATCATACTTTTAAAAATTAACAATTATTCCTTATCATCAAATACTTAGAATTTTTAAATTTCTTAAAAGTAATTCTACAGTTTTATTTTTTCCTCCTGAGGTGCTCACTGTGCCCCTTAAGTCTTAATTTAAAGCACTGCCCTGCCACATACCTTCTGCCCTTTTTGTCAAAAATGATTTTGATTTGCTGAGAGAAGTGAATCACTTGTGCTGTTATTAAACTTGTTACCTCTTGAGGCTTGATTAGATTCTAGATCAGCTGTTTGAGGAAGAGTATTTCAAAGACGGTGCCATGTACCGAAATGCAGTATACCAGGTGGCATATGGTAATTGTCTTTTTTGACGATTCTAAGATTGTTGGGTGGATCCACGAGGGGAAAGCCTCATCCCTCTTGTAAATTTCATCAAACTTCCGCCTAACAATTTTATCTATTGATGGTCCTTGTTTGAATCAGTTATTGCCCTGAGGGTTACAAGTGGTGACTTAATCATGTGAACATTCTTGTCAGATTTATTAGCTGGGTGACTTTTGTAAAGAACAACTTTCCCTCATCAAGTATGGCTACTTGTTGACTCTAAAGTTCATCTCAAACAAAAACAGGCAAGGTAAATGCTTCATTTTCCCTCTCTAATTGTTAAATTTCTAGAGTGAAGGAGAATGCCCTAGCTATCGTTGGTGTTGACCGATGTAGTTTTTTAGAAATTGTTTTTGCTATCTTGGTTTCCCTTTTTGTCTTTTTAAAGTATCACCTCAACTCTTGAGTATGAACCCATGAGATTGTTTTTATGTTTTTATTATGGAAAATTTCAGATGCGATTACTTCAGCTTCAAGAGTTATCAGTATCTGGACAATCATGTGTCATCTCTACCTTCACTGACTCTCACCAGTGCCAGCCTTGAATTAATTTTGTAATGAATCCCTGGCAACGTATCTGATCCATACATACATCAATACACATTTCTAAAGGATAGGACTCCTTTTTAAAAACAACCACATTATCACTGTTACGCCCAAGAGAGTTAACAATAATCTCCTAATGTAATCAAATATCTAGTCAATATTTAAACTTCCCTAATTGTCTCATTCATAAATGTTCTTTAACGGTAATTTTGGGGCTTCTACGAAGTCAAAATGGTTCACTCGATTGATCTGTTATTCCTTTTAAGATCAAATTGTCCCATCCTTGGCAATGGAGCCACAGGCACACGTGCCTTCTGACATACTTCTATCGCTATTATTTTAAGATTAAAAAAAAAACAACCTTTATTCAGGACAGTCTACTATTTACCTGAAAGAATGCTTAACAAAATATATTGTATAAAAATGATTTTCCTAGAGAACAAAATGGTAGAAAAAAGGACATAGCAGCAGTACAATTAACTACGTTCATCAAATGTTAGATATTGAAATTAAAGCATATTTATTTACTCTACCTAGTTAACTTGTATATCAGTGGTTCTTAACCTCATGGAAATTCTTCCTAGAATAATTCCCATACACACCAAATTTTGCACAGGTTCACAACTCTCTTGAAACCTATTCATGGATCTCATGTTCAAAATAAGTGACGATTTCCAAAAATTGATTTCTTGTGTCACGGACATGTTAGAAACTTCTCTTTCTCATAATTTTCAGCTCATTTACTTAAAAAAATTAACTTTACCAGTTAAAATCCTACCTAGAATATTAATAAGTACAGAAATATCCTGCTGAAAAGCATCGAATTCAGCAGCTTTGAGTGATGGATCCTACACTTTAAGAAAACCATTTTTAATAAAATCGAATCATTACTACCGTCATTTTCCTATCAAAAAAGATGACTAGAAAGCATATTAACATTGGAAAGGGTAGGATTTTGCTGCAGAAACACCATGTCAGGAGCGAAGCCAATACCAAATGCAGTAATGTCGAGTCGCCGTCTTTGCCGTCTTGAGAGTGGGGAGACGTTAGCCCGTCCGTGGCCTGGAGTCTGTTTTTGTGCTTGTCTCTTGATCTTCCACCTCTGAGAGCTTATCATTTGGCTGAAGTCCATGGATGGTCCCAACGGACAGTGGGAGACGCCTGCAGACAGTTCGGCTCGGCCCCGAAGCCAGGGCGCTGCTGGCTTGTGGTGGGCAGAGGCCGGGGATGCCGTTAACGTCCTGCGCCGCGCGGGACCGCCCGGCACAGAGCGTAGACCGGGCCCCAGTGTCACCTGTGCCTGGTCGAGAAGCCCAGCGGAAACAAAACCAAACAAAAGTACCGCCACCCAAACCAAAACAAAACCAACCAAATCACGTCAAACCATACCCCAAAGTTGAGAAACGTAGGTCAAGAATTAGGAAATGATCATTAACACGTATACTGGCAACAGACATGAGAAAGGTCTCATTTACCCGATTCACGCAGAGCTGAAAATCAGAATTTCAGAAAAGAATCCAACGGTTAACAGCCCAGGGGAAAATCAGGACCTCCACAGAGGGGTCCGAGGCAACATCGATGACTAACAAACAGGAAGAAGATGTTGAACCTTACTCCAAAGCAAAGAAATGCAATCCGAACCGGACATGGCCGATCATTTTCTGCCTTGCAAGTTGCCCAGAGTGAAAAGAAAGTGACCAGTGACACCCGCTAGTGTGCACGATCGGATCCTGGATGGGAAACGTGTCCTGGTGCATCGGTTTCAAAACATGAAGTGCTACAACTTTCTGAAGGACACGTCGACAGGAGCTATGAGATATCTAAGTTGTGCAGCCACTGAGCAGAAGCCGGTTTGGGATCTGCACGGTAGAAATACTCATCTAAATTCACCAAGATATAGACTCAGATACAGATACGTAGATACAGTTCATAGTGTAGGAAAAGTGTTCGTTGCAACCTTTTTTTTTATCCTCGCCAGAGAGAAAATGATCAAAAGAAAAAGAAGAAAGACAAAAGAAAACGAGGGCCAAAACCTGAAGCAACGGAAGGATCTGAACAGGGTCGAATTACAAGCATTTTTATGTCTTTCTTTCTTTATCTAGTTATTTGTTTTTGTTTATCGACTTGTTGGTTTGTATAGCAAAGTAGCCCGGTGATGGCTGAAGTAAGCTCGAATCAAGTATGACAAGCAAGTTCAGCGTTAGCACTCCAATAGCAGAAAGGGCGACTTTACTCGGAGAGAGCCCGTGCACCCTGCCCTTTCTAGGTCCCCTGCTCAGGATCTCGCAGTCCTGAGTCCCTGGGAAAGTGAGCTGCTGGGTGTTTTTTTTTTTTTCTTTCTTGGTACCTTTGTGGAAATTCTCGATTTTCTTAATGAGTATGGATTAATTTTTAACAAAAAGTTACGTAGAATGTCAACATGTGAATTTTGTATATTACTCTACATTCCTGAAGCTGTATTCTGTATTTCCACTTTAGGGCAGCATTAGCACACCAAACACAAAAATACTTTTAAGGTATATAGTCTGCAATTTCATCCTGCTGTTAATAGTTCACTTTGACGTGCTTCAAAAACAAATCATTCATTAAATTTTTTTCTGATAAAATGACTATATTTACTGCAGAAATTGACATAGAGGAGAGGACATAAGTCAGCTATGTAGATAGAGCCCAGGTTGACAACCTTGAATTTATCTTAATGTTTATAGGTTTGTGATGGATAGAGGAATCCACGCACTTTGAAATTAAATGTAATTCTCTCTTAACTTTGTTTTCTAATCTTCTCTTTCACCTCAAATGCCTTGAGCATTTTCCTGTTTCTCTAATTTTTTTCATTCCGTGGTTTTTAAAGGTTTCTTCGTGTTCCAGCCTGTGGATGCATTGTAACATGCTTAACTGATTGAAATTAGCCATTTAGGCAGTTTTAACTCGCTTTACGTTATAAAAAGTTTCCTGTGCATAAAAAAAAGTGACATTCTTGCAACTAATCATTATTCAAATTTGATACAGGTTAGTTTTTGCCATCATTGCTTCAGATATTTTCAAGAAAGAAAAGTTTACTTGTCGAATTTGCCATTAATTTCAATTAAGTTCTCTCTTTCCATCCCAAAATCACCTCTTACCTGAAGATGGTTTTTATTTTTCCTATCCTTAATCTCAAGCTTTACTTCAAAAGTTTGTTCCATAAACAATATAGTATTGTTTGACTTTTGAAATTTTACCCATAAATGTAATCGTGAGTGCAGATCCTTTATTCACTTCAATTTATAATTTCAAGATTTGCCCGTGTTGATATAGACGTAGTGAATTTTACCTGCTCTATAATAATTTATAAATATAATCTATTAATACACTCTCCTGTTGATAAGTATTTCAGTTGTTTCTAATCATTGAGAACCACCGCTCTTGAGTTGGGGCTGGCCCATGTGAAGTTCTCCAGGGGCTGTGGCCAGAGAAGAACTGAGCATACGTTGCTGAAGTGGTTGGGATTCCCACGAGAGGAGAGGCTTATTCAAGAAAGCGTACCTCTTCAGTTCTCCTAGATACAGCTGAATAGCATTCCCAAATGACTCCAGTTTATAATTCAGCTGGTGGTGAATGAGTGTGCCATTTCCTCACATCTTCTGTGTGGTATGAGGCAGGGCTTTAATTATCTCCAAGGTTAAACATCTTTTCATGCTCATTGACCAGCAAGGTTTTGTCTTTTGTGAATTGTGAATTTCCTGTCCATAGCCTTTGCTTATTCTCCTCTTGGGTTATTTGCCTTTTTCTTATTCATTTGCAGGTATTTTTATATATTTGATTCAGATGGGGTCTCTACAGGAAGCATGCGGCATGTGCAAACCCAGTAATTTAAGGCAAACTTGATAAAGGGACTATTTACAAAAGCATAGACTGGTCAGGCGCAAGTGACCAGGGCAGTGCAGCACCCAAGGTGGGCAGCAGAAGATAGTGCTCACCACCCTAGGCCTGAAGTACTGCACAATTGAAGAGCAAAAATTCTCCCTGGGTTTCTGGGCATTTCCATTTGGTCCGGCTCTTCTGAGCAAAGGGCACCGACAAGCTTTGTTCAAGGATGATTGGATTGCAGCCAGCCTTGAGAACCGGAGATAGTGGACATAATAAAGATAGAGCATATCGCCCTCCCTGGAGACACTGCAGGATCCTAAAGCCTTCTTCTCATCAGGGAGACCTTTGCTCACCTTTCAGTGTAACAAACCCGAAGCGCCCTCCTCTCGGCCCCTGGGGAGATTTACTTGCATTCCGGATGGCGGCATCTGTCTGCAGGGGAGGCTGGGCAGGCCTTTAGCCGCCCTGATAACAGCTCCCTCTCCTAACTCAGGGCCTCCCTCCTTGGTGCCTCATCCCACACGTGCAGGTGAACATTGGGCCCTTGTCACGTAGCCCTGTGGGAATTGGGGAGTCGGGTATCGACTCAAGCTATTGCCGTGGCTGCTGCTTTTTGATGTAATCAAGTCCATGTCTCTGAGCAGGGCTCTGGAGCCTTCGGTCAGAATGTGTACATGAAACTGAGGCAGGTGACTAGCTAGCTTGCAAGAGAATAAAATCTCAGAGCCTTGGCAGTTCCCAACCTGACAGGAATGAGCAGAGCCCAGGAAATGTGACTGTATGAACAGGAGCTAAGTTTGGGTGGAGGGACTTAGCCAGCTCCCCCACAGGGCCAGAATCAGGCCAGTGAGCACAGACTACCTGCCTCTGGTCTCCCCTGAAAGCTCCATCTGGAAACCAGACGGGATGGAGCACCCCACTCAGTTCATACAGGTCAACCTCCCAGCCACAGAGCAAAGTGAGGTCGGGTGACGAATGGACAGGGGCGCAGGAAAGGTGCCTAGCACAGTGGATGTTTTTATGCTTTGCAGATTTCTTCTATTGGACTGCGGTTATCTTTCCCTCCATAACTATGTTCTGTTTGATGTTGTTTTTTGGAGTACGTGTTCAGGCTTGCTTTATGTACTTTCACCCGGCCCGTAGTGGTAAATGTTCATTTGTGTATTGACTAACTTGTATGCTGGCTTCTTCGTATGTCCGCTAGCTCGAGATAAACAGCAACAATAAGAGTGACTAATTGGAGCAAGGTGTGAGTGTGGGTTGGTTAAAAAAAGAAAACGGAACTACAGTACCCCATAATAACAATGCGCAGGTGGGTGGCTGCTACTATGAGTTAGAATGTTTGGGGCTGCAAATGTCAGAAACCATGACTCCGCTGGATAAAACAAGGACACTTAGATCTCTTGTCACAGGAAGTCCAGATGTAGCTGTCTTCAAGGTTGGTTGAGTCATCAGCTTCACGATGTCATCACGGACCAGGACTTTTCCATTTCTCTACTATGCTTCCTATTAGTTTAATCAACATGTTGGGAACAAGATATTTGTAGCAATTCCTGGTACCTCATCCAAACTTGACAATGTCAAGAGGAAGAGATAAATAATATTGTCACGTGAGTCTTTTAAAAAGAGAAGAAACTTCTCCCAGAAGTCCTTCTGTCAGACTCCCATCATATATCAGTGGCTAGAGCTGGGTCCCATGAGTTTTCCTGAAAACATTACTAACAAGGCAGAAGATAATAACAGTCATATTAAGTTGATTCTTAAAGCAACAGGAGTTGGCTTTCTCTTCCAAAAAAGGAGAAAGGCAAGTGGGTGGATGCTGGGTAGGCAACCCAAAGCCTTCACTACAGGGGCTACTGAACTAAACCAAACTCTCAAAACTCGACGGTGAGAAACGAACAACTCAATTGGAAAACAGGCAAAAGTCACGAAGAGAAATTTCGCTGAAGAGGTTATACAGATAACAAAACACATGAAAAGATGTTAAACACCATTAGCCATTTGGGAAATACGAATTCAAACTACAGTGAAATATCATTACATACCTATCAGAAAGGCTAAACAATAGAAAAAAAAATAATGACAACATCAAATGCTGGCGAGGATGTTGAGAAACCAGACCATTCATATGTTAGTAGTAGAAACGTAAAATGGTACAACCACTCCCTGTCTTGGTGGGTCAATGTCATATCTTTTATTCCTATGCTGGTATTAAAATCCCAGCCCCTAACAGTGAGGGTCTATATTGGGATACAGTCCCCTTCTGATTCAGGAAAGTGACATTTCTCTCTAGCTAATCTGTGTATTTAATATTTATATTATATTTTATATAACATGTCTATGTGTTATAGAATTATGAGGGGCATGGGATGCATTACTCAATCTGCCCAGTTGCCAGAACTGAAAGTTGTAGGTCTGTTTCCAATTATTTAATATTATAAATAATGCTATGATGAATATCTTTGCCCATTCATCTTTATGCACATCTCTGGTTATTTTCTTTGGATAAATGCCTAGAAATGGTCAAAGAGTATGACCATTTTTAAGGTGTTTGATATATAATGTCCTGTTGGCAATCTCAAAGAATGTACCACTTTACATTTTCTGAGAATCCCTGTTTTCCTGCTCCCTCACCAACATTTGGAAACTTAAAAAAAATTTTTGCCATTCGGTTAGATAGAAAAAAGTATGAAAACAATATTTTTTTACATTTTTGACTGGATAGAAAAAAATCATAAGAAGAATAAGATTGTGTGACACATGAAAATTATACGCAGCTCAAATTTCAGTGTCAATAAGGACAGTTTTATCGGCACACAACCATATCCACTCATTTACATATCATCTATGGCTGCTTTCAAGCTGCAGTGGCAGAGACGAGAAGTTTTGACAGAGAACTGTGGCCCCCGACACCTAAAATATTTACAATCTGACCATTTGCAGAAAAGGTTTGTGAACCTTTGTTTTAGATAAAATCAATCCACACGCGAACACATTGTAAAATAGTCATACAGTGGTACTAACCATCAGTGAGACCAAATGAACTACAACTACACACAACAACATGAACAAATCTCACAAACATAAAGTTAAGAAAAAGAAGTCAGATACAAAAAAATGCACGTAGTATGCGTCTTATTGATAGAACGTTTAAAGCAGGCATAAGTGACCCATGCTGATGGAAGTCAGGAGAGTCGCAACCCTGTGAGGGGCAGGTTAGTGACTGGGAGAGGCCATGAGGGGGCATCTCAAGTGCTGATTTGGGTTCCATTTAGATGGGTGAGTTCACTTTGTGGAAATTCATTGAGGTCTACCCTTATGATTTGTGTATTTACCTGTAGCTAAGTTATCCTTCAACAAAAGCTATAGAAAGAAAACAAAGTGACGGGGAAACAGTGCTCGGCCACATCTGGGAACACGTAGTTAAATCAAAGCAGGCCAAATATCTTCTGTGTTTTCTCACTTCCTGTTTCTTAGCTCTTCTGTATCTCAGCTTTCATTGCCTTCCTCCCTCTCCTCACCGCCTCCTCCCACCCGCTTTAGGGGGACGATCTCTTCAGGAACTCCTCCCAGCTTCGGCAGCCCTATTCTACGAGGAATAGAAAGTAGGTTGCTGTCGTACAGGTCTGTGCATTTATCACAGATATTTATTGCTATGTAACAAATCACCTTTAAAGGTAATGGCTTCAATAACAGTGTTTTATTGTTTACCTGCGATTCTGTGGGTCAGGCAGGGCTGAGCTAAGGGACGCTCCTGCTCCATGTGGCATCAGCTGTAATCATGCACAAGGCTACACAGCCGTCCAGGAGGGAAGGCACAAGAAGCCTTAACTTCCATAGTTAAGGCTCCTTGGTGCTCTTTTCTACACGCCTATCTTGGGCTGCCTTATAGCATGGCGGTCTCAGAATAAGCAGGCTTCTTACATGGTGACTGACTTCCAAGAGCAAGAATGTGGAAGTGCCAGTTCTCTTGAGCCCAGGGATGGAAAGTCCCAGAACATCGCTTCCACCATATTATATTGAGCAAGTAAGTCATGAGACGTGCTCATTCAAGACGAGGGGGATAGGTGTCCTTTCTTGATACGAGCAACACAGATGCATCTATGACCTTCTTTAATGCACCCGGAACTTTTATCAAGGGTGATAGTAGCTGAGTTGCCTGGAGTTCACCACGCTTTCGGGAATCCCTGGGGTGCTCAACTGATCACAGCAGATGCTCCCTGCCTCTTTCCATATCCTGGGAGACTTCTGTCGACCCGTTAACGTAACATTCCAATAACCCAAGTGCCATTTGCATTCACGCAATAATAAACAAACACATAATATAATAATTTGTGGAGACAATGCACAGGATTTAAAGAATTGGAGCCTGTCAGCTTTTCACTTAAAACAAAGAAATGCTATGATGTACTCTGTGGAGCGTGAAACACTCAAGCAACACAACATCACCACGACAGCGATTGCTGTTACCTGAACCAGTGCTTCCTAGACTGTAATGTGCATGGGAATCACTCGGGGCTCTAGTTAAAAAGCACGTTCTGATTCCGTAGGTCTGGGGTGAGGCCTGAATGTGCTGCTCTGTGGACCACAGAGTGTGACTCTCACCATGGTTGGGCACAATCAGACCACAGTGCAATTCAACCGGCCAGTGCTCAGTAACTTCGAAAGCGTATGCTGGTGCAAACCCTCCCTAGTTAAATTGGCTTAGAGTTAAGCGGGTCCTTTATAAGGAACATAAATCAGTTGGTTAGGAATGAAATAATTTATTCAGATGACAACCGATACTCCTCCCCCCCGCATCACACACATACACACAAATCTATAAATGGATGAGAACATGACAAGGGCAGAAAATTAGATTCAGGTTTAGGAAGAAAAAACCAGAAATGTAAGCACTTTAGGAGGAATGTGACTTGAATCATATCAGACCTTATCAGCTCTGAGCAGGCTCTGGAGGGCTGAGCAAGGTTTCTGAGTTCGGGTGGAATTCATTTAGTAAACAATATTGGTATTTGATCATATTATTGACACAGGGTTGCAAAGATGGACTTGTGATTTTTTTTTTAAATGTAAGCACTGTAACTTGGACATTGTACGGCCCTTCAGAAGTGGTGAATACAGCTCTCAAAAGTGATGTGTGTGTGTGTGTATGTGTGTGTGTGCATGCACACACACAACAAAAGATTTATTCAGTTTTACAAATTTGATAGTCGAATTATTTAAGTTACAAATTCAAATGTCTAGTTTTTCCTTGACCTTTAAGTTCAGCCTAGAAACTATTATTCTTTTTTTAAAACATTTTCGAGTCTAGCAAATCATAGCAACCACTTTTAAGGGGACTTTGGAAAATACTTGATCCCACTTGCAAACTTAATTAAACATTTTTATGAATTTTAAAGATGTTTAAAACTCTTAGTATGCTGCACTTCGTTCCCTTTTTAATCACTTCAATTGTATCAATTATCAAATACATTCCCAAGTATACAAATAGCTTTTAAATCCAATAAACTTATACATATAGTGAAACTTAAGTTCTCTTAAAACGTGCCACTATTGTGTATAAAATTAGGTTTCTACTAAAATCACAAGTTTACTTACCCGATTACACATTTTACAGTGATGTGCAAAGCTCAGAAATTCTTTGAAACTTTACAAACGCAAAAAAATATCAAATATTCACAGATTCCTTCTTTGCCTCAAATATGAATCTGATGGTTTTGATTCTCTTAAAGGTTTCTGTACTTTTCCTAAATTGTCCTGAAGCTGAGAGAGTCACCCCATTAGAGATGGTAGTCACCATCCCGTGACTGAGCCTACATACCCACCCCAGATTTGGGCTGGCCCCTGGCTAGATTCTTGTCAGTGACCCTAATGGGACACTTGAAGCCTATTAATGATTGCTATGTCCACAATGCTCTACTTCACGGGAGGTGGCCTCAAGACCCTGACCCTTAGTTTTAAGCTGTACACGTTATTGATTCTTCCGTGTAGTTCGGAGGACTGGCAGCTTGATCCCTGGGTTGGATTTTGCATTTCTGTGGTTCTCAAAATATGTACTTTTCCCTCTAGCTCTAAAGACCTTTGCACTCCAGGAATCCTAAGATACGCAAATACCCTTTTATCTGCTAATAAGACCTTTGGAATCCATGGAATCTTCCTAGAGGCTTTGATGAGATTGGGTTTAGATCTTAGGGCAGAATTGCCTCATAGGTGGTGGTTATTTTCTTCCTTAGAGGCACATCAAGTCTGGACAGCTCTCTTTTTGTGATTTCATCAGGAACACATACTTTTGGGGGTATTTCAAATTATATAGTTGTCCTTGCCCTCTGCCCTCTGCCCCCTGCCCCCATCCGCAGTTTTGCTTTCTGAGGTGAAGCCTTTGGAAGGTACTTAGGTCATGATGGTGGAGCTTCATAAATGGGATCAATGTTCTTTTAAAAGAGACCCCACAGGGCTCCCTTGCCCCTTCCGGATGTGAGGACACGACCAGAAATCTGCAACCCAGAAGAGGCCCCTCGCCTGTCTCTTCGGGCACCTTGATCTTGGACTCCCAGCATTCAGAACTGTGAGAAATAAATTTCTGTTGTTCATAAGCCACTCGATCAATGTTATTTTGTAAAAGCCGCCCAAACAAAGACACGGTCCACATTTTCGTTTCATACCGCAAATTATGTAGCCAGTCCTGAGTGCTGGGGACACCAGGAAAAGCAAATCAGGCAAAAGTCAAATGTTGCTTACAGTGTGATTGGTTTTGGGCTGGCTTTGGGTCCATTTCTACTTCTGTGCCAGGTAAGTCTGGCTGAAGTTCATGGAGACATGGCCTAAAGCTGAGTAACAAACAGATTCGGGCTCTTAAATGTGCTTATGAAGAGCGAGTGCGAGCGTTTCTCAGTGACGGGAGTAGGGCTTGGCACTCCTTAGCTGAAAAACATGCCCTTGTTGATTATGAGGTTAAGTAGCCAGAACACTACCCAGATGGCTCTTTAAATCAATATTGTCAAATCGTTTTTCTTAGATGCCACCCCCACCACCCCTTTCCATGTGTGTAAATACAGCGCTTCGTAAATGAATGGGTCTGGTCTGGGCATTTCAATGAGCACCTCCACGATGCTGACGCTGCTGGTCCATGAACCACTGTGAGCAGAAAGAGCCCTAGAAACACAGAGCCTCTGGTGATTGAGTTGGGAGCTATGATGAGCAATTCATGTGTCAACTTGACCGGGCATGCGATTCTGCATGCATCTGTGAGGGTGCTTCTGGATGGGATGAACTTTGAATCAGTAGACAAGGGAGAGCAGACGTGGGTGGGCCTTGTCCAATCAGTTGAAGGCCTGAATAAAACAAAAAGATTCACTCTCCAACGAGTCAGGGGGAACCGCTCCTGCCTCACTGATGGAGCTGGGATGTCAGTTTTTTCCTGCTTTTGGACTTGAACTGAAATATCAGCTTTTCCTGAATCTTAAGCCTGCTGGTCTCAGACTAGAACACGACCACCGGCTCTCCTGGGTCTCTCTCTAGTTTGCTGACTGCAGATCTTGCAACTTGTCAGCCTCTAGAATTGCATGAGCAAATTCCTTATCCTGAATCTCTTGATATATGTACATCCTATTGGTTCTGTTTCTCTGGAGAACCCTATTACAGAAGTCAGATGGGATAGTCGAGTTTAAATGTCAAGGGCTGATGCTTTCCAGCAGTGGCCAGATCACATTGGACTAGTTACTTGCGATCTCTGAGCCTTGGTTTCCCCACTATAAAGCCTAGTAGTACAAATTACACATATCTGATAGGGTTTCTCAACCTCGACACTAGTGACATTGCGCCGGGTCATTTTGTGTTGTGGGGTTGTGCTGTGCACTATAGGATATTGAGCAGCATCCCTGGCTTCTACTCACTAGATGACAGTGGCACCTCTCCCTCTAGTTGTCGCAACTGAAAACGTCTCCAGACATTGCCAAATGTCCCCTGGGGGCCACGATCACCCTGGTTGAGAAACGCTGATATATAACTACCATCTCGGGGCTGTTGTTCCAGGATCTAGTAAGGTTACGTGTGTTCCAAAATTGTTCCATTCATGCTACAAAAGAAACTAATTTATAATGCTGGTGTCATCAAATGAAAAAAAAAATTGTTAATGACCCAGAAACTGCTCTTTTCTCTGTCGGATAAATCCTCCTCCTTGTTTCTGAAAGCCTGAGACTTCCAAGCTGCTCTGCTTGGCTCATAAAGCAGAGGTCTGCAGTTTAAGAATCTGTTTTTCCAAATGCACAGGGGACCAGAGTCATAATCCTAAACAGGAGAGAATCCAGCCAGGAGGAAGCATTTTGTAGTATGCTGGCTCATGGCAGCTGTGTCTTCCTGAAATTATGGTTTGCCTGGAATACGTTTTCAATTGGCTCGTTAGCATTTTGTTGAACATAACCCATGGGTTGGGAAAGAAAAGAAGTAAAAAGTAGCTTTGGGAGGGGAGACCTGGAGAGGAAGGAAGTGGGTGACTATGAGTGTTCTAAGTTTGGGAGAGAAATTGGTCGAACAAATTTTTTTAATCTGCATTTTAATAACCCAGGTACAAATGGAGTCTGCCTGCAGCATGACAGCCATGAATCAATTCCAAGGACATTGCTTTGCGCTGAGAAGCTGACACGGAGCAGAATAAAGCACTAAAATGGATCAAACACAGACTGCCTGGCTTATCCACACAACTGACTCTTCCGGAATACCCTGCATCTCTTTGGAGTGGAAGATTAGGAAATGAGAAAAACCCTTAATCTCAAAACGGGACACGAATCAAGGAAGTCTCATTTGAGAAAAGTGCTCCCAGGTCTCCCCGTCCACACATAAAATCTAAACAACGGCTTTTCCGATCACAAGTCAATTAAGCGTCTAAAGACATAAAGCCATGGAATAAAGGTTCAAGGAATAACCCCGCCCCTTTCCCATTCCAACCTGTGCGCCTGGGGAGAGGTCTGGGGTTAGGGATCCTGGCATTTCTCTCTTCCTTTGCAGTCCCTAAACCGGCAAGACAGGAATTAGCAAGAACTACATCTAATCTCAACAGAGTGTGGATTTGCATTATTTAAATATATGAGAAGTGCTCATAATCGAGTAATTATTCCAGCATTTGAAGAATGCCAAACAATGAGCCATTTCTTCTTCAGACCCAATCCGGCCCATTTCCGTTTTCCTCTTAGCACATTGTGTAGAATTACTCAATGTGTCACTTCCTAGAACACTCGATTGTTTACACAAGTAAGCAAGACTTCTCTGGCAGTATTTATTTCTCTCATTTTAGACATGATGATTGCAGCCTTCATGGTGCTCCCTTTTCTAGAAGCTTCTGGAGTATTGAATATGTATAGATGTAATTTAGTTCCTTCCTATTTTAAAACAAAGGTTAGTTACCCTTTGTGAAGAGGGGCGGAGAGAAGGCCGAATCTAATGGAGGGTAAAAATCTTCAAACTCTGTTCTTGCTTGTCTGGTATGCAAGGAGTGTGATGGATTTACTCCTTAACAAGCATTTTAAGGGAAATATTCTGCAAGCTGTATTTGAGTGCATTTTAACAATTTCGGCAAGGGGATTTCCCAGAGGGTCTGTGAGGAGGAGAACAAGTATTTGTGTCTCGATTACCGGAGCCTAAGTGGATTTTTCCTGAGCTGTTTTTCCATCAGAAATCTTGGTGGGAGGAGAGGTCACTACAATGTTTGTACTTTTGTTGTTGGCAAGGCTGTGGTTTTAACATGGAGGCAATAAAGAATGCATAATTGTGCATTCAGCTAAGACCAAAGGCTCCTTTCCCTACAGTGTTTTGTGTGCGCATGTGTTTTTTTGTCCAACATGGAAAGCCCCGCTTGACTGTAAGAAAGACAGGCCTTATTCTCCCTGACAATTAACACACGCATACAAGACTTCCCAATTTATGGCAAAGCTGGGGAGTTAAGAGTCCCTGCACCCCCTACCAACTTCTCTTCCATCCCAACCCCCAGCACAGATCTTTAGGGACAATCAGCAGCTGCCTGGGGCAAACATTACAAGGCAAAAAGTACTAACAGTGCAAATAGACAGGCCTCAGGTCACTCCCGAGTTCTGGCCTTGTCCTTTCATTGGCTCATTTAAAGACAAATGCAATGGGCCTGCTTCACGAGAGGTTCAGGGCCTGTGGGTGGGCATGTGGATAAAGCATCTTCAATGAAGATCTCCAATCTATTGTCACTGGCATGCCATGTCACACTCCCGAATTCTCCATTCGTGTGCAAATGCCATTAGGGATACCTATAGATGTTATGATGACCAAATGATTCATATTTGCTAAGTGCTTGGAAGAGAGTGAGGCCTAAGTGTGGGGTTCTCATGCAAGTGAACGATTGGGGTATCCTGGCTGATGGGGACACGGGAGGCACGCTAGAGCAGGGAGGAGCCAGCAGCATGGTAGGTCATGGCAGCTCTGGAATGTGAGGTGCACTAGTGTTTGTCCAGCCAGGGCAAGGGGGCTGGACTGTCACACTACAGAATGAGTCACTGGGGGGTGGGCATAGCATCTCAGACATTTGTCAACCAAGGGTAATCCTCTGAAAGGGTGCGTGGCTCAGCCGTGGAGATCTGGGTGTGACACCGCATCTGCTATGCAAATCGACAAGTATTTGATGACAGCAGCTCCATGTACCAAGGAACAAGGGCTTGGAACTCAGGGATCTGGAGACCTGAGCCTCAGTTTCCTTATCCGAGATGTCTTCCTTTTGGTCTCACAAGGCCTCCCTCGAGTCTCCAATTTGAGGTTGCCACCCTGGCTTCATTTGTAGACATGTCACACTCATAAGTGCCCATTTCTTTGTTTAGTCCTGAACTTGGGCAGCGGAGAGTGCAGAGACTCCATCCTGTTCTCTGCAGCACCGCAATGCCCAGCACAATGCCTGCACCTAGTAGGTCTGCAGCATATACTTGCTGCCAGTCAGAATGAGTACATAACACCTCCCACCCTCAGTGAAAGGCCTCTCAGTTCCTAAGGGATGTAGCTTCCCCTAACTTTTCATCTTTATCTGATACTTTTCATCTTGCCTTGCCTTACCCAAGTCCTTTGCTGGGTGGGGGTGTTATCTCTCTCTTTCCAACCCCCTCTGTTGAGGCTGGCTTCACTCCAATATGCTCCAGCCCCACTCAAGGTAATTTCCAGTGATAGCTGCCAGATTTGTGAAATTCTGAGATGACGTGATGCTGGGGAGGGCGCAGAATGCAGCCTGGGCCCGGCCGTGTGCTATGTAGTGAGGTGACTACAGGGTGGGCAGGAAGAGAAGGGAAAAGAAGGCAGTGGCAGCCCCCCTTGGCAATATATGATGCCAGTCAGAAGGGAAAATGCCAGGGCAAGGCAACTGGGCATTCCCTGGACCGCGCAAGATCACCGAGTGTTCGCTTTTTTGATACTCTCTGCTTCTTTCCCTTAGACATTTAATAACGGTCCATGTTTAACTAGAAGGACTCCAGTGGTGGAATTTCCGGCATATAACATTCGAGTGGGGGCAGATACTTGGGGAGCGAGGAAGTTTCTGTGTTGTGGTGGGAGGAGGGGAGGACAGGCCTTCCTTGGACATGTCCCAATTAGCACTTTCCATGCCTTCACATTCTTTTTTTAAAACAACTTTCCCCTTCTAAAAGTAATATTGCCATTTTACAACCAACGTGGAAGGGAAAGAATTGCTTTAAAAAGTCATCTCTCCGAAGGAATGCAAACTACCGTGAGTACTTTGGGAGGTTTCTCTGTAGTCTCTTTTCCTATATATCTATCTGGGCCCCTGTTAGAGTTTCTACCAGATATTTTTGTATCACTTTAACAGTGTTTTAAAACCTCCCTGATATTTTCTAGCATTTCCTGGCATTAAGTCTTGCGGCCAAGGATCTGGAGCACTAAGTAGTTGGGGGATTTGGAGCAAGAGAGAACCCGAACTTTGGACTTCAGTCTCCCCAGCTATGACATATGAGTAGAACATAAATTACCACACAGTCTCATGTTTTAGGAGTTGATCTGTCTTCATCCTCAGTAGTGGCGTACTTGGGTATCTGCTCAAACTACTGGATCCTCTACATTGGAAGATGGAAGAGCTCAGGGCAGGTCCGGGGGGCTGGCCCAGAGTGGGTACTCTGGATCAGCCCTTTTAGGGCTATTCAGGCAGGGACATGGAAGCGGCCACTTGCCCAGCTCCCCACTTCCAGGTGGTCCCCCCCTGCCCCAGCTCGGATTCCTCCTCCAGCTATCTCTAGCTCCCTCGGCCTTCCCTCTGGGGTTTTACCCACCTTCGCTGGATCGTCTTGCGTATTTGGGAGACCCAGGGTACAGCTATTTCCCACATCTCAAGTGGGCATAGGGGAAGACCCCAGATCGTGTGGAATGGGTGAGTGAGGTGACAGCCCTCTCCCCCGATCATTTTTTTGGGCCCCAGGAGTCACCCCCAGGCAGGCCGCGCCTGCAGGCCGGGTGGGGCGTCGTCCTCCCGGCCCCCCTTCCCCTCCGCGGTGGCCCGGGGGCGGACGGACGCGGTGGCGCCCATCCTGGCCCCCGTGCGGTTTCCCGGCGAGGCCGGAGGAGGTGGTGGAGCGAAGGGGAGAGGGAGGAGCGCGCGGAGCGGGGTTGGGGATAGGAATGGGCAGGCTGGTGGGGAAGGAGGAGAAGCGGTACGCGGGGTGGGGCTGGGGACAGAGGAGCGTAGAGCAGAGGAGCCCTCGGGGCGACTGGAGGCGGAGCAGCGGGGGGAGATGGAAGGAGTTGCAGCAGGCGTGGGACCTAGGAAGGAGGGGGCGGGGCAGCGGGCGGGGCGGGGGCGGGGACCGCCCTCGCCCCGCCCCCGACCGGGCCGAGCTGGGGAACGAAGATGGCCGGGCGCGCCGCGGGAACCGAAGAGTCACTGGCAGCGGCCGCCGCAGCGACTTCGGGGTTGTGACTCCACGCGTGGCGGCTACCCTAGTGACTCGAGCAGAGCAGGCGTGCGGCGCAGGCAGCGGCGCGCAAAACCAGCGAGCGTCAGGCGGGCGCCACTGCACGGGCGCCCAGCGGAGGATGCACCGGGCGCGACGGGCGGCTCCCCGTGGCCGCCCCCGCGCCCCGGCCGCCGGGCCTTAGTGCTGGCTGAGGAGGCGGCGCGCGCGGGGCGGCCGGGCGGCGGCGGGGCCCGTGCCGTCATGCCGTGGTTGAGCGGCGGCCGCCGGCGGCGAAGGGGACAGCCGCGCGAGGTCCCGCGAGAACCGCCGTCGCCCGTGCAGCCCCCTCGGGAGCCGCTGCAGTCCGTGACCGGCGCCGTGGTCCCTGTGCCGTCCGTGTCCTCCGTGCCGTCGCGGGCCCGGGAGAGCTCTGAGCTGCCGCTGCCCGCCGGCTGGGAGGAGGCGCGCGACTACGACGGCCGCATCTTCTACATCGACCACAACACTCGCCAGACGTCGTGGATCGACCCCCGCGATCGGTAAGGGCTTCGGCGGGGGGCGCGGGCTCGGGCCCCGGCCAGGATTTCGGTTTCCCATCCCTCGGGCCCTGGGAGAGGCTAGAGGACACCGGGAGGCCCCCACGTCCCCAACCCCGGGGCCCTGGCCGAGAATCGAGGCGCCTCCTTTCCCGGCTTCAAGCCCCGGAGTGCGGAGCCCCGGCCTCGTCCCGGCCCCCGCCGCGGGCGGACACTCTTGACTTGGTTCCCTCACGTCACCCGCTGACCGGCGCCTGGGAGCTGGGCGCCTGGAATTTCCTCTGCCGGGGCTGACGGATGGCCCTCTTTTCCTTTTTCCGCGGCGGCCTCGCCCATCCCTGCCGGGCCTCTGTGGCCCACGGTCCCCGTCTGTGGCCCACGATCCCCGTCTGTGGCCCTGCAGGCGCTCCGGCCCCGCGGTGGCCAAATGAGCTGTCACCTTGGAGCACAAACGTGCGCCCCAGCTTCGTGGTGAGCGTTCTTTGGCTGGCGGACTTAGCCGAGTTTCCATCCGCAGACCGCTGCCAGACCGGACAGTTTAGGGATCCCCAGTTCTTTGAGAGTTGAGAGAGCCTCTTCCCAAACTGCGAAGGTTACTCTTTAGCGCCTTAAACATTGAGTTAAAATTCTGATTGAAACAGCCTTGTGTACTGCGGCCAGAATGGGTTATGATTAGACCCAGATGCTTTTGGAATAAACGAAACACAAGAGTTGAATTTTAGGTTTCCTTTTTGTGCTAGATATGGATAGGTCGCTAAGTTGTCCCATTTATGTAAAGAAATCCTATGGTGTAAAAAACGGATTATTGCATTTAATTAAGTTCACGTAATGATGCTTTTCCTTAACTTTTTCTACGATTCAGTTGCTTTTGGAGAGATGCATTTTGTGTGTGTGTGTGTGTGTGGCAGTGGGAATTCTGTTGAAACCCAGTGTTTCCAGTGGTTATCTGATATCTCGTCGTATCTGGAGCAACTTTTCTCCACGGCCCTGAGTGCCAGAAAAGAAATACTGCAGGCTTCCCAGTGATTTTAAGACTTTAAAAGGCCCAGTGTGGTGACATCGTGCCTGCTTCCTCCTACCTGCACAGGAAAAGGCAGCGCTGCATGGCACTGGCGTTTGAAAATAAACTTTGGAGGAGGGAAGCTGCTGAATTATTGTTTGAAGATTTCTCTGGGTTCAGATAGGGAAAAAGAAAACAAAGCAAAAGGGTCGTAGTTCCCTAATATTCTCTCTGAACTTTGCAAACTTCTGGACTCAGAAACTTCGGTAATCCTAGCATAGTTTTATGGGTTAAAAAGGTGCTTAGTTATTTTGAAAATCAGGTGAGATCATATTATAATTTTAACCAAAGGCTAGAGCCACAGCTGTTTGATCAAGCCTTGGATGGTTCTGGAATTGGTAGAACTACTTGGAATGTGGTGCCCTTTTAGGCTGTATGTCTGTTAAAAACCCAAACAACTGGAAAATGAACCAATTAAAAATACTGTTTTGCTTAGAAAAGGCGAAGGTTCATTTTATGAGGGTAATATAAAACAGTTGTGGTTATACTGGAGTGGGGATTCGTGATGAAAAGTATAAATGTAGGAACTTCCGTTTTTATGGTACGACCCAGGACATAGGTGAGCAGACCCTACAGGAGTGAGCTTGTAGAATCTTCCTTTCTGTGCATTTCGTGCACATTTCCTATGTTTCTCCTTCCAGAAGTCTGTTACCGACTGACATTCTCACCCTTTCAGACATCGCTTATGTTAGAGATTTTTAAAAAGTCCTGTTTCTAATGCTAAAAGTGTCAACCGAGTGAACAAAAGTGGATATTTTACATTTTTTTGTAAAGTAAAAACATGTGTATACTTTTATGAGACATTGTTTTTATAGTGAGTGAAAATTCAGCAGGGGACAGCTTGCACTTCAGCTCCCATAATACCTTGCCCGAAATATGTATGGAATGTTCGGCAAGCCACAAACATTTAAGTGGAGTCTCTGAAGGGTGTAAATGGTGTAATAGTCATTCTTCTTCTTCTTTCAAAACAGAACCCTGCCGATTTTTATAGGTGACTGGGTATCATTTAGAGTTGGAATTGTTTTATTATGTGGAAAAAACTGTGTCGGAGCACAGCATATTCTCCATGTGCATCTGACAGTTAAAACCCTTTTGAGTCACCTTTAATTCACATGACCAGAAAGCAGTATTCAAGAAATTGAGGACTTTCCCTAAACGGCTCCTGAAGTGAAAACTGACAAGAGAGAGGCCATTAAATAGGTTTTTAAAGAAAATGAAATTATGGAGGAATTTGAACGTTAGTAGGTTAGGTGAAAATTATTGCTGACTTAAAACGTTTCATATATAATTTCCTACAAACTGTAATAGCATAAAATAGACTGCTGCAAGCGAAGTAAACGAGGGCCAACAGTTGTAAACAATATCTTCGAGTTTTCTATTCATTCCATTCATTGTTGTGTTTAACAGCATTGGATATTGCCAGCTCAAGGCGTGTTGGTGAATTATTGTAGCTGTACTTTCTTTTTCAACTCACAACAAAGAGGTTGAAAGCCTAAGGAGACATCTTTACAGATGTGGCTGCAGATGTGTAAAACATCTCAGTACTTTCAAGACAGAATTCTTTTAGTTTGATTATGAACCCACCTTAGGCTTAAATTCACTTTCTCTGCGATCAGTACTGTGAGTATAATTTTCGTAGTTTTCTGGGAATCGTATCCAAAAACTTTTCTGCAAAAATCTGAAGTTAATTCACCATTTCTGTGGCTGGTAGTTTCTGTGGGTGAGTCTTGTGTGGTTGACATTATGGCACATATGTATTCTACATATGTTAACTCGGAGTTCGGGGACCACTTTATAAAAAGGTATTTACCATTTAGGCAGACATTGTGGGAAGAACGTTTTTGCTTCCTTTGGTAAAATTCAGTGCCTTAGAAGGTTGTATATACATAACATGTGCTTCCCGCGGGATCGTGTTGATGTTTTCGGATAGATGGACCGGGTGGCTGAAACTTCATGTTCTGTTTCTTCTAGCTCAGTTTTTATTGCACAGCCCTGGAAATGCCAACCTCGAGCAGCTGAAGAACGGTGGACCATAGCACATTTGAGATCAAAGCAGAGTGTAAACGATCATGATGATGGTGGAAGGCCCAGACGATATCATGACAACAGCTTTTAGGGACCCATTTGTTCATGAGGTGGATTTGACTGTGCCACATGGAGGAATTCTGTGGTATATTAAAAGTCCTTCGGACAGGCTACTGCTTTAAGGAGAAAACAATCCATGGGTCAGGAATTTGCCAGGTTGGAGCCCCACAGAACAGAGCCAGATGACATCATTCGTTGCTACCTTCTTGGAACTTTTCCTTAGTATTGATTAACAGGACATTTACTATATTTACCGCACAGTTTTATTTTGGGATTACATAAACTTTCTGATAAACGAGTAATGATTTCTCAATTTTTCAGTTTTTAAGATTATAGGTAGTGTTTGTATGAACATGGAGGGGCGTCTTGCTTTTAAGGCCATAAGACGTGGGCTCCTGGAAGAATCTTCTTTCTTTTAGATTATCAACAACCACTTCTTGGTCTATTCTTGGTCTAATATCTTTCTTTTTCTTTCCTTCCTTTTTTTTTTTTAAAAGTGAATGGAAAAGTCATTCATTTCCAAAAATAGCTCCCGGATGTTTGGTTTCCTTTTCTTCCCTTTCACTCTGATTTTGGAAGTGGAAATAATGTGCTTCACCTTCTCTGGTCAGTTCTACTTCAGGAGCCCTTGGGTCAGGTGACATGTTAAAGGTCACCTGGTGAGCTTCTTCTAGCCCAGGTCCTTTTGCTAATGTTGACTGCCTTTCTGATAAATCCAATATAATTAATCTGATGGAATAAAAGCAGAGTTAAGTTCTACCGAGTTCAGTTATTCCCCTTTAAATCCAATAACATGAAGAACTGTTTACAGAGATTCTTGGCCTCCTGTGTGCTGGGATGGTAGATGGAGACGTCTGTCTGGGAGATGGGAGACAGACATATAAAATGAAGACAATGATGGTCACCAGGTACCATTAGCAGGTGGCGGTGGTTTCCCAGAAAAGGAGGGAGAGCTTACTTGTGCCTGGGGGCGTTTTTATCCTTATCCATCGATCTCCTGGATTGAGGATTTCTCGCGCTTTCTCAGCACCAGAGAAGAAAAGGGGGAACGTGAGAAAAGTGCTGGAGATGAGGAAGTGCTGGTATGTTTGGAATAAATGAGAAAATCGGACGGTTTGACCCAGAGTCTTTGTGTAAGGGAGGTGAGACGCGGGTGTGAGCACGTATAACTTAGAAATCCACAGCTTTGGGGTCGGACGAGGTAGGACTGTCTTGTTCATAATCCTCATTTCTCACTTGAGGGCCACGGCCAAGGGGTGTGTCCTTCTGACAGTTAGAAGAACAGGGACTTGAGCGGTGCCTTCTGACCAGGAACCAGAGCTCTTTTCAGTATGCCAGCCAATCCCTACTCAGTTTTAAGCATCCTGCCTCCATTCATTCATTCATTCATTCATTCATTCGATGACTGTTGTGCAGCCACTCAGTCTCAGGCATTCTTCCAGGGTTCAGGACTCCAGCGGTGAGCACCAGCAGACAGATCCCTACCTCCATGGAGCTTACGGATGTGCCGTGCCCTTCCCCCTAAAGCTTCACCATGCCGTTCCTTCCTCTTGGTTTCTCCCCGCTGGAATCCTTTGGGTCTCTGGTTATGGCAGACATATGTGGAGTGCTTGCCATGTGCCAAGTGCTCTAGGCATCTGCGTGGATGCTTTCACTGAGAGCCCACAATGGCTGCAGAAGTGTAGGCGGACAGGTGATGAAACTAGGCCAAAGGAGGGTGACTTAGTAACCTTGCTTCCCATAGCCAACCAGGGGCAGTGTCTTTCCAACTCCAGAGTTCGGCCCAGGTCTACTACCTGTGCTTGACCCTCCCTTGACTAGGTAACTGTGCCCCTTGCACCGTATTATACCCACTGGTTATTTTTATCTTGCACTCATCGTCGTTTGATATTTAACCCACCATCCACGGTAGGTAGAATAATAACCCCCTAGAGGTGTCCGTGTTCTAGTCTCTGAAACCTATAATAAGTTACCTTCCATGGCAAATAGTATTGGTAGGCAGGATTGAGTTATGAATGAATCTTGAGATGAGATGGTTATACTGGATTATCTGGGTGGGCCCAGTGTAATCACAAGGGTCCTTACAAGAGGGAAACAGGAGGGTCAGAGTGAGAACAGGAGACGTGACAGCAGAAGCAGATGTCGGGAGTCATGTGGCCGTGAGCCAAAGAATGCAGGCAGCCTGTAGAAGCTGGAAGAGGTAAGGAAATGGATTTTTCCTTAAAGCCTGTAGATGGAACCGAGCCCTGCTGACACCTCGATGTTAGCCAAAAAACAAAAAACAAAACAAAACGAAAAACCAAAACACCGATTTTGAACTTCAGACCTCCAGAGCTGTGAGATAATAAATTTGTGTTGTTTTAAGCCACTTGGTTTGTGGCAATTTGTTATAGCAGCAGTAGGACACTAATACAGCCTGTGCATTGTTTTCTCAGTGAGAATGGAAACATCTGGTCAACTTGGTGTTTTTGATGATAACCACAGTAGCTGACTTTTATTGCGTGCTTAGGGGTACCATACTAAGTATTTCATATCTATTTTCTCACTGGCTCCTCTCAATCAATACCCCTAGAGGGCCTTGTTTCTCGTGGACTGAGCCCAGAGTCTGGCTCACATTAGGCACCAAGTCATATCTGATGAGCAAGCCAAATATGGGGTGGTGGGCAGGGTGGATTTGCTAGACAAGAGACCAGTTGGAAACTATCAGAGGTTTTCACGGACAGCGATGGGCCTGAGCTAGAGAGATCCAGGGCCCTAGGCCTAGAAATGGGAGGGATTATGTAAGAGAAATTGTGAAGGGAACAAGAAGTGGTCAGGATTTAGCTGATGCTTGAACTAGGCAGGTGAAATCAAGACGGGGGCCAAAGGAATCTTGCAGACCCCTTAGGAGGAGCTGAGACTCACCAGGGGCCAATTCAAAGGCCTTCTATTAACCCTACCCATAAACCTCCCTTGTTTTTGCTACTGCTGGTTTTGATTGTGTTCAGTGACTTGGTTACACAGAGAAGCATGTTGAGTCACTCACCTTACTGTATTGCTGATGTGCAGTGTCCTAAAAGGTATCCAGACTGGGCAGGTGTTACTTTAGAGCAGGGTTTCTCGGCCTGGGCACTATTGATATTTGGGGCTGGGTAGTTCTTTGTTGTGGGGCTGTCCTGTGTAGCATAGGAGGTTTCGCAGCATGCTTGGTCTCTATGCGCTAGATGCCTCCAAGTCATGAGAACCAAAAGTGTCTTCAGACATTGCCAAATGTCTGCTAGGGGAGGCAGTATGGCCTGGTTGAGAACCTGAACTACTTCTGACATCTACTTGCTTATAATGATTCATTTCTAGTAGCTGAGTTTGTTTCAAGCCAATTGATAGTTACGAGCTGCTACAGAACAGAAGGTAAGAACGCAGAGGCCTGATTTCTGTGTTTCCGGGAAGAACACATTTATATGAAAAATCCTGAATTTACTATACCATACAAATAGTAATATCAGCATATGAAACTTTGGGGATGAAGCATTTTAGTATGAGTATATTCTTCAATTTTTAGAATATTCACGATTAGCAGGTAGTTAGTGACTGTCAGGTGTACACATATCCACAGTGGAGCAGAAGAAAATGAATCCGTGAACACTTCAGTGTTGTGCAGCGACTTCGCGAGCCGGCCTGGCCTTCTGAGTGTGTGTGCAGGTGGGCTGGGGGAATCGCGCTGCCCGAGATGCCTCGACACATTCCAATGCCTTCTGTGGACGAGGGAGCGGTGAGAGGATTGTCTCTGGCTTTGCTCAGAAGCTCTAGAAAGACAGGGCGAGGGCATCTTGAAAGGCCGCTTATGGAACAGTGGAATCTCCAGCATTTTCTATTTGGAGGGTCCTCTTTTTCTTTTTTTTAAAGCTCAGGCAGCTAAGGGAGAGAAAGAGAAGGTTGAAGGGAGCTGGCTGGGCCAGCCCCTGGGAGACAGGCGCAGGCTACAAGGCAGCTTGAATTGTTCTCATACAGGTGAGTGGGTCACAAGTGAGTCTTGTGAGCCAGCCTCGGTGCTACCAGGACACGGAGCACTGTCAAGATGAGTACGACATTTCCAGGACACGTGGAGCTCGGTCAGGACACCAGATAGCTACTGCAGGAGATGGATTCTTCCTGCCACTTGGATTTGCGTTCGTGGACAGGTTCCTGTCTCCAGGGTGGGGGAGCCCTCTGAGTGTATGGGTTGACTGGATTTGCCCTGAACATCTTCCCCGATTAAAACAATTGAGATATAATTCACACGCCATAAAACGCACCATTTTAAAGTACACGGTCTAGTGGTTTTTAGTATATTCGCAAGGTTGTGCAACCATCACCATTATCTAATTCCAGAACATCTGCAACACCCACCAAAGAAACCCTGTGCCCACGAGCAGTCACTCGCCATCTCCCTTAGCTCCTGGCAGCCACTCATCTGTTCTGTCTATAGGTTCGCCCGTTACGGATACTTCGTATAAATGGAGTCGTACGATCTGTGGCCTTCTGTGTCTGGCTTATCTCACTCAGCATAATGTTTTGGAGCTTTATCTGTGTCGCTGCATGGCTCAGTGCTCCATTCCTCTTCATTGCCAAATACTGTTCCACCGCGTGGCTAGAGCCCTTTTGGAAGCCGCCCCGAAGTGCCCTCCCTGTTGAGGCGTTCCCTGCAGAATACAGGAAATCGCTATGTCTTTAATTCCATTATGTCAACTCCCAACTGTTTTACTCATAGAAAAATGACCATTCATCTGTTTACAATGTCAAAATATAAACATGACCTCGAGTACTTGATGGAAAAAACGAGGTCTGGGGCTGGCCGTGATCAGCTGTTGTCTGTTCTTGTTGGCATGCTGCTGGCTTCGGCTCCTGGAGAGCCAGGAGTGGGCCTCCGCACTGGGGCAGTACGCAGCCCACCTGGCTGCGAGCTTCAGGAATCCCGGCGCCATCTGCACGTGGGGCCCCGGCAGCCCCGTGTTTTAAGCTTCCCTGGAGGTTGCAGAGTATAACCAAGATTCACAACCATTTTGTGCCAGGGCTAGTGGAAAAGTGACATAGGAGGTGCTGGTGTTTAACAGAACTGGAGATGAAAATCTTAAAATTGATAGACTTTATGAGTTTATTAATTTTTCTCTGCAAATCGATCAAAGAGGATCATTTGCTTATTTTTCAAGGAGGAGAAGGTGCCCTTGTTCTGTGGACCAGCTGGAGAGAGCTGCCTTAGGGTCGTGGCTGTCATTTATGTCAGGGGTCCCCAAGCCCTGGTCCGTGGGAACCCCTGGGCAGGCAAGCAAGCAAAGCTTCATCTGTACTTGCAGCCGCTCCCCAGAGCTAGCATCAGCGCCTCAGCTCCCCCTCAGATCATCAGGCCTTAGACTCTCATAGGAGCACCAGTCGTTGGTGCCAAAAAGGTCGGGGACGGCTGATTTAGGTAACTGGGCCTCCTTCTAACTTCTTTGAGTTTCAGTTTCCTCCTGTGTAACATGGGGCCAGTGTGGGCTGTGGCGACGGTCCATGAGCGAGGGGCGTGACGTGCACTGCCTGGGTCCCACACAGCAATAGTCCCGGCTACAAGGCAGCTTGAATTGTTTGCATGTAGGACACCGCGTGGCACCACGTTGGAAAGGTGCCAGTCCGGAGATCAGAGGTGAGGAAGTCCACGGCATATGCAGGTGCAGAAGGGGCCCCAGGAGCCGTAAGAAGGAGGGATAGTGTCTATATTCAGATTTGTTTGTTCGCGTACCTGTTTGGGGGTGATGGTGGTAGGAACAGTGAAGATGCGGCCAGGGCTGGGCAATATATCTTTTTATCCCTTTTCCTTTTCGAACTATGTGAATATACTAACTTTTCAAATAATCAAATGAGAAAATTTGACGGAGAACAGGGTGGTATTGTACATGTGAATATAAGAAGCCCTTCCTCATCCTCCTCCCCCTACCCCCACCTCCTTCCTTCTTTTAACTCTGTCACCTGCAGTGTAAATTTCTCTGGCAAGTTTCTATTCCTTAACTTGAGCCTTGAGTGCGCTCCCGTTCCTAATGATAACGCTACAACTCAGTACAGTGTAACGATATTGATCTTAGGTGGATATTTTCAGTTCTGTCACTGCATTTGGTCATTTTTCTATGACTGAAACAGTTGGGAGTTGACATAATGGAATTAAAGACATAGCTATTTTCAATTCTGTCACTGCTTTGCTTGCTTGCCTGCCCAGGGGTCCCCACGGACCAGGGGTTGGGGACCCCTGACATAAATTTCGAAATTCTAACAAATAGCTCTTCTATTGTATATTGCTTGAGAATCGGTCATCCCATCTTTTGGGATAATTTTCTCGTGCCCTTTTTTCCTGGGTCTCTGATAATTTTTGGAAGTGGCAGTTATATTGGGACAGGTGAGAGTGCCTGGGTGAAGCCTGTGGGGATTTGGGATGGGGACGTTTTGGGTTTCCTGGCCCAGGACAACTGGCGGACCTTGCCTGGTAGTCAGGGACTAAGCCGGGGTCATGCCCGGCTATTGGGCTCTGACTTCTGGTGTGGGGCCTGGCATTCAGCGACCAGTTCAGGGATGGTCTGGCTGTAGCTCCCCATCTTCGCACCCTCCCCTCCATCTTCCTTCTTCTGTCCTGAAATACCCTTTCTGCACACTGGCCCACTTCTAAGAGAAAATTGACTTTTTAAAGAGGGGGCGATACTATCCTGATAGTAGGCCCATCTAAAGCCTGCGTACTCATTTAGGAATTTTAATGCACTTTATTTAACTGATCAACTGATCGATGCAGCCAAATCGGGGAAAACTTAGTTAAAATGAATTATTTGACATCATGTGACCCAAGAGCTGTTTGGTTGAGTTTTGCTTGCAGCCAGCCGTGCTCATCTCCTGCAGATGTCACTCAGTCCTGGTGGGTGCTGTGCTCTGATGCACAGGTGTGTGTGGAACTGACCGTGGATGCCCTTGAAAATGTTCAGGCCCACAGGGACCTAGAGTGTTCTTTCTATTATACGGGAACCCATTGAAGCATTCTTGCCATACGAGAATGACACGCCGCATAAATATGCAGCTTGCTTTGTATCCTTCTAGACCCTTCTCTACTACACCTCTACCTAAAATATGTGCATAAACCCAGACTTTTGTTTTGGAATTTCACGTAAATGGGATTATACAATCAATTTTTTTCCCGTGACTTGCTACTTTATCTTTCTGTCTAGGTGCTCCTTCCACTGTTAGAACACAGAGCTACATCATGGTGACTATAATTAGCAATGCTGTAGTATATATTCGAAAGATGCTAAGAGAGTAGAAATTTTGTAACCATGTGGTGATGGATGTTAACTAAACTTACTGTGATCATTTTGCAATATATACTGTATCAAATCATGTTGTACACCTAAAACTAACACAATGTTATATGTCAATTATAGCTCAATTTAAATAAAAAGAAAAAAGAACATATAGATCTACCACCATTCTTTAAAAAAACGTAGTTTTATTGATGTAAAATTCATATAACAAAATGACCCATTTTAAAGTGAACAATTCGGTGGCATTTATTATAGTCTCAATGTTGTGCAACCATCATCACTGTCTAGTTTCAGAACATTTCTTTCACTCAGAAAGGAAACCCTGTGCCCATTAAATCAGGGTACCAGTCTGTGGCCTGGGAGGAACCGGGCTGCACAGCAGGAGGTGAGCGGCGGGCCAGCAAGCGAAGCTTCATCTGGATTTGCAGCCGCTTCCCAGCGCTGGCATCACCGCCTCAGCTCCACCTCAGATCCTCAGGCATTAGATTCTCATAGGAGCAACGGTCCCTGGTGCCACAAAGGTGGGGGACCGCTGCATTAAATAGTCCCTCCCCATATCCCTCTTCTCCCAGCCCCTGGAAACTAGCAATCTACTCTCTGTCTATGGATTTGCCTGTTCTGGACATTCATTTCATACAAATGGAATCATGATCTCTGGCCTTTTGTGTCGGGCTTCTTTCACTCAGCATCATGTTTTTGAGGTTCATCCATGTTGTAAGGATCTGGTTTTGTGTTTCTGCTTTTGGTTTAATGCAGAGGACACGCCATCTTGTGATTCTAACTGAGGGCAGCTGTGCGAACTCTGCCCATGGAGCAGCCGGCACCCTTTAAGGAAAATGGGGATCGAGAAAAGAGATCGACTTAATTTAGCTTTTAGTTTGTTACTCTGAGAAAGAGAGAAGTATAAAATATTTCACATTTCTTTCTAAAATTAGGGACAGGAAGCCAGAAAACTTTAATAACCTGGATGCTCTGTCTGTGCCTGGTGCAAAGGAGGATGGGTAACAAATAATTAACATCGCCTAGCCCTTTTCCTCAAGAAGATGACAAGGGAGCCGGGAAACGAAAAGACTCACATAAAATAATCAACTGACAATGGCGGTGGGTCAGCACTGAAGTCCGAGGATGCAGAAGTCAGCTCCAGCCACCTGTGCCATGCCAGCACGCAGTTCCCTGTATTTCTTCATGGGCATATTGTCTTACATGTACAACGAGAATGACCATACTTGTCGTCAGTTGACAAACCAGTGTTTATGGAGTGTAAACTGTTTCCCAAACGTGATGGCTGGTCCTGAGAGATCTTAGGGCAGGGCTTTGCAAATAGCAGCCCGCGGGCTGAATCCAGCCCACCATCTGTTTTTGTACAGCCTTGCAAGATAAGAATGGGTTTTCCATTTTTAAATGGTTGAATAAGAACCAAAAGAAGAGTTGTAGTTTGTGAAAGTTATGTGAAATTCAAGTTTCAGTGTCCACAAATGAAGTTTTATTGGAGCACAGCCATGTTCACGTGTTTATTGTCTGTGGCTGCTTTTGTACTGCAAGGACAAAGTTGAGTCTCTGGCCAGGGACCATGTGGCTGCAAAGCTGAAAATATTTACTGTTTGGCCCTTTACAGAAAACTTTTGCTGACCCCTGATCTTAAGAGAATATGGGGTTTAATCAAGGTAATCATTGGTCAGTGGGGGTGGCGGTGGATGGGGTAGGGGGTGCTGGGTGAGAATATCACAGAGGGAAGTCTAGGCAACTAGAGAGAAGGGGCTCAGAATTATAAAAGCCAGCGGGGGACCTTTTAGTCAAGGAACCCTCGGTTGAAATTTTTCCCCCCAAAAGGGTGCCGCATTTGTCATAAGACAACCAGGGAAAGTTGGATTATTGAAATGACATGCAAATTAAGGCTATATAAGAAGGCAGGAAAATAACCATTTTGGGAAAGATTTTCATGAAAAATACAGTTAGTTCTGGGGATCTAATTGTGATTATTGTTAACAATACTGTATTGTACGCTTGAAAGTTGCTAAGAGACTAGGTGTTCTCAGCACAGAAAAGAAATGGTAATTATGTGATGTGATGGAGGTGTGAGCTAACACTACAGCGACAATCACATTGCAGTATATAAGTGTATCAAATCACACTGTGTCCCTTAAACTTACACAGTGTTACATGTCAATTAAGCTAAAAAAAAAAGTACACAGTTAAAAAACTAAGGTTTAATGGTACAAAGAGTTTTAATTTCTGGGAGAATTTGGGTATAGGACTCTCATTCTTTCGTGCTCCAAGGTAACCCCTCCCCCATCTGTACTGTGGGAATCACGGGTGTGCACATATGTGTCTGCTCAGAGCTCGCAGAAGGAAAGAAGAAACCTGACTGCTCTGTACCTCCCCACCCCCCTCACAGACCTGGAATCAAAGAAAAGACCCTCGGGGACAGTGTGACAGGGAGAGCCTGATATTAGCCCATCCATCCCCTTTAGAGGAAACCACCATGCAATTCTAGCCAACACAATGCACAAAAGGAAACTGGTATGATTCCGTTTATACACCTAGGAAGATCGGGTACTGGAGGTGTAAAACGTTTATATATCTTACAATAATAAAATTATAAAGTTGAGAACAGATTAGTGGTTGTCGGGTTAGGGAGGGGGTAAGCAGGGGTGGGCGTGGCTATAAATGAATGGCAAGGGGAGACTTGTAGTGGTGGACTATTTCTATTCTTGGTTATTGGTTGCAGAAACTGCACATGTGATAAAATGTCACGGAACTACACACACACACACACACACACACACACACACACACACACGCGTGAACTCTGAATAAGCTCTGTGGTTTTGGTTCCAATGTCAGTTACCTGGTTTGGGGTTGTAGAGTTACGCAAGATGTGGCACTGGGGGAAACTGGGTGAAGGGTGCACGGAACCTCCCTGTGCATTTCTTTGCAACTTTTTGTGACTCTGATGATTTTGAAATAAAAAGTTAAATATTTCTGTTTTTGACCACTTAGACTGCCTTCTGATATTTATGATTATATAAGTACTATAATTATAATACTGCTTATGTGCAATTATTTTCTCTGTAGTGGTTTTTTTCCCATGTTTGTTTTAGGGGATAGTTGTAGGTATGTGATGAATGCAAGCAAATGGTTGTTTGTATGTTGGTTGTTTGAACACACTTTCATTTTGGAATGTTTTAGAATTATAGAAAAGTTGCAAAGACCGGACTGTATTGCCAACAAGGGGAGAATACCATCGTGTAACACGTGGTGATCATTACTAGATTAAAAATATAGTCAATTTTCACCAAGGCAAACCGCTTTTTCATCCAGAGGAATTTATCTTACAGGATAACTCACTAGCCCTGCTCTTTGTTTTAGAAAAGTTGACATCTCATTACGTGGCAGTGTTTGGGGTAAAATGAAGTTTGTGGATAAAGGAGCCATTGATATTTGGGCCTTTAAATATATCTTTCACATAGTTTTGGAAAAACCACTTAAAATTGTATTACATGTTATTTGTTTCTCCTTAGATGTATTAAAATGTGACACGTTCTTGTTAGTTAGGGTTTATATGAGTAAACACAGGGTATGTCCTGAAATGTACCACTAACTGTAAGTACCACCCAAGTGTGGTTAGGCCTGATTTTAGACATGGCTGATCTTGAGTCTGACTCGTGGCTCTGCCATTTACTATGCGCCCTAAGGCAGGTCGCTTGGGCTCCCCGAACCTCAGTTTCTTTTTCCATAAAATGGGGGCACTTAGGTCAATGTCTAGTGTGTAGTAGACACATTTTAATTGTTCTTGTCATATTAAGTAGTCATTCAGCTTTGCGATTCTTCAGTGTGTTTTTTTTCTTCTGCCTATCAAATTTTCCTCCCTCCATTACGTCACTTCTGCTTCTGAGTTGCTTCCTCGTTTACCTTGTAGTTAGTCGTATGGCACTGGAGACTCACCAGTGTAAAGACAAGAGCTCAGAATTCATCATGACTATCTTTCTTCTCTGCTTGGAGCTGTCCTCTGCATTCTCTTGGTTTTGTGTCTGGGTAAGTGAAGTTATTGGAAATGATACATTACTAAAGACAGATAACAGATTCGAGCAGAGCCATCAAGCTTTTTTGCTAAAGGGCTAGATAGATTTTAGGCTTTGCAGGCCATAGGATCTCTGTTGCAACTGTTCAGCTCTACTGTTGTAGCTCAAAAGCAGCCAGAGACGATACCTAAATGTGGATGAGCCTGGCCATGTTCCAATAAAACTTTATTTACAAAGACAGGATGCAGGCTGCATTTGGCCCATGGGGCGTAGTTTACCAACCTGTGATCAGTGTCATACTTGTTTATGCAACATGTTAACATGACTAAAGCTTTTGCATCTTTACCTTTCATCATTGTTGTATTAGCTTGGGTACAAATCTAAAAAGGCCCTAAATATGTACAGAATTATTGATTTCCAGATATGGATGTCATCTTGTTCCAGAGCTTGGTATTTATAGCACTCAGTGATATTAGAGACTTTTTAAAAATTCACATTATATGATTGGAATAATCATTCCATAATTAATAGACACTTAATATTGGACAGACATTAAGAATAAAAGTTGAATCCAGGTCAAGATCTTCAGCTGTACCTTCTCCACAGCCTTGTGCAATATCCATGAAACAGTTTTCATATGTGTGTTAACAGCTTTTGGAAGTACATCTAAATGCACAGGTGAACTTAGCTTTGGGATGAAATTCAGTTTGTCCCAACTGCTGTGCTATGGGGCCTTGGAAGGAAACCCTCAGAGTGCATGTCCATACTGATGCCTCTGGAAAGTCCTCTCTCTTGTGGGGTCACGTGTCAGTGGTGGGAGATGGGAAAGTGGGTGAAATGGGGTTAGAGAGGTAGCAGAAAACGTTCACAGCCACTTCCATGGTTCACCTCGGTATTTTCCTAGCAGCGTGTTTCCCAAGCTGCAAAAGATATTCCTACCCTTAGATTCACCAATTCCACTAAAACTGCGGTTCTCAGCTGGGGCGATTTCACTTCCCAGGAGACATTTGGCAATGTCTGGAGGCATTTTAGGTTGTCGCAGCTCGTGGGGAGGGGCCGGTGCTGACATCCAATGGGTGGGGGCCAGGGATGCTTTCCAGCATCCTCCAGTACCCAGGACGGCCTCCACAGCCCAGAACGACCCAGTCCGCACGTCAACAGTGTCGAGGCTGGGAACCTGCCCCAGCGAGCCATTCTCGGCCAGTCCTTGCCCCCGTGGGGCCTACATTGCAGTGGTGGCAAATGGCAATAACTGAGTATGTTAGAACTTTTTATGGAGAGAAAACCCCAACAGGGTGAGGTGGCCGGGCAGTGAGGCGAGTTTGTGTAGGGTGTCAGGGGGGTCACCGTTAAGGGGGCCTTGGAGTGATGTCTGCAGGAGATGAGGAGGGAGCCTGAGGTATCTGGGAACTGAGGCTTTAGCGAGAAGGAGGCACAGGTGCTGAGGCAAGAGCGGTGGGGGAGGGTAGTTGGGGTGAGGCAGCTCCTGAAGGGCCTGTGGGCTCTGGTTGTGGCTCTGAGCAGGACGGGGAGCCAGTCTCCCCATTCCATTGGGGAGAGTTATGATTTTTGGGGGTCTCTCCGACTGCTACGTGTGTGGGGGGAACTAGGAAGACGAGAGCTGAAGCAAGAAGACTGAGAAGGAGATGGCTCCCCAGGGCCAGACGATGGCCGCTCAGGCTGAGAGGTAGCGCCCTGGCACTCCCAGACCTAGACACGGTTTCTTAGGGACCTGGACCCTGTGTTGTAGTTGCTTGTCTGAGTCACCCCTGCTCCCGAGGCCCTCCCTCAGAATCCTTGCCAGTTTGGGGGCTACAAGGTTCTGTCAGAACGGATAGCATGCCTGAAGCGTTTGGATCAGCACAAAGGAGCTGGGCCTTTTCTTTGTACCGTCCCTCAGCTTTGCCGATGGCAGCTGCGAGGAACTCCGTGGAATAGGGGATCTGCAGCAGATAGATTTCATTCTTGTCATTTTAGCAGTCGAGCTGTGTACTTAAAGAGTATGTCTTTAGAGAAGTTTCAGATATGCTTTTGGAATGCCCATATAATATTACAAATCTTTGTGTGTTTAGAAACTGATTTTTTTTTTTTTATGTGTACTTAAAGAAAAAGCGGTGGGTAGTTGTTTTCTAATGGTTGGGTGGTTTGGGATCTAAATGATAAGTCTCTAGCCCACGGTGGCCAACTCTGCAGTGTTTTTTCACAGTGTGACTTTTCTTCAGAAGCACCGTGGTGCCATTTTGTATGCTTCAGAAGGCATGTCGGATAGATCATTCTGTGATTGAGCTAGCTCAGGTCAATCCAAGATTGTCATCTTGTTAATCTCAGTTTTAAAAGCCAAGACACCAGAAATCAAATTGTCCCCCCTGCAATATCATAAACCTCCAAAATGTCACCATGCGGGTGGCATATTGACAAAAATGTCAAGGATTACCAAGAATAGCTTCTTGCGTTCACATGTACTCAGGGGAGAAGAACAGAGTAGCATTTGCATTTTAAGTGCCACTGTGGTGGCCAGAACCAATAATTCCTGTTTGAGCAACTCCCAACCCTCAGCTCTATCTTGGGGCTTTAGACATACTTTTAATTTTTAAAGAAGAATTCATGTACTTAACAGGCCTTTAAAATTATTAACAGAGAGGATTCTTTTTCTTATGCCATGTGTCACCCAGCTCCTTTAAGAATATGGATCACTATACAGATTTATATAAACATGTAACTGATAAAATACTTGTTTTTCCTGAGTCATTGTCAACAACTCAGTTCTAAATCTAGTGCCAGCTCAGTAAATATTTGGAGTCCAAAGTCTGCATTTCCTTCAGATGGGCTAATTTGTATCTCGTTATGCAAAGCAGAGAAACATATTCTTTTCTTTTTATCTGTTTCGGGGTGGTTAGTAGCCAGTCTTTCACTGATTGGAGTAGATGTCATCCCTTTTTGCACGATTGAAAATAACACCCTAGCATGTTACTTTGGAGACAGATGCTACTTTGATCATTTTTGCAGTTATAAAACCATGTAGATTAACCCCAACCAGGTGCTAGGGTAGGAGCAAGAGCTAAATTTGGATTCCGTAGGAGCTAGTCAACGTCAACGGTGACATCTTCAATTGATCGTGTATCAGAAACAACACGCATGCCTCTGTGTCTTTCCTTTCTTTCCCGTGGTCTCTTTTATGTTTCACTGGTGTTTGGTCGCTTTAGCTTGTCCACCTGGAGTTAAAGAAGGTACGTTGGCATATTCCAAGCTACTAAAATAAATGAAAATTGGGAAATTTTCCGTGAAGCAAACCAATGACATAATGGTACCACAAGCATATGAGTTACTGGAATTGGTTTTGTGAAGCAGTTGGCTGGTAATGTTTGCAAAGCTGCAAGATGTAAGAAGTGGTTGAGATTTTTTCTCACCACAGAGGCAGCCCTACATTAAAGTTCTTGTTCTTGTATTAATTAATGGGTTTCGAAGAAACTGAAGTTCTTTTTCTCTCTCATGAAAGCAGAGGCGGGAAGAAGTATGACCTTCAGGCCATCGTTTTTTGTTTGTTTGTTTGTTTGTTTTCAGTTAGGTCTTACACTTACTGGAAAGGTAGGCTCAATATCAGAACTCTCCAGAAGCAGGAAAGAGAAAGTGGCGGAGAAAGAGTGTCAGTTGTAGTATAGCTGGTTTATAAAAGATCAAATGCATACCACGCACAGTGGTCCCACATGGTGATTACCTCCACTCCAGTGGAGTTGTTTAATAAAACAATGTCTTACCATCTCTGATCATAATCAGTTAAACTGGATTTCTGAAATTCCTGCAGGAACTATCTACAGGGAACAGAATTGGAACTTCCTAGGCTGGAAGCTACGGGCATCATTTCTGTTTTGCGGTCGGTTCCCGCGGGAACCACAGACTGAACGTTGGCGATCAGCGGTCAAGTGGCCGGGTCCTTTCTGCCCGATGACATCTCTAACCACGGATTGTGAACCCGCTCAGAGTTTGATCATTCTTTCTTTTATTGAGCTGTTTCACCTACCCCTTTGGTCCTTGTTGGTTCTCATAAGAGTCCATTAACATTTGCCTTTTCCTTGGTGTTTGTAGTGAGCACACCATAGTCCATTGACATTGACACCTCCTTGGTTTGTTTTGTGCTCATCTGCGCAGACTAAACTATAGGTCTTTTCATCATTCCGGGGGCATGATTTTGAATTCACACACCATCCTGGTTATGTTGCTCTTGAGGGCCTCATAGCTACGATCGCTTACCTTCATTTTTCTGAATGTTACACACTTATGTTGTTTTTAAAATGTGTAGATTTTTTTTTTCAGAGAGAGGGAGGGGCAGCATGTTGTACTCTTTACCCATGATGAGTGTTGGTGGCATCAGGTAAGCTTCTGAAGTCTTAGCAATAGAAGTGCTCTCAGTTTTATATTAAAGGTCGCATGCTTTTCAATCCTAGATGCATGTAAGATTAAGAGTTATATATTTGTATATATTTGCATTTGTACACACACACACATACAGACGCCCCAACCCTAGGAGATTCTGATCAGCGGGGCCCAGGAAGCCCCTGATATCCATTTTCCGCCCCCCCACCCCCATTTTTAAAGATTGTAGTAAAATTCATGTAACATAAAATTAACCACTGACCATATGAAATGGTTAATTCAGTGGCATTCAGTGCATTCACGGTGTTGGGCAACCACTACCTCTATCTAGTTCCAAGATATTTTCACCACTGAGAAGAAAACCTTGTACCCATTAAGCACTCACTCCCCACTGCTCCCTCCTTCCAGCTCCAGGCAGCCACCAATCTGACTTCTATCTCTATGATTTACCAATACTGGACATTTCATATAAACAGAATCATAGACTACATGGTCTTTTGTGTCTAGCATAATGTTTTCAGGGTTCATCCCTGTTGTAGCGTGTGTCAGGATTCATTCCTTTTTTATATAATACCATTTTATTATATAGATGGCACTTGTTCTTTTCTGTCTTTTTTGTTCGTTCGCTTTTAAAAAAAAATGGTCATCCTCGTGGGTGTGAAGTGGGATCTCATTGTGGTTTTGATTTGCATTTTTCTAATGACTAATGATTGTGGGTATCTTTTTATGTGCTCAGTGGCCGCTTGTATATCTTGGAGAAATACCTATTTAAGTCTTTTGCCCATTTATTTTCACATGAGCTTGTTTGCCTTTCTGTTGTTGGGTTTTAGGAGTCATCTATATATTCTGGTTACTGGATCTTTATCAGATATATAATTTGCAAGTGCTGTCCAATTTTGAAATATTCTCCGGGTGGCTTTGATTAGCAACCAGGCTTAAGAACCACTGATGTAGACCAGTAATTCTTGGGGTTTCCTACAAAACGCCTGGGAAGCTTGCTAAAAAAAACCCCCAAACCCAAACTCCAGCCTTCTCAAGCTCGTCACCTCCAGGAGTTTCTTGATAAGCCCCTCCACCTCCCCCCCCCAAATAAACAAAGAAAGCTACATGGCAAAGCGATAGTTTAAGGTGACCGATGATCTAACTAAATGGGCAGATATCATCAAAACAGAGAGAGAATCAGTAGTTCCGTGGAGAATCAGGGAGGCATCAGCTCCCTGCAACCCCTTCCCTGGAATGTTCTGTGCAGAGTGTTTCTTAAATGTGCAGTAAGCTGCCTGTCACGATTGCTTGCATTATAGGATGGCCCGGCCTCCGTGAAGTACCACCAAGACTTGCCATGTTGTCAGGCCTCTCAGGAGGTGACATTTTGTCTGTCTGTTTCTTCTGAGCCCATGGGAAGGGCACCTCAGCATTCACATGTAAGGTGTTGAGCTATGCCGTTATCTCTTTTTGGTCTCTGGTGCTTGTTCAAAGTATCACTTTAATCAATACTGGTACTTGTTCAAAGTATCACTTTAATCAATACTGGTACTTGTTCAAAGTATCACTTTAATCACATTGATGTGGAATGCTGTGTTTTCCACGCCGAAGAGAGATATCGTCAGCCTATTTTCTCCTGCATCGTGTACCCGTAGTTCCAAAGGATGATGGCTGAGGGCTTGGCTCAAAACAGAGAGGCGGGATGGCTCTGAAGCTGTTGGTGGAATTTTCTAGTGAAAGAAGTTCTCATGAGATAGGAAGCTGGACATGGGGGCAGGAGAGAGTAGGATCCCTTATAGGAGCTGAGGGCCTGCAGCATTCCACACACATTCACCACCCGGACCCTCCCTCCCTGTCTCCTGCTGGTCTAAAATGACTTAGTTTCACACATACTTTGGAAACAACTCAGGGACTCCTAAGAACAGATTTTGATGGGCAGGAAAGGAGAGGAAAAGATACCTCGCAGGGATTCACTTCCTCGGAAGCACACGTGTTTTCTTAAATTCCAAGTCAGGGCAAAGGGTGTTTTTGGCTGGGCAGGTTTTTATAGAATCATTTGACTTATGCGCTGCATCATATTCCACCTTAGAGAAAGAAGGGAAATGAATGTTTCGAATAATCTCCTGGTCAGCCTTACATCTCATGCTCAGCACGTGTTCTCTGTACGTTTTAAAAATCGATTACTATTTTAGAAGCACCGCCTCCGTCTGGAAGAGAAGCTGAGCCTGGGGTAGATGTTGCATTTTGCCATGTGGAAGCACGTTGTCGTGACCCGTATCCAGGCCATGGGTTTCCCTGGAGCTTTTCTTCTCTCCCCACCTTGCCAGACTCTATACCGTGTGGGGCTTGCCCTTGTCTTTCTTGTTTCCTGGAGCTTTTCCTGCAGTTGGCAAATGGCAGTGCTGTCGCTCACCCCTTGGTGGGTGAATCAGTAATTACTTGATTATAGTTCTACATGGACTTTTAAATAATCAAGGTGGAATTCTCAGTTTGAATTGCAGACGCCAGTTAAAATAACTGATCACGTGCTTCATATATCTGGTTCCTGACTCCTCTCACCTGCCATCTGCCCTCTCTGTGGAGATTCCACACATGCTGGAGATAGATGACTCTTTATTTTTGAGCATCGCTTATGCAAGTGGTTCTCAACCCGGACTTCAAGGTACAATTATCTAAAGAGCATTTTAAAATTGTTCATGTTCCACCACCAATCAATTAAGTCCAACTTCCTGAGTTCATCCAGATGTTTCCAGTAATTCTCACAGCAGCCAGGGTGGAAATCCACTGTCTTATAGTCCTCCATCTTGTTCACAGTAATCAATAAATATTCGTTGATGATTTTAACCCCTTCGTGAAACTTGGGCAGATAAGACTTGACCTTGAAGACTAGAAACGTTTGTTGAAGCTTATAAAGGGGAAAGAACGGTCAAATAGTTATAATGCCATTGTATTGTTTTGGAGCGTGAGACAGGGTTAAGGGTTCGGTATTTTGCTGACCAGAAAAATAATTTATATTAATGTTGAATCATTTCCTCTGAGTTTCCATAGCTCTCTGCCTGCGCCCCTACCGTTGAGGGAATTTATCACATAGTGGTAATTTGTTATTTATTTGCTCCCGGCCCAGCTGAATTCCTTGAGGTTAACTCCTGGTACCTCGCATCTCAAATAGCTCTCCTGCAGTAAATTTTTAAACAAATGAATAGCGCTTTACAGTTTTCTTAGCGCTTCTCCTAGGGCGGGGTCCCCAAGCTCTCTCATCCTTGGCCACGATTCCATGCCTGAGACTGTGAGCATCATTCATACCAAGCTGCGTGCCTGCCTCCGCTTGGCAGGAGCTCCCTGCACGTATCTTCTTTGCGGGGCCATTCCCTGGGGAGGATTTCCCCTCCTCTGTGTCTCACCTTGGCACCGTGATTACAAATACCCACCCGGGCTGGGCCCCCAACCAAATGGCCAGACGTCAGAGGTAACAGAGTGGCGGAGATTGCGGTAAGCTATCAAGTGGCCCTAATCAGCTTTAGCCGGTTTCTGTCTCTGGGGACTATCGTCCCTGTGTGCCAGCTCTTCCGATTTTTCAGAGAGTTAGAAATCCAGGTGTTTGCACTGAAATCTCTTGAGTTTAAATGTTGGCGACCTGTTGAGGTTTTGGTAGATCATTTTGAGGGCCAGCACTGCAAACCAGACAGAACACGTTTGTAGGCCGAGCTGGCGCAGGCGGCCTTAGAGTCATGTGCTTCCAGCTCTTGCTACCTAGCTTGCCCTTCTCCGAGACAGAGAAGCAGGAACCCAGGAAGCATTCAGTGATGGCCACACTTGTCCTCGGGGCTCATGGGAAGAGGAGAGGAGAAGAAGCCATGTTGGATTCCGGGTAAACTCCTTTATAAAAAGTGACTTATTTTATTGTTTAAACAATTCCATCTAGCCCTCTACCTACAGTTACTTTGGTATTTGGGTGTCTTCTTCTGTCTTTTTTTTTTTTTTTTTTTTTTTTTGTGCTGTGTGAACGCAAAGTTCTTCATCTATCAAGTAATTTTAGAGCCGCCCTTTCTCCCTGACCAATAACCAAAGCACTACCAAGTTATTACAGTGTCTATTAATCACACTTTAAAAATTGTCCCAGGGAGGCATTTCGGGGGCAGGAATTCTGCTCGGTTTTTGCTCTGTCCATCCACAGCGTCCGAGCAGAGGCTGGCACGTAGCAGGTACTCCGTGAATAACTATTGAATGATTGTTGATATGCTGTACTTTATTGGATCCCATCCTTCTCGTGATTGCTCATAGTACTGTGACATGATGCACCTCTTTATACATTAAACCCTTTGCATCTTTTAGATCATTTTCATTGGTGGTAATATTGACATTTTAGGCGGGGTAATTCTTTGTGGTGGGGCTTCCTGTGCACTATAGGAGGTTTAGCAGGAGGTCTCCACCCACTAGATGCCAGTAGCAACTCTCCTCAGCAATCGTGACAACCGAAGATGTCTTCAGAGATTGCCAACTGTCCCCAGGAGGCAAAATGGCCTCTGGATGAGAAACCACTAGGCTAGTGGGATTAGTGAACTGAAGGACGCCAATGTGTTTTCAGATTTTGAACCTTAAAATATATGCCGCTTGGAGAAAATATTTCCGTGAACTGTTTGCTGCTTTTCTCTACACCTCTGTTTCACTATTCTCCTCCCCCTGAGAGATCGGTGTCCTCTCATTGCCCTGTGACTATCTGGAGCAGTGCTGTCCAGTAGAACATTCCGTGATGAACATTCTGTGATGGTGGAAATGTTCAGTGCCTGCCCTGTCCAGTATGGCAGCCATCAGCCCCGTGTTTCTTGAGTACTTAAACTGTGGCTAGTGCAACTGATGCATGAACTTTCAGTTTTACTTCATTTGAATTCATTTAACTTTAAGTAGCCACATGTGGCTAGTGGCTGCCACAATGGACATCGCAGGAGAGCCTTTCTCTGTGGTACCCCCAAAAGACCCACTCTTTCTCAAAGTGGCCTTGCTGAAAATCAAATCACTAGTGTGTTTTGGGGTGACTTCTCTGTGGTTCGTGTGGGGTCGCTATTGAGTTTGGCCCCTTCTTTTGTTACCTTCCAGCATCCCAGTTAGGAAAGCACTCTGTGGAAAGAAAGCCCAACAGATATGAAGGAAACCAGGCTGCCCTCCGGCCCCTAAGCCTGCCTGGAATGTGTTTGCCTATAAATCCTGAGGGACATGATCTGGGAATTCTGGCTTACAGGAAAGACCCGATAGGAGGATGGAGTTTTTCCTTAACTCATAACATTTGCTTCCTCTTTTTCAAGGTTTCCCCTGCCCCCACTGGCTTGAGTAGATGGGTTCTTCATTGTCCATCTGCCCCGCCATCCATTCTCTTTTTTCTGCCATTCTATCCATCCTTCATCCATCCCTCTGACTACCCATCTGCCTGGGTTTTTTCAATCCATCTTTCCATTGACCCACCCACTGATCCAACCTTTTATCTATCTATCCATCCCTCCATCCATCCCTTTGTCCATCCTTCAGTCTATCCCTCCCTCCTTTTATCCATCTACCCATCTATCTTTTTCTCTGTCCATCCTTCCCTCTATCCATCCACCCCTTCTTTTCTTCTTCTCTCCATCCATCTCTCTCTCACACCATCTCTCCATCCATTTGAGCCCAGTTCACTCCTGCTGTAGGTCAGGGTCTGTGCTAGGTACCTGAGGGTGGGGTGGGGAGGCCAAGGCCTCTGTGATGCTTGATTTTGTGGTGTACAGAGTGTAGTAGGGGCAGCTGAAGACACTTGCTCATCAATAAAGATTCAGAGCAGAGCAGAATCAGGAGTAGAATTGCCTGGGTTTATGGTGAGGTAGCCTCTCCAGGGAAAGGGGACTGTAGGTACTTGGAGCCAGAACGTGAGTTAAGACCACTTCTGGATTTGGAGCATTGGGCTGTTTTTTTGTTTTTTGGATGATGCAAAGACAAAGGCCTGTGTCCTTGAGTCTCATTCTCCGCAACTGAATTGCTTGACCATAATGTCCAAAAACTAGGCAGGTGTGACCTTTGGTCTCCCTTGGTTTTTGGTCCTGGGAATAATCCCTTCTCTCCTGTCGCCTCTGCCATCATGAAGCATACCTCTGGTGTATGAAATTTGCTTCAGCGAAAGAACTCACTGTAAAGTTCTGATAAGAACGTTCCTTTGATAGGAGAGGCCAGCCAGTTCTGCATGCGAACTTAAGCAGGTCCCATTACCTTATCGGTGCTCTTCGGTGACAGTACTGAGCTCTGCTCAGATGGGCGCAGGCTCCAAGTGCTGGTGGCTCAGTCTTGGGGATGTGCATTGACAAGTTGGACAGAACAAATGTATTTCAAAAAAATAGTGGGTTATCTGTTCTAAGTGTTGCTTTATGTTTTGGAGACCACTGAGTGCTGTGCTTCTGTTTTAACCAGCCAAGCATCCTACCCAGCCAGACCTCCGGGCCAGGGCTCCAGGTAGCAGCGTGCATCAGCAGAGATGGGAAGCCCAGGACACAGCCACAGGCGTCTCTGTTTGCAGGCTGGAAGGGATGATTCCACAGGCTTCCTAGTGGGGTTTTAAAGATGGGAGAAACCTTTGGAGGTGTCCGGTGTGGGTCCTCCCAGGGAAATGTCTCTAATCCAACATACACGGCCGGCCTGACAGGGCTTGGCCCAGTGCACATGGCGAGGCGCGCCTTCCCTGGCTCCCCTGGTCCTGCATGCATGTTTCAGTGCTAGTGCTTGAGAGTCTCGGTTTGGACATTAATGGATGCAGAAAATCAGCCAGAGTGCTGGGGGCACGAGAGGGAGAAGGACTGGAGCTGGCGGCCTCTAGCGATGCGCCCTGGCTTGCGTCCACATAGTGTAGAGTTTCGAGTGGTTGTTGTAATGCGGCGTATATTTGCTGTGCTCCTTTGGGGGGCAAACTTTAGCGTCTTTTCAGTTCTAAAGGAGAATGTGGAGCTCACCATTAAGTCACTTCGTGGGGCTGCTTAAGGATTGTTGCCCTCAGTCCTGCTCTGAGCATGTTTGCTACAGTTCTCATAGTTCGTTATTAAGCAAAATGACAGGGTCTCGGCACCAGTGCCTGCTCGTTGGGGGACAGCTTCCTACATCACAAAACATCCCGAATCCAGCATGGAAGCACCTGGACTGCTTTGCCCACTTGTTCATTAGCTCATGCAGCCATGCGTTGGGCCCTGCTGGGGATGCCGTGAGAAAGGCAGCAGACACCTGCTCCTGGCGTTGCAGAAACCTTTTCAGCCATAACAAGTTATCCCTTGGGCGGGCGTGTATTAGCGCTGATAGACCGCAGAAGACCTCGACTCAGTGCCTTCGTGACGTCACTTGGAAAGGAAACTGTTAGGGCTGCGGACATGTACAGAAGTGGTTACAAAGTAGCACTGCTGCCCCTGTCACTCTTCCTGTAGCACGCAGCTAAGCCAGTGCTGCTCGCCTCACCTTGCTCAAGGTCCTGGTGAATGGCATCGCAGAGGTCCAAGGACTTGGTCCCCTGTCACTGCTTTCCTGGCCCAGCGCTCCTGAGGCCTCGTCATCTCCTGCCCACCCCTCCAGTCCCTGTCCCTGCTCTCCACTCTCCCTGCAGCCCAAAGGGTCTTTCCACAATGCGGATCCGGTGACAGCGCGCCCTGCCTCCCATGCCCCGCTCTTTGTCGGCATGGCTCACGCCTTCGGGGAAAGGCTTCCTTTCGCTGTGCCCGCCCTCGCCTCACCTGCACAGGGCCAGGGCAGGTCCCCAGTCCATCAGCATCCTCCCCTGCCCTTGTGGGTAGCTTAGACGTGGTGTCGGTGCTCCTCTCTCTCAAGTGGGTTCAAGACCTTGACCCCCCACCACTGGGGAAAACGGCTCTTCCCCCAAGAGCTGTGCTCTCTACCTGGTGCCTGTTTTCCTGGGTGAAGAGCTGGGAACAGGCTTCCCGAAACTGGACTCGCCGGACTGGCAGCATTTCATGCATATATGAGGGCAGCATTTCGGGTATACGTGTGGGCACATTTTTCTAGGGAGGAGATCGATGGCTTATCTCAGATTCCCAGAGAGATCCAAGACCTAGAAGAGCCACTGTCCCTTTGAGCTGTTTCCTGCATCCTTTCCTGGCGCATGTTACTTCACACGAGCTTGATGGGTGACTCTTAGATGTTCGGGCATTTTCCCCTGTGCTTTTGTTCACAGATTCAGTTGGTGATGTATGCAAATCTGCATCTGTAAAGAGTGGAATTCTCATGCCAAAAGAAAACAGATTAAGTGACTGCTGAAAGTTGTTTTTGAGGGCAGTGGAGTGGGAGAGGAGGTAATTCATACAGAAAAGGGCGAGTGATAACATTTTTTGCTCTTACTCGTAGAAGCCTGGCACTGGACTTTCTGCAACTGGGTACATCATACAAGGGAGAGCTTGATCTTGGCAGTATTTGCAAAGCCGAAAGTGAGATCACAGAGCCCAGAGGACTGTGATGTCGCCGCCGCTATGTGCCCTTTTCTGTAGGGATAGCCAGGACCATCCAGGGCTGCCTCCCCGTGATGCCATTTCTAAAGAATGTGACTATTGGGCTTCTCCGTTCCCCTTGGCCAGGCCAGTTTTCCTCTTCCATTCCAGCTGAATTGACTTCTTCTGTCAGTTGTTACTATTTGTTTCTTTTTCCCTCAAATCCTTCCGCAAAACCTCCCCTTTTAATTTTTCAATATCTCTTCCTGTCTGTTATATTCACTTGTAAGTTAAGTACCAAAGTTTGTAATAACGTATTTTATTATTTTAAAGTAACGTAAGACCCTCATCTAGAATATTAAAATTAAGATGGTGATCATTAACTTCCCTACCTCTGCTCTCATCAGAATAATCGTCATTAGGAATTGGTCAAGAGGGTAAGGGAGTTAATAAATTATTAAAAAGCAGAAAGTGGTACATATCTGCTTATGCTTATAGCAGTAATACAGCATCTTTATTTCTAGTGTTTTCCTCAGGGATTATGGTGGTTCCTGCCTGATAGGTTCTTAGAACCCATTAATTTTTGCTTGAATTTCTTCTGCGAGTTTGGTGGGAATGCAGAGAGCCAAGTAGACTTCTTCCGAGTCTCCACTACCCACCTCTGTGGCCAGGTCTCGCCACTTCTTAGGTGTGTGTCCCTGAGCTCAGTTTCCTCCTCTGTAAAGTGGGGGTGTCGATAATGGACCCGCCTCTTAAAATTGTGGTGCTGACTCATGGAAACTTTCCTTGTCTGGCCCAGGGCACTGCCCAGGGCTGGCGGGTGTGGCTACGCACTTTTAGTTGTGTCTGCAAAACCCGCCCACGAACCACTTTAGTGCTTGTGTGACTGGATACATCCACCTGTAGGTATATCCTGGAGCGCTGCCTTTCCACACACACTGCTGGTTGCCACGGGAAGTAAGGAGACCATTTGATATCACACACCCCCCCAAAAGAAAAGGTTCATGACATATTTTGTACCGTTTTACCCTTGAGAAGTGTGATGTACTCTAATATTTTCTTTTTAAACCGAAATGCTGGTTGGGGCCTACTCCATCGATTTTACCAGTCGCTAGCAGACTGTGAGTATAGCGTGAGAGCTGATATAGAGTAATGTGGTGAATGAATACAGAGAATTGGAAATCGTCAGTTTAGATAATGTTTCAAGTATCCAGCTCTTTGGAAGAATGTTCTGGAACATTGATCAGCCATGACTTGGACTTCGTGGGTCAAAATTGCCAGTCGTATGTATGCAACAGCTTAATGTGAGTGAAATGACGGTGAAGCTAGATTATAGCACCCAAGTTTTCACATTTTTTTTTTCTTGTCCTGAGTGTTTCATATGATTTGGAATCCTGAAGATGTTTCTTTCCACTGTGAATGAAGTACTCACTAAGAATCTCAACGTGTGTGTGTATTTTTAAGAGAGCTTTAGTGAAGTGTAATTTACATACCACAAAATTCACCCATTTTAGTGTGCTTTCGATGAGTTATAGTAAATGTGTATAGCTGGGCTGCCATCACTATGAGATGGCTTCAGAACATTCCCATCTCCAGTCATCCTCTCCGCCCCCAATGCCACTGTTCCTGCTCCAGTCCCTAACGACCACTGATCTGCTTTCTGCCTGTGTGTGTATTTTGGAACATCTGCCTTTCCCTTTTGGAAAAGGCGGGTTCCAGAAGTCAGACTCTCCTGGGAGTCGTCATTTCCCCACCCTCCCTGCTGGATGAACTGCAGTGGCCAGGGTTCTTCCTGGTGGCCAGCCCCCCCCAATCTCAAACCCAGGGAGGAGGACCCACCTAGGTCCCTCCAGAGCGGGCTGGCTAGTGAGGGCTGCTCTGTGCATGGGGTGGGCACAGGGTCTTTTAAGGCAGCTGCAAAATATTGAAAGGCCCAGAGCTGACTTTGGGGTCTCCTTGGGAGGGCCCTCCAGCCCGCACTATCTCTTCTCTGTTAGTGCTGTGCGTCCAGGATGCCATTCCTAACGCGACAAGCCCGCGTTTCCTATCGTGCTAGTAAACAGATCCCGAGCACCTGTTATTCCCATCCCCGAAGAGGAAGCGATGCATCCGTCACGCCGCAGCCCACTCTCTCAGATCCCGTCTCTCAAGCCTCAATCTGCACACCTGCTCGTGAGCTGTATATTCTTTCAAGACAGCAGCATCCAAAACAGCTCTAGAGCTGCCATAGACATAGGTTTGGTGGCAGACTCCACTCGCCATTGGTAGGTCAAGTCTGTGGATCATACAGCCCAGAGCCCCTTGGGGCAACTCAGAGTTGGGGGATGTGCCAGTCTGGCCCAGGAAGAATAAACGCTAGGGAAGGTGCACGTTCTACTTATAGTTTTAATAAATGTGCCAGGAAGAGAGAGAAACTGCCGAGACTGGCCAAAGAAAGGACAGCTTACTTTCTCCTGGGGGGTGCTGGGGCTGGGTGGAGTGGGAGTCTGGAGCCACATCTGGGAGAACACATTAGGATTTGAACAGGAGGAGGGAGAGGGAAGCATGGCGAAGGGAAGGAACAGTCCCCATTGGGGCATAGTGGTTCCCGCAGGTTGCCGGGAATGCACATGGACCGAGGGACAGGCAAGAACCTCCTGCATGAGGTTTTGTGGTCTTAGACACCTGGCTCTTTAAGGGCCCCACTAGGGACTTGTGGAAGATGGCTTCTCAGGCCAGATATTTCTTAAGTGGTCTCATTCTCAGCTGGCGGATTTCGCTGTGATCTTGTAGACTCACACAATTCTAGAACTTGGTGAGACCCTAGAGCTCTGCTGTCAAGCGCAGAAGCCACAGCCACATGGGTGACCAAACCCTTGAGTCGTGGTGAGCCCAAAATGAGATGGGCAGTAAGTATAAAACACACAGCGCATTTAAAAGAATTTATACAGGAAAAGAATATAAAAAAAAATCTCCTGTTTATAATTTTTATAATTATTACATGTTAAGTTGATAGTATTTTTAATATATTGAGTCTAATAAAATATGTTATTAAACTTAATTTCACCTCTTTTTTTTAACCTTTTAAAGCTACTAGAAATTTTTGAAATAAGTATGTAGCTCTCATCGTATTTCTGTTGGATAGCGCTGCCCTAGAGAATTCTTTTTACCAACTGGGCTGAAGTGCGTCTTTATTTTATTCCAAGTTGTATTGTTAGAACTTATATGTGGAGGCGAGCAAAGTGTTTTCAGGACTGTGCACATGATGGGCTTCATGGCAGAGGGACCCAAATACCATCTTATCACGCATTAGGAATTCAACATAGAATTTTGGGGGCACACAAACATTCAGACCCTAGCGGCCATCGTCTACTGGGTTGCCTGTCTTTGGCCAACAGGCAGAGGTTAGGGGGCATGGGGAATCCTGCAAGGAGCTTACGGGACAAACCTGGAATGGATGACCATTACCTCTGCCCACAGCCAACTGGCTAGAGCCCAGCTGCCCAGGAAACATTCACGCGTCGCTTCTCCATTGCTTTGGGTAACAAATGCTGACTTACAGGAGGCAGCCTTTAAATATTAGCTCGACTGATCGAGCAGGACTGTTTTATTGGGACTATTAAAAGATGGATTTGGCATGAATCACAGTGAGGTTTTGTGACCTGATTCATATCCCCGTTGGGATATCAGTAACATTGACCTTTGAACTCAGGTGAGTCGACTGTGAACAGGTTCTGCCATCTCCCTTCAGGCCAGCTGGCCTGTTTCTTGACTGGGAAAAGATGTGGCCTGTGGAACATGCTGGCACCTGGCTTTACATGTGGAGGTTCGGAAAGACAAATGCATCCCTAAATGGTGTTTTGGTCCTAGGAATGACATTTAGAAAAGTCTGAGTAAGATGTACTTGGCGGAAGTATAAAGGATAGTGGTGAAACTTGTTGATACTGAAGCAGCCAATCTGGTGGTAGACCTGTTGTTTTTTAAGTTGATGACATGGAGACTGGACTGCTCCTGCAAATTCAGTTTTGGGCTACTCAGAGAACTCACCCGAATCTCTGTGGTCATTTAGCTTGCGGCCACACTGCCATTCATAAAACCTCTATGTCTTCTCTTTCCTTGAGCTGTCATTGAGGAGACGTTTGCTCTTCAGATTAATCTGGGAGTTTGTCCACAAACCCTAACTGTTAGTTTTGTGTTTGGGTCAATGAAAAGACTGAAGTGTATGATAAATTTTTTTTTGATTCTCAAGAAGACAGTCTTTTCGCACAGAAATCACAAATGTGATTCGAGAACGATTCCAAGACTCATTACTAAAATCGAGTCCTAAAAAAATAAATAAATAAACTTAGGTTCTTCGTGCTATGTCAAAACACAGAAATGTCAACTGCAACGTTTAGACTGAGTTCTAGGTGTGATAATTCTTTACCCTAAATTCTACAATCGGGACTCGATGACAATTACCAAGTCAATGTATATGTGTATTCTAAATAAATATCTGCAGTTAAAATGTAAAGGTTGCGATGATTCTAATGACTTTTCAGGAAGAATGTGGCAGGTTTGTGGTACATTCACTGTGCTTTTAAACTTGACAGAGAAGTGAGGAATCTTTCCAAAAGAGCTTTTTCACTTCATTTTTTTGGGAGTGACCGCCATCTCTGGGAACCTGCCGAAAGCCCGGGACTGTGCATCTCAGTGTTTTTGTGAGATTTCAGAGAGTTCATGGACCCGCTCAGTACTGAGTGAGAACCCCAGCTCTCAGGTGTCAAGGTTATGCCATTGAAGTTGGAGAAGCAACTAGTACAGCAAACGGTATAATTCACCGCGTTAGTAACCACAAACAGACTGGTGTCCATGTTCTGGCGGGCTTTGAGGCTCACTGTGAGCCAGGTATGTTAGAAAAGGTGAAGGAAGTCATTATGATTTCTTGAGGATTGGTTTGGAACTGAAATTGAGATGAATCGTATCCTCTCTGAATAGCATATTGAAAGCAGGCATGAATTGGAAATATAAAGATCATCTTGTTCCAGGAGACTGGAAAGTATAGTACAAGTGCCACAGGCTTGCCCTGGCCTCCTTTTGATAAACAAAATGTGCTAAAAATCAGTGTTTATATCTTTCTCTCTGCTCTCACCTCCCGCTGCCCGCCTCGAATTTTCTGCAGTTTAGTATTGTGGATGTCAGGTATTCCAGGCCCCTGAGCCCTGGCTAGGAAGGAAGGCATGGTCTTCGGGGCACTGGACTGCCACCGACTGCTTTGCTCACCCTCTCTTGCCCTGCAGTCTCCCCAGCGGCTATCTGTAGTTGGCCCAGTAATGGCCCCCCAAGATGTCCGTGTCCTGATTAGGACTGGAACTTGTGAACATGTAACCTTACACGGCAAAAGATACTTTGCATACGTGACTAACTTAAGGATCTTGTAATGCAGAGATTATCCTGGATTATCCAGGTGGGCCCAATGTAATCACAAGGGTCTTCGTAAGTGGAAGAGGGAGAGCCAGAGAGATGGCCTCCTGAGAAAGACAGTGCCGACCATGGCCGGCTTTGAAGGTGGAGGAAGCCTCCATGGAATGCAGGAAGTCTTTAGAAACTGGAAAAGGCAAGAGAATAGATTCTTCTCTTGAGCCTCCAGAAGGAACGTGGCCTTATTGACACTTTGGTTTTAGTTGCGTGAAACCAACCTGGACTTCCGAGCCCCAGAACTGTAAGACAGTAAATCTGTGTTGTTGATCAATGTCACCCCAATTATTTTTAATAATAATAAAAAAATTAAAAAAGAAATTCTTCAGCCAATCAGAAAAAAAAAAAAATCTGTGTTGTTTAAAGCCACCAAGTTTGCGGTAATCTGTTACAGGAGCAAAATTAAACTCTTACAGTCTGAAGCAAGTCTACTAGAGAAATGAGAGGGAAGCAGGAAGGGGAGCGGATGGAGCTAGTCACCCTGTGGTAACCGAAGAGGCTGTCTCAGCTAACGTGACCCTGTGAGGGTTGTCTGAGCGTCCCCATTTGCAAGATTAGAAAACTGAGTTCTAGAGAGAGAGAGAGAGAATGACTCATCCAAGGTTTCAGGGCAATAAACGGCTCTCTTGGAACTGGCACTGACTAAAATGGCCCAGTGCCACTTCTGAAAGAGCCCTGCAGGATGCATCAGGCAGAAGGGACTAAAAAGAAGCCAGCGTCTGTGCCATCCATCATTCTCTCCCTTCTCGTAGACCAACTCTGGTAAGAATGCAAAACGTATTCATTTTCTCTGCTGAGGCCAAGAAGAGCCATTTGTTAAGGGGAGAATCCGCAATGGGAATATCTGAGTGTGGTTGAGGGCAAGGCGACTGTCCTGGTTGACGTCGCTCACATGGGGAGACAGAGCGAGGACATTAGGGAGAGTTGGCCCAGAGGCCTTAAGCTACGATATGAGTGCATGGCCTTGAAGCGTGGGAACAGTGGGTACCCTGCTTCTCAGTTCATTGCTTACCATGTTTTCCCAACTCCCCCACATTCTGAAAATGCTATTAAACTTCTGCTGTACTCCCTACCAACTTGTTCCTTGAAAGTAAAGCACGCCTGTGCCATATGGATTTATTCTGAACCCTTGAACAAATGTGTTAAAGATATCCCCAGAGGGTGATGAAAAAGACCATCTCTTACTTCACTGGTAGGAGTGTAGGCTGATGGTAAATCACTTTGGCAGTATGTACCACGCGTTTACTGTAAGCTCATATCCATTATTTACAATAAAGAGCAGAAAATTGGAACATACCTAAATAGATGATTCGAGGTGGCTGGTAAATAAATTACGGTTTACTGCACAGGATGGAAGACTGCAACATGATAGAACGTGATGCTGACAAAGAGTTAAAGGGCCTGAGGAAATACACAAATGAAAAAAAACCAGTGGATGAAATTGTATCTAGTATGATGTCAGCTGTGGAAAAAATGTAGGAAAAAGAAGGGAGGAAATAAACTAAAGCATGAATCCAGGGCTTCTGGATTATGGGTGATTTTATTTCCTAGTCTTTCTACTTTACTGTCTGAATTTTTTACATCGAAAACAAGATACGGAGAGAGGAGCTTCACATCCTCAGACCTTGTAATTTACTTCTGAGACTCTTTCAAAGAAAATAATTGTAAATACAGATTACGAGCTGCAGAGATGTTCTTTTCATTGCTGTTTTTAAATCGAGATGTAATTCACACATCCCATAAAATCCACCATTTAAAGCATATTCACCAAGTTGTGCGACCATCACCACTGTCTAGTCCCAGAACATTTTTATCACCCCTAAAGGAAGCCGCATACCCGTTAGCGGTCATTCTTCGTTCCCTCTTTCCTCCAGCACCGGCGACCACTGGTCTGCCATCAGTCTTTATGGACTTGCCTGTTCTGGACATTTCTCATAGATGGAAGCACACAACGTGTGGCCTTCTGTATGTGGCTTCTTTCACCCAGCACAGTGACTGCCGGGTCCATCCATGTCGTAGCATCTGTCCGTTCACGGTTGACGGCCCTTGGTTGTTTCCACCTTCTGGCTATTGTGAGTAGTGCCGGTATGAGCATTTGTTGATTGAATGAGATCACGTATGTAAATGTGCTTAGAGTGCGCCTGTGCTTGGGCATTTTTCCTTAGGCTTATCCGTGGATGTAGGATAGCAGAGATGTGCTCAGGACTCAGTTTATCTCAAAGCAGCATTGTTTTTGCTGTGGTTTGGTCACATTCAGGATTCGAATCATGCACAACACTCTGCCCTTACGTGCTTCACTTGGTATTATGCCACCGTCACAGCGCACCCGACCTGTAAAGGAATCATGCTGTGGACGTTGGTGTCGTAGGATGGCACCGGCATGCAGTAGGCTCTTGCGACGTCGTGGGTTTTAGAGTGCGCGGTGTTTGGGAGGATGTCCGTGGTATATTTTACCTTGTATATTTTTCTGTTTTGATCGTGACTCTAACTGCTTAACCATATGTTTAAAATGCAGACGAGTTAAAATCAGTACCGTTCTGATGGTGTTCATTGGTTTCTAAGTGCTATTGGGAGAGACAGAGCCTTGTTGTTGAACCAGTTTGGGGGGTTAACGTGTTCAAAATTTATACTGGTCTTGTGGGGTTTGGCCGTGGTTGTGGTGTCTCACTTTCCTGGGGCCAACGACTTGAACAGAGGATGTGGGAGGATTGAGTTAGTGAAATTTAGGTTATCGGATTCCCATGCATGCCAGTCAGTGTGCATTTATAGAGCCGACCCAGTAGATCTCTGCCCGGACTCAGACAATTATAGGTGTGGCCGGTTTTATACAACAGCTGTCTTGTCAATCAGTGTGATAATGGGCTGTGCGGGAACGGGGGGGCTTTCTGCTTAAAGAAACCCATCTGGAAACCTTTCCTTTATCTATCTGTGTCAAGCCAAGGTTTCTTTAATCAGATTTACTTCAAGGAGAGACGCCCGTAAGACAATGTGCTGTTGTTGTTGTTGCTGTTTTTTTCCCCAGAAAACATAAAGGACCCTTTGCAATCTTGATTCTCACTGTATCAGGAATCCGGGCAGTATTTAGTAGGCATCCCCTTGTATTGTTACCGTGCTTGTTTGGCTTTTTGCATTTGGCCAGTGGTTAACGTATAACTCCTTAACTTATGACCACTGGTAGACGAAAGTAGTACAGATGCATTTGAGATCAACTCAAGCTGAGATGCATGGAAATGGAAGGTTGAGAGGGAGAGAGAACAGAGTGGAGCTGCTCGCCATTGTCGTGGAGGAGCTGCGTTCCACTGCCTTCACCTCCTTGGAAGAAGATGCTCGTTTTACCTGTTTTGTAACTCTCAGTATCTATTTTCGCTGGTATTTAAAGTTGCACTTTGAGATAGTAATGTTTTTAACTGCGAGGGCACTGATATTGTTACTTATTATTATTTAGGCAAAGCCGGTGAGTTAATTTTCCAACCGAAAGCTGGGGCACGAGCTGTCAATTAGATAAGATGATATATCATTTTGTATTCAAACCTAATTCTTGAGTCGATTCACCAAACTTATATGAAATTGACCTGATTTTCAGTTTTCCTTTCATAATTGTATTTTGCAGGATAACAAAGCCATTGACCTTTGCCGATTGTGTTGGGGACGAACTTCCTTTAGGATGGGAAACTGTATACGATAAACAAATCGGAATTTATTACATGGACCACATAAATAGTAAGTAGAGTCCCACATTTGAGTTATTATATGTGAACGAATTTTCACGTTGATCTCAAAGATGCCGAATCTCTTTATGTGCAGCAAAACAATCGTTACTGCCCAATGCAGCATTAAACTGGATTTTGTAAAGGTAACCTGAAGTTTTCATTAGCCGAGTTCTTAAAAAAAGTGAAGTAGTTATGTTGCTTAGCACTGCATGGCATATGTTTAATGGAGGGCTTCAATATCTAATATAAGGAATCAATTTCCCAGGCAGCCCGAAAATAGAAATACCTCTTATAATTGAGATTGGTTTTTGCTAAGTGGAGCTTACTGGTTCTCGGAACAATAACTGCCCAGGTGGTTACCTTAACTTCATTTTGGCCTCTACATTTAACTTTAACTTTAATACGGCAAACCTTTTTGATCTTTGTGAAGGGAGAAAATGGTGTAAAGACTACAGCTAAAATACTGGGTCCTTGACCATGCCAGCCTTCTTTGTGGAACTGTTTAGAGCAGCGATACTTAACCAGGGCTTATTTTGCCTCCCAGAGACATTTTCGGTTGTCACACATGGGAGAGGTGCTACTGGTATCTAGTGAGTAGAGGCCAGGGATGCTGCTACTCCCTACAATGCACAGGACGGCCCCTACAGCAGAGAATGAGCTGACCCCAAACGTCGGTAGTGCTGAGCTTGACACTCCCTGATTCACAGGCTCCATTTCATTCTAGACCCGTCTCTACCCGTCACTCCTGGCTTTCTGTCTCTTCATCAGCCTTTCTCCACTGGATATCAGCTGGGCATCTATTTCTCTCAGGTTCATACTTTCTCACTCTCTCCAATTTTCATTCTCTCTGACCTCTGTGTTTCTGCCATTGTCATTTTTTACTACTGGGACATGAAGCATGGCTTCCCTTTAGTGTGCTTCCTGTCCTCTGATTTCTTAAGTGCGGGGGAGGCTGGGAGGGCCTGAAGATGCATGATGCCCACCACATGAGTGACTTCGAAGCTCTGTCCTCACTCTGGTCCCATGGCTCCTCATGTCCTCTTAGTGGGATTGCCTGAGGTTAGTGTCTTTAGGGCCAGTTCCCTCGTCACTTGCCGACTCACTTCCCGAGTTCCGCATTTGGAAACCTGAACGGTGAGGCTCCCTGTGCCAGTCCTGGGGCAGTGCAGTTTCTGATTCATGGCACTCAGCCATGCACTACATTGGGCACTGGGGACAAGTACTCGCCAGGCAGTTATCCAAGTGGGAAGAAGGCTTCTAGGTGGATCTATCCCCCCAGTGGACAGGGTATGGCGCTTAAAGACTCTGGCTGAAAGCAGCCCTCCCCGTAGCCCAAGCCGACCCAGAACCCAGAGTCTGTGTGTGATCGGGGTGTCTGGCCATCTGGGCTTGCCTTCCTAGCTGCTGGTGGGCAGCTCCCACAGGTGAGGGCCACTCCCACAGGTAAGAGCAGCTGCTACGGATGAGCCAGTTCCCACAGGTAGGGCAGTTCCCACAGATGGGGCCACTCCACAGGGGCCTCCCACAGGTGGGGCAGTTCCCACAGGCAAGGGCCACTCCCACAGACGAGGGCCCCTCCCACAGGCGAGGGCCACTCCCACAGGGGAGGGCAGTTCCCACAGAGGAGGGCAGTTCCCACAGGGGACAGCCGCTGTGCCGTGCGCTGTGCTGTAGGCCTGTGTACGTGTGCACCGCGGCTTCTTCACCAGGCTTTTGCCCCCCGGCCTCAGGTAGTATGACTGAGCAGCATAGGCATCTGCCTTACACAATCTCTCTGGAAAGCCTGCCTGCCTGCTGCTGAGGCCCAGGACCTGTTCTGGCTCGTCTCTCTCATAAACCCCACTTGCTCATCCCTCCCTGCCCCCTGGCTCCCCTGCTCACTGAGTCACAGCAGGCATTATAGGGCGCCTCTCTGTGCTGGTCACTCTTTGGGCCCTGGGGACGCAGGAAAGTGAGACCCAGTCTCTACCCTCTAGGGTTCACCATGACACTCTAGACATGGCTATGAACCCTAAAACTGAGTAATCATCAAGGACTTTTTCAATGCCACCTTGAGCATAAGCGGGATGACCCAGTACCGTGGGGGACACGGATGAAGACATGAGCTCCAGGGTCACACCACCTCTTCCTTCTGAGACCTTCAGAGAACCCACTTTTTTTTTTTTCAGGAACAGGAAAGGTTATTGTTGTAATAATTTTCACATAGGGGGTCAAAGTCCCTATTGCAGAAAACTTGCTCCTGAGGCCCCAAACCTTGATAGTACAGCTTTAAAAAGGCACAGGACCTGAGGAGGCAGTTATATGAAATTGGAGCTGTGCAGGTCGACAGTGGGCTGAGGGACCAGAGAGGGCCTGAGTTAACCACTTCAGGTTTCCCAGGACCCTCCAGTGCACCGGACAGAGGATGAACAGTTCCGGTCAAATGTCAGAGACATCGGGCAGCTTACAGACACCTGGCCCAGGCCTGCTGAATCGGAACTCCGGGGCCAGGGCAGGACCCTGATGTCTGTTGTTTTTGGTTCCTTATGTCCCCGTGTGAGCTTTTAAGGCTCAGAGAGGCTTTCTATGAGGGCCCGGGGGCGGCGGTGTGAAGGGGGGTGAGGGATGTTGGCGGGAGGGGGTTTAAAAGGGAGAACTTGAAATATCCTAGCAAGCACTTGTGTGCGTGTGTATGTGCGTGTGTTAAATATAGCATGAAATTGACCTTTTTAACCACTTTGAGGTGAAATGCACGGAATATAAAATTAACAGTCGTGAAGTGTGCAGGTCAGTGGCATTTGCTGCATTCACAGTGTTGTAAAACCACCACCTCTGTCTAGTTCCAGAACATTTCATCATCCCAAGGTGAAACCCTGACCCTGTTAGCTGTCACTGCCCATTTCCCCTCCAGTCTCCCAGCCCCCAGCAACTACGAATCTGCTTTCTGTCCCTATGGATTGGCCTGTTGTGGACATGTCGTATAAACGGAACCATGCCATATGTGACCTTTTGCGCCTGGCTTCTTTCACTCAGCGTCATGTTTTAGAGGTAGCGCGTATCAGAACTTCGGTCCTTTTTATGGCCGAATGCCATTCCATTGTCTCGCTGGACCACATTTTATTCATCAGTTGATGGAATTAGGGTTGTTTCCACCTTCTGGCTGCTCAAGCACACTTTAGAAGAATGATTTTGCAAAGTCATTTAGGATTCGGGTGGGAGAATTTTACCAGCCTTGCTCGCCCATAAAGTCGCTCTCATTTTGTTTTGGCTGCCAGCAGCCCACATATATTTACTAAGATGTCATCATTATAACAGAGCCACCATACTCTGGGGTCTCTAAATTTGGAACAGGGACATCACTTTCCATTTTTTCCTTAATTTAGGGTGGCTTTTCTGTTGAAATCTTCACTAGAAGATTCGTTGCATGAGGAGGGTTAGTCTTTCCTGAGTCTGAGTGTCTTGCCCATTCGCTCACTGTGTCCCCTCAATCTAAGGATTTGATTTGGGGACCACAGAGCAGACTTCCCCTCCCTTTCCTCATTCAATGAGCTCGCGGTCGACAATTGATTGCCAACAATTGACTGCCAGCAAACGAAAGGTCCTGAGAATATAAAGATGACTGAGGCTGTGCACCTGCCTCCTAGGACTCGTAGTTCGGGTAGTAAACAAAGAAATATAAAAGCGATTATGTGCTAAGTGGTAGGAACAGCAGTCCTAGCCGTTGCATAGAGACACATGTGTTCTGAGGAGCAGAGGAGGCTTCAAAAGAGAGGTCCCTTTGCAAAGGGACTCGGAAGATGGTAAGGTTTCCTGGGGGTCAGAAGAGGCCAGAAGCAGCATGAACGAACGCACAGGTGAGCACTGCCAAAGATGGGGACTCGGGACAAATTCAGTCTGTTTAGAGGATGTTTGTGGGGGAAAGGGCAGGAACTAGAAGTGAAGCTGGCAAGTTAGTGTCGGGGCTCCCATCACGCGGAGAATATTGTACTTTGTGCTTTAAAAAAAGTTCGTGTGTGCAAGAATTGCAAGCAGAGGTAAGAAGGCAGCTTCGGCGAGCGCACTGAGGATGGCTTCTGGTGGATGAAACAGGAAGCCTGGGTGTTTTCGAACAGAGATAGTGAAGGGCTGATCGAAGTAAGGGGTGATGGAGAGAAGAGTATGTCGTTAGTCATGGCCATATCTAGGGGCAGGAATCCCTGGTTCTTGCCGAGCCACGGCAGAGTCTGGGTGACGGACAAGAGCAGGACTTCTCTGAGGGCGAGTCCCAGGCCGAATCCCGCAGTCGGCTAAGTGGGTGCGTGCAGGCGATGCCGCTCACTGCAAGAGGAAGGGCAGAGGGGAAGCAGGCATTTGTCGTTGTGTCATTGTTTCGTTCGGTTTCGGTTCTGGTAGCCAAAGGGCACTGTGTGAGAATGAGTTGTGCTGCGGACGAATGACCCAGAATTACTTTGGGTCTGTCCAGGTGGAGAAGCACCTAGGAGGCAGCTGGAAAGAAAAGATGGGGGCTCGGGAGAGAGGTCGGAGCCGGAGGTGGGCGGGGGCCCTTACGGGAGCTTATAGGGTGAGAAAGCCATAGCGGGAAATGCGGGAGTCTGTGGGCGGGAGGAGACGGGGAGGTCCAGGAGGAATGCGAAAGGACCGCACGCGCTGGCGTGGGCGGCGGAAGGAGAAGGGGAGCAAGCAGCGTCGGGGGGCAGCGGGGCTGGTCGCACCCGAGTCAAAGAGGTCAGTGAGAAGAGGTTTGGAAATCTGTTAGTTTGACGGTAAGGAGCTCGTTTGCGTTATCTCTGCCAACATTTATTTACAATGCGAAAAACGATCTGGTATCGTCTTCCCCCTCCAATGAACTAGGTCATAACGATAGCGTTTCCTCCTCATTTTAACGATGGACAATAAAAACGGAAGGTGTTCCCCGCTTTAGGAAGGGTCGTTATGTAGACTCTTCCATTATGCGCATCCCGGTAATTAATTTTCATATCAACTAGTCACACAACTGCCTGACTACTGGTCAACCTAAAGATTTGACGTCGAAGTCACTTACGTTCTTACTCTTTTAATTTCAGAGCTTACCCAGATTGAGGATCCCAGAGAACAGTGGAGGCGAGAGCAGGAACGGATGTTGAAGGAATATTTAATTGTAGCCCAGGAGGCTCTAAATGCCAAGAAAGAAATCTACCAGATTAAGCAGCAGCGCTTCGAGCTGGCTCAGGAGGAATACCAGCAGCTGCACAAAATGTGTGAGGACGACAGTCGCTCGTATGCCAGCTGTGAGTTGACTGACTCCTATGGTTAACACGTGTGGTTATCTGCTAGGTTATCTGCAAACACCAAACCTTCCTTGGGCGAGACAGCCTCACAAAGTTTCTACTCACATACCGTTAGGTCATCAGTATTCCGTGCTGGCGTCAGATGGTCCTCCGGTAGCCACTCATTTAACAAATACTGTTCAAGTGCCTGCCTTGTGCCCAAGCAGTGTGATACTGTGGCGCCTAAGAAAGGAGACATCCCTGCCCTCATGGAGCTTACATTCGGGTGGGGAAGGTAGAAAACGAACAAGCGAATTTCAGGTAGTGACACGAAACGACCTCGTGTCTCAATGTTTGTCAGTGTGGACAGGCCTTCACCCAGACACGTCTGCAGTCAGTGCTGTGTCGGTGGCACAACGGTGTCATCGATCCTGGATGGAGAGTCGGGAGCCTTTACATGTCAAGCACCTGTCTCTGTAGGGTCCTTCCTTGGCCAGTGCACTGAAGGTCGAGGAGGAACTCAGTGTAACCCAGGGAATCGGGGGAACTCTCTCTGCTCCTCAAGTTAGATGGACACACACGGATGTACTCAGAGGGAACCCCTCTTAGTTTCGGAAGCTGCTGCAGGTGGGCTCCCCTTTCATCAGTACTCAGCAGATACCCAGATACTGGAGGAACCAGCTCCAGTCTCGGAAGCCAAGGTGTTTTGTTTCCGACACAGGCACTGCCCGAGCCAGTCCCTTCCCAACAGAGTTGTCACACTTAATGGCCACGGGTTCGCATGGCCGTGACTGTCCTGGGTGCCAGTGAGCTTGGGGAGAATGTATGAAGTTGGTACCGCTAGGTTTTATTTTCTAAAACCTAAGTCTAGTTGAGACATGGAAAGACTTACCTATGATGTGACTGCCATGTTGTCAGGTGTTCGGCTCTGGGGACACAGCTCTGAACGTTAGAGACATGGTCAAAGCTTTATTCTGAATGGAGTTAAGGCCAAGGGGCCGTAGGTCTTTTTTATTGCAGCTGCTGTCGAAGGTGAATATGCTATACAAGCCGTGGGGAAGAGAGAGGTGAGGTTTCCCGCCATAGCGGGAACTTAAGATCATTCTCTTACCACATGCCTTGAGAGAATGTAGGGCCTCGGGTATCATGTTATGTTGATTGCGGGCTGTCTTCTCTCTTGTTCTTCAGATATTGGTACGTCCTCGATTTTTTGGTTTTTGTTTTTTATTTTAACTGTCCATCAGAATGAGATGAGCCAGCTCCGTGCTAATTTTTAAATGCTGGTTTGTTTTTTTTTATCTCCATAGTGTTCTTTTCTTGTAATGTCTTTTTCTGATTTGGGTATCAGGATAATACTGGCCTCACAGAATGAATTGGGAAGTGTTTCCTCCACCTCTCTTTTCAGAAAGAGTTTGTGTGAGATTCGTATTAGTGTTTTCCTAACCATTTGATAGAATTCGCCAGAAAAGCCATCTGGACCTGTGGAGTTCTTTGTAACCATGTTTATAAGTACAAAATCAGTACCTTTAATAGACAAAGGGCTATTCAGATTTTCTGTTTCTTCTTAAATCAGTTCTGGTATTTGTGTGCTTCCAGAAATTTGTCTATTTCATCTAATCCAAAAGTCAGGAACCTTTTCGCTGAAGGGTCAGGTAGCAAACGTTTTTGGCTTTGTGGGCCATATGGTCTCAGTTACAACTATTCAACCCTGTTGTCGTAATGCAAAAGCAGCCGGAGACGATATGTAAATAAATGTGTGTGGTTTGTTTTGGTAAAAGCATAAAAACAGGTAACAAACTGAACTTGGCCATCAGGGAAATTACAGATCACCGGTACAGACTGTCAAGTTTGTCCAGTTTTCATAGAATTCCCTTATAATTCTAATGTCTAAAGGCTCTGAGGCGGTGTCCTGTCTTTTTCATTCCTGATCTTAGTAATTTGTATCTTCTTTTTTTCTTAATCAGTGTAGTTAAACTTTTATTGTATTTATCTTTACAATGAACTGGCTTTTGGCTTCTACCCGCCCCCGCTCATTTCTTGTCTGTTTTTTTGTGCTTTCTCACTCTTTATTATTTCTTTTTTTTTTTTCAGTTTAATTTGGCTTTAATTTGTTCTTCCTTTGCTCGCTTCCTAAAGTGCAAAGTTAGTTCACCGATTTTAGACCTTTCTTATTTTCTCACATAGCCTCTAAAGGGATAAATTCTCCTCTAAGTATTACTTTAACTGCATCCCACAAATTTTGGTATTTTCATTCTCAGTCAGTTCAGAATATTTTTTCATTTCCTTTGTGATTTATTTTTTGATCCATGGGTTTTTAAAAAGTAAGTTGTTGGGACTTTTTAAAGACGTCATGCTGTTGATTTCTAATTTAATTCCATTGCGGTCAGAGACTACCCTATAAGATCTCAGTTTTTTGAAATCTATTAAGATGACTTTTATGGCCCAGCATATGGTCCCTTTTAAGTGATCTCAGAGGATTGGAAGCCCATGCATGGACTTGGTGCCTCGAGGTCGCATCAGCTGAAGCATTGACTTTTAACTATTTCTGAGAACATATAGCTAGCGATTCTAAACCTTTCAGAAAGTCACTTGGTAGATAGGTTAAACCATATAAAATTGTTATTTCTGTAGTTTAAAAAGGGCTGAATATTGGCAGTGTCACATGATTCAGCCTCATAGTGTGTTTGTCACATGATTCAGCCTCATAGTGTGGTTCCTCCCAGTAGCCTTCCGGCACCTTATCTGTTCCATGGTCCTGTTCGGTTAGGTCTCCAAAGAGGCTCTGCAGTCAGTGTTTCCAAGAATGGAACTGATGGAACTGGACGAGGACATATCAGTAAAACTTGGAAGGAAGGTTGTTACCAGTGATTGAAAGGAAAAATTGCCTCAAGAGAAGGGGTGTCTTACGTTCTCGCTACTGTACTGGTGCAGCCAGGGTGTCCGTTGCTCTGAGTGCGGGGTCTCTGGACTGGAGCCCTTGAGGATGCAAATATAGGAGGACCTTATTGCAGCCCGTCGGATTCCACACCCCGCCCGGGGCGTGCGGAGAGCAGCCCCAGCGCGGCACCGAGCCTGTAGGTTATAGGCATTCAGAACCTGCAGTCAGCCCTATGGAGCTGGGGTATCCCTCAGCATCGATTTTTATATTTCTATGGGCTTTACACTCCCTTGACATTTGGGCGGAGAGGGAATTACACTCAATTATGTTCCTTCCTGTGCTCCATGGGATTTGATTAATGCCTACTGAAAAAAAGACATTCTTTATTATGAAGAAACCGTCAGTAGAGGAAACAGATGACTCTGTGGTGTTGACTTGAAATTCTAACATGGTCATCAGATTCCATTTCCCAACCGCCTAGAAGTCTCTGCCTAGACACAACCTCTGTACTTGTATAGGTTGCCTTGGTGGCCAGATCTGGCCTTCCCGTTTTCATGAAGGCCCGGAGAGGCCAGTGGATCTTGCTGGGTCCTATGTCATCACGGAAAAAGACTGTGAATGGAATCTAGAATTAATCCAAGTAGTTTATCAGGTTGCTGCTGTCCCCGGAGTTTTGACCGAGCTCTTTCAATTTGCCATTGAACCTGAACTACCAGTTAAAATGAGGAAGATTCTTAGATATGACTCAAATGAATTATTTTGGCCACAGGATAAAGTTCAAGACAGTGATCCTGTTGGCTTGAATTGTCATGATCTAACAAATGTCTACTGCAGAGGTCTGGGCCGCGTCGGGAGCTGCTGGTGGTAGGACTCGTAGCATTCCTGGGCTGCAGTCGGCCATTCGGGCCTCACACAGCTCAGCTCGCTGTCAGTGCTAGTCATCTAAAGCGGGGTGGCTCTAGTCCTACGAACAGAATATCATTTGGACTTATTTCTCATTATTCCTTCATTGGCAATGACTTGAAGCCAAAGGAACCGATGTTCGATGAGCTAGTGTCCTCTATACGTTGTTATGAGCGCAACATCGTGAAGCACATGACATTATCTTTGATGTACACACGAGAAGCTGAATACTGGGGAGGAAGTTACTTCTTCAAGGTTACATACATAGTAATCGGTAGAACCTGGATTTGAATCCAGATCTGTTTGTGTATGTAGCCTTCAGTGCTCTGTACTGTTTCCTAGATATAGAAGAGGCAGCTTGAACGAGCCGATTGTGTTTTTGGAATACCTTGCCCTCCCATTGTTCAAGTTATCTGGAAATAAGGACCGGTTATAAATTGACAAGTCATCTGACTGTTTTGCAACACTAAATGGGGCAAGTGGAAAGCAGAGCACTTTCTACTTTTTGACTTTCTCATGGCCCCACAGTAGGATTGCTAAACTATTCATGTAGTTTTCAACAGATTTTATTTAGCATCTATTGTTAGTATATAGTAAACTTGGGGGACACAATTTATCCTTAATGGCTGATTGGGGGGGGCGGAATAAGGCAATAATGATGAACAGAGGAATTAACTAGAACAGCCATTTCTAATATTGGAGCAGAAAGGGACAGAGGAGGGCGGGAGGAGGGGAAGCGCAGCTCGCCAACACCCTTCACAGATTTCCCCCTGAGTTATGGAAATCACCAGAATAAAACTCCATTCATTGGAGAGGAAAGATTTTGTGTCAATATTGGACCATCTGGTATCTAAGAATATCTAATCCTTGACCTTTTTTGTCCCTGACTAGAGAGCAAACGTAGATGCTTTGCTGAATTTGAGCACACATGTCCCCATGAGGCTAAGAAGCCAACTTTATTTGTGTGACTTTATGAGCTAGTTGTCTGGTGCCCAGTCCTGTTTCATGCTTTGTAGAGCACTGGGATGGAACTGCTCTGCAGTGGACTCATTCTCCTGAGACACACCTTGTACTTTTTCTACAGCTCCATTTTCTGGAGTGTTCTCCTACTTTCCTCATTCTAATATGTTCTTCTGTTTGCCTTTCTTTTAACACTGAATACGTTCGTTATTGCAGAAACTTTTTTTTTTTTTTCCTGGAGTTACCCTTTCATTCTTCCCGAGAAGCTCTAGCCCCTGGACGTGTTCAGATGAAGTATATGACCATTTACAGAATCTTTTGGAAGGGATTCGCGCATGGGGTAAATTATAGTCTGAGCCACAGGACAGCAATTTGTGTATGGCTCACAGGCTCAATCCTGTCCACTCAGGGTGTTTGTAAATAAAGTTTTGTTAGAACATAGCCACCTTCATTCACTTACCTATTATCTATAGCACCTACTATGGCAGAGTTGAGTCGAGACAGAGACTATATGGCCCACCAAGTCAAAATATTGACTATGCGGCCCTTTGCAGAGAACGCTTCCCAATCCCTGGTATATACCAGTCGTTTTCAACCCTGCCTGGCCATATGTAAGAATCTCCTGAAGGACTTTTCAAAACTGCTGCTGCCTGGGCCCACCCCAAGACATTCTGATTTAATTGGACTTGAGTGGGGCCAGACATTTGTTTGAAAGCTCCCCAGGTGATCCCCACCCAGAGTTGAGACCCACTAGACTAGGTAGACTGTGACCGTCTCTCTTAGCAGCAGGAATACGGCTTTATTTGTTAGCTTGGCTCCTAGGAGCTACCAAGAGTCTACACCAAAAGTCTCTTTGAATGGCTGGGAAAGAGTCAGCCTTATCTCTGGTGAGAAAGTGCTGATCCATCCTGAATTCCTGAGTTAGGTGGTGGTGGAGCTTGACCTTATCAGTGATCGGTCCTGCCAACATTCTTTCTGAGGCTCCAAGCCCCTCCCACAAAGATTATCTTCCTTTCTTCTCTGGTAAAGGGTTTCTCATCTGTTATCTAGATTAGGATAAGGGCCGAAGTCCATCCATTCAGCCTTTTGTTTTATCTCATGCAAGCATGTTGGAGCAGGCAGGAGAGAAATGGATCGCACAGCATTTTTCATAGCTATTAGTTGGCAAGATTCAATCTTGAAGGTTGTAGCGGAGTACACATGTTTACCGAGAGATAATCCCCCAGTCTGTTCTAGAAAGAATTCTTGATTTGGATTTGGTGGTCTCTTGTGTTACTTCTGTAGGTCACCCCTGAGTGGGCTTGCTTTTTTTGGTCCTTTGCTTATGGTGCCTTTAAAAAATGTCATGCCCTCTTTTGTTGGCCTTGGTTCTTTGTCGCTGCTCTGGTAATTAGTACCTGTCAGCATGGAATCTGTCAGGGCTTGCCTCCTTCCTGCCAGTCTTCCTTCGCTCCCTTGAGCAACTCTCGTCAGTGCTGACGCCTGGGGGTGTACACCTGGTCATGAGGAGCAATCTGCCCAGAGGATGTCTTTGGAGAGGGACTACTGATCTTTTAAAGCATATCATCCCCCTGGGGTGACCTTAGGTTCACACAGCGCAGAGGAGGCCTGTGTGGAAGAGAGAGACAGAGACAGACGGACACACACACACACACACGTTTCCCCCTTTCAATAACCTGTACAATCAAAATCCAAGATGAGTACTGTGGTCAGTAGCATTTTAAGTATTAAATACACAGGTCTATTTCACCCACTGGGCCATGGGCATTGGGGAGCCAGAGGGCTATCCCTTCTTACATCGGAAAAGTTAATCTGATGGAAGGGCGCTGGACAGCTGACCCACAGGAGCCCGAGTTCCAGACACGAGTCCCTCCGTGACTGATGGCATAATGTAAATCAAGTCACTACAGACTCAGTCTTTAATCTATAAAGTGGAGGGAGGATAATCATCATCTCTCACAAAGATTTTATGAGAATAGATGAAATAAATGTAAAAAGCACCCTGTAATAGCAGGGTATACTAATTCACATTGTCGTGGCCCAGCTAAACTAAAACCTTATTATCACGTCATCAAAAACAATCGTGTATGCCTGAGTGGACTCCTTAATCTATTTAATAGCTCTGCCCACTCAGCTTGAGAGAAGAAAGCTTCAGAGGTGAAAGTCTGGTATTGATCATAAACTTTGAGATTGGACACATAACAGAGAAAGATACTTCTTTTTCTAACTGTTATGTAGCGCATGCTGTTAAAAATGGAGTCTGGAGTCCTGAGCTATTCCCTGGACTCCAAAAATGGATTCCATTAAACTTACTGGCAGATATAAGGAACTGAGAATTGGTAGAAATCGAATTACATTATTAAAAGTTATGCCAACGTTCACAACTCTTTTTAGCATTTGAAGATAAAAGGTACTCGCTGTCTTAGGTACCTGATTGCTATCAGTATAAGTAAAACCTAGTCTATCATTTAGGATGGTTTCAGCTGTAAGTCACAGAAAAGACTAGTTCCCATGGCCGTAGACTATAAGAAAATCCATTGTCACATAATAGTTCTGCGAGGCGAGGTGGCTTCCCATTGGTGGATTCAGTGGCTTAGTGGTGTCGTGGATCATCAGGTAACACTTCCAGGACTGGCTGCACACTGAGTCTCCTGGGGACGAGGTGGCTAACACCCTCAGGGTGCTGGTAGTTAGGAAGGAGAATGGGGAGCATGTTGCTGTGTATTTGTCCTGTTTTACCTGCTACACCCCCCTGTGCATTTCAGGTTTTGTGCCGATGACATCAGATCATGGTTACTAGTGTTTGACTTCGCAGTTCGCATCCCTGGACCTTGGTGGTGGGGCTTACCCCAGTGGGAAAGGTCCCAGGTGATAACTGTGTGCATTGTCTTCCTTAACCGCAAAGTGGCGGGTTGACACAGTGGAAATGAGGAGTCAGCAAGCCCTAGGCTCATTTGCATATTATCTGGGTCCCAGGAGGAAGCCCCTTAAGCTCAGGTCTGAGAAACTTTTAAGCCCCAGGAGTTTAATGTGGAGATTTTATAGAAATGATTTCTGGCTTTTAATGGCATTGTTTGAAGTATTGTGTTGCTTTCATTACTAATCTTAAATGAAACCAAAGAGTCAGACAAGATGGAAGTTGCAGGATTTGGAAACAGACGTTCTTCATCTAAGGAAGAATTCTATTTTAAAAACATTTTACTCCATGTCTTGAGAGAGTACGATTCTAAATATAAGAACTTTTGAGATAAAGTTGGCAAACACTTAGCTCCTCCAGAAATTTATTTCTAGTGGTTTGAAATTCTGACTGATGGAGGCTTAAATAGTAGGTTTTCCATATGACTTTTTTGGTTTTTGTTTTTTTTGTTTTTTGTTTTTTGTTTTTTTTTAAAAAAGGAGATATCTGAACTGCTCAAATTAACTTTGGATGTGGTTCTAGTTGAAACTATTAAATAATCTTGCTGTTTAAGCCAGCCGATGGCTTTGAGCCATCCTTGCCAATAGAAAGCCAGGAAATGGTTTTGAACTAGTTTCTAGGTGTTGGCACCTAGTTATCTGACTGACAGCCTTCGAGTACCCGGATCAAAGGAGTAAAACAAAGGATGCCGGCCCTGCAGATTGGTCTTCTGAGCAGACAACATCCATGAGAATGACCCAGAGGCAGATTACACCAGTATGGGGTGACCACAGATGAAGACAGGAGTACTCCACCAGCTGAGGAAGAAATAGAAACCAAGTCATTGCAGCACAAAAGCTGGTGGCTTCGGAAGCCTAAGAGAAAGGAGACAGAAGCATCAGGAAATAACCATGCAGAGAGGTGAAAGGGGTGATGGGATTAGAAACAGCTACGAGCCGCTCCAGCTGCTGAAACAGCGGAGGAGGCTCACAGCTCTCTGCGCAGAGAGAAATTGGCTGACTTCTTAGATAAACAGCTCTCCATGTCTCATTCACCCCCAGGTATTGGCTACTCATAGTAATGATGCCGTGTCTGTAAATGGAGTTTAAATCACGTGCAGTGCACTGTTTAAGGACGCATTTATGTGTGTGATGTCTTTTAGCTCAACATCCATCCAAAACAAGCTGCTGGATTAAAAGTGTGGGTGCTTCACTTGAGTTTGTGTGGAACAAACAACCTGCAAAGAATAGCTTTTTCTCAAGCCTGTAGTAATCTACATTACTAGAAAGTTGTCTTTTTCATTTTGTAGATCGTTAGCATTTTTTCCTTTCTTACATCAAACAGTTCATCTGGAGAATATAGATATGGAGAAAATGAAACTAAAATCTTTTGTAATGAAACCATTGAAAATAACCACAGTTGACTTTTTGGCTCTATCCTTCCAGTGACTCCCATGTGCGCGTGCATTTTAAAAGAAAATAAAAATGATTTATACTGCATGTGCTATTTACATCATAAGAACAGTTTTCCATACCATAATCATACCTTTCCCTCCCTGTGTGTATATGGTTTTTAACCCTAGTAGTTTTGCAGCTGAAGTTAACAGAGTTCGGATTTAAGTATAGCCATCTATTTTATTATGTGGAATCCTGTAGAAAGGACTCATACAAAAATCAAACATTCAGATCTGAGGTTGTGAAATAGTGATTCTTTGGAAGCCAGCACCAACTCTAAATAATTAATTGGAGACTTAATTATTTAATATGGTGAATCAGAAGGTCCTACCTATGTGCATTTATTTATTTTAAAGGATCCATTATAAAATAAAATATTTTCTTCTCTTTAGCCTACTCTGGATATTCAACAAATACCAAATATGACCCACACCAAATTAAAGCGGAAATAGCGAGTCGCCGGGATAGGGTGAGTAAAACAAGTGTTTTCACAGTTAGAAGCCCCATGTGTGTTTGTATGTAACATCGATTATCGTGGTTCATTTTATGGTGGTCAGTGTGTCCAGCGGTCCTATTTTAGTAAGATTTTCGATTTCACGAATTATTATTACATTTGGTTTTACTCTCCACTTTTTTCCAATAGGAGAGAAAATGTTTCATTTTAAAACCTCAGCCCACCTAACAAAAAACCGCCCGTGCTCCCTCTCTGTGGACCCCTCGGTTCACCCCCTCGGCCCTTCTCTTGGTCATCTGAGAAGGGGGACCGTTTTATTACATTTCAACCAAGCACGGGAGACACCTTGGAAATAAAGCCCCCTGCGCTGGTGTTTCATTATCTTTTAGGGCAGCGGTTCTCAAATTCTAGCGCATCTAAGAAAACACCTGGGGAGTCGATTCAAAGTGTGAGCTCCCAGGCCCACCCCCTGAGTTCTTAACACAAGCTGGAGTGGGTCTCAGAATCTGTTTAAATAAGCAGATCCTCCGGGCGGCGGACCTTCAGGTAGTTGAGACCACGCAGCATTTCATATGTGGGATCTATGAATGGCAAGTAGAAGGGAAGATGAAGAAAGTATTACATAGTTTGCTAACTGTAATGAGTTAATCAAGACCTTGAAAAAGAAAAGGGTTGCCGGTTCCACATGGGTAGGAACCTGTTAGTGATCTGGGATTTTGGCAGGTCTTTTGGGTGGCTGTTTGATATGTATGTAAATGGAAGTTCATGGAGAGAAGAGATGATCCAATGAATTGCAAGCTAATTAGAGATTTTGATGAGAGTGATAGCAACTGTAGAAATAATTTTCACAGCTTCTTTTGTAAAAAAAAAATGTAATTTGTCTTTAGCTTTCTAGATTGAAACGAGAGCTGACCCAGATGAAGCAAGAACTGCAGTACAAAGAAAAGGGGGTGGAGACCCTGCAAGAGTGAGTTGCCCATGGTGATAGAAGGAAGCGTTTCCGGTGATAGAAGGAAGCGTTTCCGGTGATAAAAGGAAGCGTTTCCGGTGATCGAAGGAAGCGTTTCCGGTGACCTCCTTTTGTGCTGACCTCTTTGGTGCCTAGACATGAGTCCTAAAGCTTCATGGTCGTTTGTGTCTATGTTTTTATTGATGCTCATTATTTCCCAATCCTAAGCATCAGAAACTCCCTTTTCCTTGACGATACTTCATTCCTTTAAATGGAAATACTTGGGAAGCAAGACATTTATTTTACGTTTATGCACATTCTCGATAGCTGCACTGTTCAAGACACACATGGCTGTTTAAAATTTGAATTCGAGCTTTGTTAGTTTTAGTCTTCATTTTTTCAATTCTAAAAGTTAAAATCAAAGTAATTAAAATGAAATGAAATAAAAAATTTAGTCCCCCAGTCTCAGTAGCCGCATCTGAAGTGCTCAGTACTCACGTGTGGCTACTGTAGATTTTCTCTCCCTCGGTGCTATTGACATTTTGGACCAGAGAACCTTTTTGTGGTGGAGGCTGCCCTGTACATCATAGGATGTTTAGCAGCCTCCCTGGCCTTGACCGCTTAGATGCCAGTAACACCCTACCGCCCGTTTTTGACAGCCAGAAATGTCTCCAGATTTTGCCAGGTATTCCCTGGAGGGCACATTTTCCCCCAGTTGAGAACCACTGGGCTAGTGGCCATTGCATCAGACGGCACAGTTAATAGAATATTTCCATCATCACAGAACGTTCTATTGGACAGTCTGGTCCATAGGTCTTCCTCTTGTTGGCATTTTTACATTAAGACCTTATCCCTACTAAGAGTTTGGGAAGAACTTCTTATCTGCGAGCTGTATTAAGTCAGCAAATTCGATGAACAGAAGTTATTTTATAAATATTGTTGGTCTGAAAGAATTAATTTTTTAAAGAAAGAGTATTGTATGCTTGTTGGTCGAGGGTCCATTACCTCTTGATTCAGAGCCCGGCTTCACTTGCTGAACTTGGGCGTGTGCTTCACACCTTCTGTGCCTACTGTTTGCAAACAGTAGACATTTACTTCTCACAGTTCTAGAGGCTGGAAGTCCAAGATCAAAGTACTGGCAAATTTGGTATCTGGTGAGAGCCTGTTTCTTAGCTTACAGGTGGCCGCCTTCCTGCTACGTCTTCACTTGATGGGGATTGTGGGGGAGCTCTGGTCTCCGATATCTTTTCCTTTCCTTATAGGACACTAATCCCATCATGGGGTCTCACTCTCGTGACCTCATTTAAATCTAATCACTTCCCAAAGCCTTCATCTCTGAATACCATCCCATTGTGGGGTAGGGCTCACCATATGAAAATACAGCCAGCATTTTGCTTTCTCTACCATTACTCAGCAGTGCGTGCGTGTGGACGCATCCTCTTATGGTTTGGATCTGCAATGAGGCTTCCTTCAATTAGCCATGGTCACTACAGCTTTTTGAAAAAGTTTTGCTTAAGCAAATCAAGCTTCTTTTTCAGTCTCGGCTACTGGTTTTGATGCTTATTTTGTCCGTTTGTGGTGGTGCTTCCCAGAGCACCGCTATCCATTCCATCATTTTACCCTGTACAGCCCAGCCAGCCTCCAGATACTCAGATACCTGTAAGGTGCTTCTGTGTGCACCGTGGCCACCTCCTCCTGTGTCACTTCTGCTAAAGGGGATAGATAAGAAATAAGCAGAAGCAAGTAATATAATTTGGTAGGGCTTCAAAAGTTGCTAGGACCGTCTCGTTGAATTGGAGGTTGGTTTTCTTCTTTCATTTGGCCACACTGTAGCTTTCTGTCATTACCGGCGAGAATTAAAACTTCACAGTGCCTAATACCTGCTTTCAATGCTAGGCATTGTGCGAGCTGGAGATTGCAGTTAATTTAATTCTCACTTGTAGAAGCTGTGGTGAAGGTGATCGAGGTTCAGGGTGGTTGAGGAGCACTCTGAGGTCTCATGAAGCCCTGAGCCTCAGAGGGGAGTCCCGCCTGGCACCTTTCCCCACCGGCTCCGCCTTCTGTAGCAGCGTTGCCGGGCCCAGCGCCTGTTCCTTTGCTTGGCCTCCATCACTCCGCCACCTCCAGTTCCTTATTCAAAGACAAAGGTTATATTACGATGTCAGGCTGACACTGAACGCTCGAGAAAATGAAAAGGGCCAGGGCTCAGGGGACTGAGAAAACCCCTTCCCCTTAGCATTGCTAGGAAGTACATTCATCTCTAGGAGTCAAAGTAATTTTAAGAATAGGAAAAGGCAGTCAGGTTTGTATAGGTTTATTGGACAGAAAACAGAGTCCAGTATAGGGAGAGCTGTGACCTCACACCTGCAGCCAGAATGGAGTATGAGTCGCGCCCCTGCAAACAGAAGGGCAGGTACGCCTGCGTTTTTGGGGGTTTTTTTTGTTTGTTTGTTTTTTTTGTTTTCTGCTTTCTTTAGCAAGATCCCACGTTTGGGAGCAGTGATGGTAAACATGTCCCCACCAAGGGGACAGTCCTCACTCCCTGCCAGAGCCTGCGGGTATATCCACTCTCCCCAGTGGAGGCTGAGGAGTGGCATGGGGGAAAGTTCTGGACCTGGCCTAGGTCCCGGGTCCCCACCCCAGCTTTCCAGATGGAACTGCCTCGACAGGCAGCGTTTAACCAGCTTCTGTGTTGTCACCATACACATTCACTCTATTTTGTGACACAATCTCACAGGAAGGAGAGAAAACATGGGCTCCGACGCCACGCTTAAAATTCTTTGCAAGCGAAAAATCATCTAACACCTTCCTCCGAGTTGCACAGGCTGTGTATGAGACCAAGACAGCCTCGTTATTTTTCTGCTATCGAACATGGGCCCTTATAAATCAGATCATGCAGATTGCTGTTATTTATTGAGAAGTTTTGAAAACCTTTGATAAGCATCGATAATGTGATCCCGCCCCGCCCCCCATACTGTAAAATCTTAACTCTAAGTGCGGAGCGTGCGTGAGCCGTTGTCCGTACATGGGCTTCTCGGATGTTATTACCAACACAGGTTTAAGGCAGAGACCCTAGGTTTTCCTCCAGAAACACTTCTGCTGTTCTTGCTTCCCAGAATATCCAGTGTGTCCTTTTCCAGAGCACCTCACCAGGAGTTTGGCCGCTTATAACATTTTCAACTCGACTTGTTTATCTTGGTGAACTTTCCTGACTAGCAAGAAAATCCATCATTACGCTTGGGTCCAAGTGAGGAAAAAAGAACCTTTTGTATTTTTTTTTAAGTCTATGTATGTTGTTAATTTTTGTAGATGGGAGCTGGCCATGAACACAGTCTCCGGGTTAATGATAGAAATTGTGTGTGTGTAATATATATAAACTTTTAATGATGGAAAATGTCAGCCATACACAAAAGTAGAGAGAACAGTATAATGGAACCCTCCAGTACCCCTCATCCCGCTTCAACAGCCAAGCACACGGCGGCCAATCTTGCTTTATCTCACCTCGCTCATCCCCCAAGCTCTTACTGCCTCATCGAAGCAAATCCCAGAATCATATTTAATCCATAAATATCTCTCCTCAACTTATAGACTCCTTTTGAAAACATAACTATAATACCTATACCCCAGTTAGTGGTAATCTCTTAATATCGTCCCTTCTCTAGCGAGTTTCCCTATTTCCGGCTTGTTCGGGTCCAGATTCAGACAAGGCCCACACAGTAGCTCTGGTTGGTGTGCCTCTTAATCTCCACGCCCCTCTTCTTTTTTTTCCTTCTGACCGCTTATTTGTTGAAGAAACTAATTTGCTTGCCCTTAGAATTTCCCTGACAGTTGGTTTAGCTGCTCGCATGCGCACGGGTGCCCCCTGCTATTTATGCAAACTGGTGTAATTAGTTTGAGAGGCTCGATCTGATTCAAGTTCAAGTTGTTTTGCTTTTCTCTTTGGGTGGGGGAGGGGAGTATTATGATTATCAGTGGGTTCTGGCATTGTCTGCCTCGTACATCCATTTATAATGTTTCCCAGCAGCTTTTAACCTAATGCTGCGCACATGGAGGTGCGAAAGATTTCAGGATGAGTTCCCAAAAGCGAGTTTGCTGGGTCAAAGGTAAATGTATTGCAGGTATGATTAGATATCGCCAAATTCCCGTCTCTAGGGGTCGCACCGTTTCGCGCTCCCAACGCTAATAGATGAGCGTTCCTGTTCCCACGGCTTTGCCAACAGAATGTGTTGTCAAGCCTTGGCATTTTTGCCAGTCTCATAGGTGAGCGATAGTATCTCAGTGTAGTTGTCATTTGCATTTCTCTTGCCGCCTTTTATCAAAGTCTTCGGAAAATAGAAGCAACATTTATGAGAAAAATCGAGCTTTTTCCAGTGAAAGAGCTACTGGGCTCTGCTGCCCTAACGTTTCTGAAGCTCATTTTGAAAAATTACCTTCCTGTAACTGGTTCCTAGCATCCAGGGGCAGAGGGGGAGGACTCGGCTAGAACGTATGCAGTTTCCCAGATGGGTGATGCCCAGGAACGTGCTGAGTGTGCCAATGGGTGTGGGGAGATTTCTCTCTCTAGTTATTCTAGATCTCCTGGAATGTACCTCGTGTTAGATTCCGAATTGTTCTGCAGCCAGGAAGCTCATTTAACGTTGCTTCACCCTGACTTTCCCACGCTTATGTGCCATTGAAGCCTTTTTCTGCCATGACACCTGTAACGTCCCTGAGTGCTGGGGTGGTGGCCCAGGACGCTTTGGGGGAGCGCTGTCCTGACTGCCTTCTTACTACCTGTTTTTCATGGTGCGCTGTTTCCGTACCTGGCACCTATTCCCTCTCATGGCTTCCACTGTGATGGCTCTGCCAGTCGCTGCTATGGCTTGCCTTTCCCACACCGTAGCCACGGGGAGTCTTTTAAAATGTCTCCTCTGATGGTGGCCCTCTGTGGCTTTTTCTCTCACTTAGAATGTAATCCAGGCTCTGGGGGGATGTTGGCCCCCTGTCCTGACCTCCTTTCCTCCCCTCCTCCAGTCTCGCCCTCAGTCACCTGGCCCAACCCCCCAGCCACCCTGCTGGTCTGCACACTGGGGCTTGCAGCTCCCTGTGCCTGGAACACTCTTCCCCTCAAATTCTTGCATGCCTATTCCCTCCCTTCTGTAGTTCTCTGGACAGATGACATCTCGACAAGATCCTTGCTTAACTACTGAATCTAAAAAGGAGCCCTCTCTGTCACAATTCCATTCCCCAACTCAGCTTTGTTATCCTTAAAACACAGATCACTGCCTGACATAACGGTGTATTTCTGGTTGTCTGTCTCCTTGACTAACATCACGTTGCACAAGGGTAAAGACTTGGTTTGTTCTTTGCTCGATCCTCAGGACCCAGACAGTTAGTTCTAGGCACAGCACAGGCTTCCATGGGATGAATGGACCAGGCCCGGTGCTGTGCAGACTGGCTGATGTCGCTGCTCCTGCCTGCTGGGAGCCATCCCACAATTCACTTCATTCTCGGACACTGGCACCCTCGGAGTGAGGGCCTGGGCTGCGACGATCTCAGGGAGGCCTCTGTGAACCGGCCGGTCACTTTCTTACTAACGTCCCTCTAGCATTTCCTTCTCTTCTACATATTATTATATTGTACTTTAAGAAATCCTATTCTTACTACTGCTATTCAAGTCGCAGAAACGGATGTTCAGTAAACGTTCCAATAACCAGTTTCCACGAGGTATATTCTTAGTCAGGTGGCCTCTTTGCTTCAAACCTTTTAGTTGCCGGATGAGCTTCTTCCCTGATGGAGTGGTATGAGTGAAGATAAACCCACGTGTCTCCTTAAATAAGAGTGACTACTCTCTCCTGAGCATTCAGTACCAGAACGAGGCAGTATTCAATATTGGAATGAGTGTTTTCTGTCCGAGGGGATTTAGTGCTTTCAGAAGAGAATAAGATTGTTCACAGTTAGAACAGGCTTAGACCAACAATGTCCCATTAACATAGCACATAAGGTCCAGCCCGTGCGAAAAGCCCAGCACTGCTCAGATAACAGTAAAACATACAGAAATGGGGGCGGAAACAAAAAGAGCATTGTTCCCGGTTGTGGGACAGGTCTGGCGTTCCACACAGGACCTGCTGTTGATAGAAAACTGCCGGAAGCTTTCTGAGGTTCGTTCAAGGCCCCCTGCCAGAGCTGGTGATGTAAAAGGTAGAGTTGTAACAAAACTTCTCATTCTTTTGGGTTGTAATGCATGGTATTAACATGGAATACCTTTAGAGGCCTGGCAACCCTTTTCTTCAAGATGTGGGTTTAAGAAGTCATTTGGTTTTACTTTTGCCGGTGCAATTCTCTTGACATCTTAAATTGAACAAAAAAATATGGAAACTTCAGGCAGCGGGAAGAAGAGGTTTGATGATAAACATGTCAAAAATGCCTTCTCAACGGTACTGTAGTCACCATTTGAAGCCGCGCCTTCTCCTTTTCTCTCTAACCATTTCTTTCATAAGCAGACCATAAAAAGCCCCAGTTTACTTTGGGACAAGATTTGACTTTCTGCGTGGGTGGCCTTCAGGTTTGACACAGTGTGACTTTGGAGGCCTTGACTTTGAGTGTATCGTTAACCCGGTGATGAAGGGGTTGAGTGCTGGTGCGGTGGGACCTCTTATTGGCTGCGTGACCTTGAGCAAGTCATTTAACTTCACCAGAGCTGCTGAGAAACGTCGAGGGTTGAAAAGTAAAGACTGTGGGTTCTGTGCACTGGACTCTTTTTACACCGTGTTGTCAGTCTGTTTGGGCTGCCGTAACAAAATACCACAGACTGGGTCGCTTATAAACAACACGTTTATTTCTCACAGTTCTGGAGGCTGGGAGTCCAAGATCAGGGGGTCCTCAGGGTCAGGTTCTGTGTCAGGTGAGAGCCAGTTTCCCGATTCATAAATGGTCACCTTCTCATTATGTCCTCACATGGTAGAAGGGGCGGGGGAGCTCTTCGGGGTCTCTTTTGTAAAGGCACTGATCCCTCATGGCGTAAGAGCTTATGTCATTATTAGCACCATCTTTTGTTGAGCAGTTATCAATTTTCTATCATTTTATTTGAGATGTAAAGCAGTATCTTGGGGTCTTAATTAAAATTTAAAAAAGAAAAAGACAGTTCTTTGGCAATCCCAGACGCTATGATTTTCCTTATAAATGGAATATGTTGATATTTTAGAAAATACCAACCAACTAATTGAGCACATCCTCTGAATGTGACCAGAGTTCTAGAGGGCATTTGAAGAAAGGGAGAAAACACCCAAATGAATTTTGCAGACGTGAAGGAAGAGGTTTCTTGTCTTTTGAAGTTTTCATTAGATGAAAATCTATCACATTTGAAAAACGGAAGTTATTTGGATTCTGTGAGGCATTTCTTACCCATATAAAAGCCCGTGGACCCTACCTTGGCCGCTCTGAGTCGGGGTACACCTGTGGATACAAGGGGCATTTCCGTACCAGTGATCCTGTGCAGACTTGAGAATTGGGAGATGTGGGTTTGAATCCTGGCTCTGCCAGATATTAGCTTGTTATCTTGAGCCACTTAGTTAATCTCTCTGAGCTTCAATATTTTCATTATAAAAGCTGAGATTTTGCTATCTCGTAATGCTGTTGAGAGGATTAAATGAGGGGACAAACGTAAAGTACGCAGCAAGACCCTGTCACCTAGTGGGTGCTTGATACATTGAGTTGTTTTAACATGCTATTTATATAACATGTAATATAATCAAATAATATATACTACATAAGTGTGGTTATATAATCTTATATAATATATAACCCTTTGTACAATTGTATGTTCTACAATGATATATAACTTTTTTAAATGATAGTATTTCAGAAATTCCTAGAACTTTGAGATCACGTTCTCTAATAGCTTTCAGACTTTTTTAAACAGTGGAATCTTTCCTCCTTTTCTTTTCCACAAACAGTATCTTCTGTGGACCCAGACAAGCTGAGACAGAGCAAAGGTGGGGGTTTGGTGCTTGCCGAAGCAGGAGTGAGGGTTCCCCAGCCACACGCAGGCTCTCTCTTTAGCTACTCCTGCTCACCACACTGAGACATCCTTGGAACAGAGTGAAAGCAGTTGCTCTAGGCCAGTCTTCATTCTTCTTCAGGGTCTCAGAGCCACTTGTATAGAACTAAGGCCGGAGCCCAGGTCTGTGACCTTGAAGTTGAACTTCTAGGCCTTCTGCAGTGCCCACCTATGGAATGAATTACAGGGCTGCCGATCCCTCTCTATGGTGGGAATTGGTGCCTGTTTTTCCCCATGTGGCAGCCGTGACCAGTGTTAGGCAAGGTGCCTTGAGAGAATGCTGGCTCCATCCCCGGGTCTCCTGGTGGCCACACTTAGGCATTGTAGCTGCTAAAAACCATAAGGAAACCACAACACTTAAGTACGGAGCTGGAGCTGACATGGTTAGCGTCCCTCATTGCATCCTGAACAGTGATTATGTGTCTAGACCTCTATGGCTATTTGACCAGTATTGATTCTCAAACAATTGAAACGATTTTGTTTAATGCAGTAGAGTTTCGTTTCTCTATATGGGTGTCAGTGTCAGGTGATGATCCATTGCCCGTATTTTTCATTCTGGAGGAGCCAGTAGACCTGCTCAGCAGAGATGGTGCTCATTGACTGTTACAGAAAAATCAGACTTTTCTGGCCTCAGGTTTTTTGTCTGGAAATGATGTAGCCCTTTTCTACAGACTTCATCAACCTATGTGGGTTGTGGTTTGGGGGCATTAAATGAGATGTATTGGGAAGCCTTTTATCAGAAGGTGACTACAAGAAGACATTAGTATGTAAACGAGTCTAGATTTCTCTGCAAGAAAAGTCAGGCCGCTTCCTTGGCAGACTTAGCGCTGCCGTGAGATGGATGGCCTTTTATTTCTACCTTGGTTCTCCATAGAATAGCTAAAATGGAAAAACACATGGCCAGGCCATGTTGGGGTTTAGGGGTGTCACCATTAACGTGTGGGGTCCCGTGGTGCGCCTGCATCTGCTTTACACGGAAGAGCAGACTGGGGACCAGTTTCCGTAAATATTTGATTTGTAGCTGATGGCAGTGACAGCGCTGCTGCCGAGCCCCGGAGCCTATTCCAAAGGGAGGGAATGGTTTCCTGCTTGTTCTATTTGTCCTTCTCTCATTCCAAGGGTGCTGACAGCTCAGATCAGCTCCCGTGCTGACTTTTGCTGTGAGTTGTGACATATGTGGCCAGGAATTTGTTAATGATAATAAAGTACCAGAGTTGGTAAATTATTTACTTTTTCTGCCATGGATAAGTAGATTCAGTATCATCTTGATAATAATAATAATCACCACCAACATGACATGCCAGGCCTCTGTCAGGTAAGACCTTTCCTTACGTTTTCTCATTCAATAAGAGAAACTTTTTTGTAAACCTATGTGACACATCAGCAAACTGAGGTTTAAAGAGGTGACGTGACTTGCTCAGGGTCCCATTGTAGAGCTGGAGTATCACTCATACTCACCAGCAGGCCAGGATGCTTTTGTGAGTGGAAAGTCAGGGCACTTGGGCTGGTTGTTAAGGATCCATCCAGATTTTTAGTGAACATGCGGGTAGCAATTTAGAACCAGAAGCTGCATAAAGTGGAGCTGGAACCTGAAACGAAAGTTAATGACTTTGCAGGGGAGTCCGTTCCATTTCTGGACCAAAGTATCCCAACTTCTTTAGCCCCGAGCCTCAAGACTCAGGTATGGAAGATGTGACAAATGACGTGTGCGCTACAGGACGGCGCGTGCTCTTGGAAGGCCAGAGCCACGTGTCATCTCAGTCAGTGCTCTGCTTCTACTTGCAGGAAGCAGGCCTTGTGTGCACAGGGGCGGGCGCGTGGGCGTGGTCTGCGAGGAGGGAGGGAGGGGTATAAGGAAGGGTGAAGAGACGTTTGGGTTGAAGGAAAGAATTAAGGAGGTGAATA
>NW_024340697.1:4418010-4466111 GCF_902729225.1 Pteropus medius | reverse complement strand
AGAGAGAGATCAATTAGAACCAGAAGAGATCAAAGAAAGGCATACACAGAGGAGGCATAAGAGTTTCCAAGTTTGTCCAAGGCATCATTACTGAGTTCACTACTTTTTGCCGTTTCCCATATGTTCTCCTTGCACACAGAACTCACGCGTATTTTATTTCACGGACATTTTTGACCACTAATCCAGATGCTAGGGATAAACGAATAAGACATGGCGCTCCTCTCTAAGAGGGGAGTTTCAATCCCAGGCTGTCACTCAAACCAGTGATCCCGTCACGCAGTCGTTAGTAGAGGACGTGGAATTCTGACTCAGAGCTCCTCACCTGCATAGGCCGGTCCAGGAGCGAAGGAAGTCGTCTAGCAGCCGAGTCTCGTGTCTTAGTGTTTGCCACAAGGAAGGTTGTGTGCATCGTTACTTTCCCTCACCAGAACATTGTTTTTAACTGTTTCCTACCTTTCTATGCAGCTTTTGAGTTTTTTTCGTTTGGTCGTTTAATGGGATTTTATAATCTCGCACGGAGTGACTCTTATTTTATCTTTTAACCAGGATCGATCGTAAGATGTCAAATGCGCACACCAGCTACAAACTGGATGAGGCACAGGCTATAATGAACGAGCTTCGGACCATCAAGAAGGCCATTTGCACAGGCGAGAAGGAGAGGCGGGACCTGATGCAAGTAAGAGGCTGCTGTCCTCAGGCCACGCTCTCTCTGAAGCAGCTTCCGGTGGCTGCGGGCAGTCCTTAGTGTTCCTTGGCTTGTAGCCACATCACTCTAGTCTCTGCCTTGGTTGTCACGTGGTGTTCTCCCTGCATCTTTGTGTCTAAATTTTCTCTTAGAAGGACACATATCATTGGATTAGAATCCACCCTAATCCAGTATGAGCTCGTGTGAACTTCAGTCCATCTGCAAAGACGATTTCCAAATAAGCTCAAATTCACGTGTTCTCGGGGTTAGGAATTCAACGCATCTTTTTGCAGGATACAGTACAAGCCAAACAGTGGGTGATACAGTCATATTGTTCAGTCATCAAAATAATTTAAAAAGTCTACGATAAGTCTTGCCGTCTCCCCATTCTCTCACCACCCGTCAGTACTTCTGTGAGCTTCCTGCGGACCCTTCCAGTGTTTCTGCAGACACACGCCCGAGCACATGCTCAGCTGCCCTCACAGGGAGCTAGGACTGTGCCTGCTGTTCTGCACCGGCTCCCTCACTCAACGATCGTACCCTGTACCTTTTTCCACATCTGTACACAGAGAGCTTCTTCATTCCTTCATATGGCCGCATAATATTCTACCATGTGGATAGATTTAATTACATGGCTAGGATCGTCGTAGCTATATATTACTTTAGTTTTTTGCCCCTTCGGCTCCCGTAGTTTCTATTATTTTTAGAAAAAGCTGACTTTTTGCAGATGGATGTACGCTGGTATCTGTGCTCACTGCCGCGATGCATTCAGTTGTTCCCGTTACAGTTTTTATTTTTTGCTAACACACTGAGTGAGCACCTAGTACCTGGTAGGCATTTGTCTCGATTCTGCAGAATGTAAGGCACAGAAGGACATGGGTAGCAAAGATGAGACTCACAGGCCAGGTGGGACAGGTACACATGGAACTGCCTTGCAGGGCATTGCTTCCTAAGGTCAAGGATGGGCGAGACTTGTGGAGTGTCCCTGTGCTGCTCGTTCAGTTGCAGATTACCAGGCCTTACCTCAGACCTCCTGGATTAGAATCTCTGGAGGTAGGACCCAGAAATCTATATTTTCAGACGCCCTCTCCAGGTCATAAGAGGTAAATAATCTATCATTAGATTTTCTCTGAGCACTGGTAGCAAGGAGAACGGTTGCCATTCACTGGGATGTCTGCTTGTGGCATTGCATGAGGTGCTCTGTGGACGTTACCCATCTAGGTCAAGCCATAACCCCTGCTTCCCCACAGGGACACAGAGGCCTTGCCCCAGGAGGCCGAGCTGGCCCTCCCGTCCTTCCGAGTTTGCAGAGCTGGGGCAAGCTCGGTTGGCTTCCTCACGATGGAGGCTCAGCAACTTCTCTGAGAAGCTTCAGGTAGAGGCACGGGCAAGGTCCTCTTGTACTGAAATCAGCCAAGCTGTTTGGTCTTTCTTATACAAGCTTACCAATACTGGGCCATTCGGGACGCCTTCGTCTCGATCCAGAGCCAGCTACATGAGTTATATTGTACCTGGGCGTTCTGGTGTCTGCAGAAACAGTCTTTTCTTTAAAAAATTGTAGAAAATCTGATCTCTCTTTAACTTTCACCCACCGGGGATGTATGTGCCAGAATACATACTTACTCTAATTTTTGGCAAACTAACATCTATATGAGATGACTTTTGACCATGTAGAATTATGATTGAAAAATCAGGTTATAAAAATACATAAACATCGTCTGGGAGCTATTTTCACCTTCTGTGTGGTTTATAAAGATCTCAAGTTAGCATTCATCTCTGTTGGACTCATTTATTGATAGAACATTTGAGATGTGAATGCTCCCTGCCCCTGCTTTATTGTAAATTTAAGGTATACCATGTGATGATTTGATATATATGGTGAAATGATTACCACAATAAAGTTAGTTAACACATCCATCACCTCACATAGTTACCATTTTGCGTGCGTACGGCGAGGACTTTTTAAGATCTGCTGTCTTAGCAACTTTCAAATACGTAGTACAGTATTGCCAGTTACAGTCACCACACTGTACATTACATCCCGAGACCTTATTCATCTTATACTGATAGTGTGTACCCTTTGACCAACATCTCTCCATTTTCCCTGCCCCCCAGACTGGCAACCCACCAGTCTACTCTTGGTTTCTATGAGTTTGGCTTTTTTGGAAAGAATGCCTTTTTCTGTTTTTTTTTTTTTTTTTCTTTTTAGGAAATATACATGTTTGAAAAACACTAAAAATGCTACCACAGGTGTTCTCTATTTTATTCACATGCTGCCAGGAGGACTCAATTGCTATCTGACTTAATTACTGAGAATTTTATTAAAGGTGCCTGTGGTGAAAGACCATCTATCTATCTATTTATCTATCTATCTATCTATCTATCTATCTATCTATCTATCTATCTATCTATCATCTATCTGTCCAGCTGTTTATTTATAAGACCTTTCTTTTAAATCTAATGAGAGTGAGGGTTGGGGTGGGCCAACCCTCCAGTGCTACAGCAGTCAACGTGGAACCCTAGTGAAATGACCGCTTTGAGAGGGAGAGGCAGCACCGTCTCTGTTCAAGTAGCTCATTCATTCTGTTCCAGAGCCTGGCCAAGCTCACCGACGGCTTCAAGAACAGCTTTTCTCTCACCGAACCCCTGCAAGAGTTCCCTCACAATGCAGGCGCGCATGGCAATTCTTCACCTCAGCAGTGCTGCGACGCTGGGTCTCAGACCGACATCATCGGAGAGGTATGCTCGCTGGGGGGAAGGGCCTTGAGGAAAGGGTCGCGTTCGTGTTGCCATCAGTCATGTGCTTTACTTTTCCACTTTCTCTTCAGAAATGTTTTGGCTTTTGTGCCATTACATTTGAAGAAAAAATAGTTTCTCACATCCAGCTGAGAAGATTCTGCAGCCTGGGGTGCAGTTGAATTACTTGTTACCTTTAACCTTGTGATTTGGATTCTTCAAAAGAGCAGAATCCTTTTGAGAGTTAAGATTTTTTTTTTTTGGATAGATGTCTGACTTTTTAGAGCATGGGCCACCTTTTCCTGTAAAGGTTCAGATAGTAAACATTTCAGGTCTTGCAGGCCATGCAGTCTTTGTCACAACTACCCAGCCGTGGTGGTATAACGCAAAAGCAGCCATAGGCGACATGTAAACTAATGAGCAGGACTGTTTTCCAATAAAACTTTATTTACAAAAACAGGTGCCGGGCTGGATTTGGCCTGCGGGCCTTAGTTTGCTGATCTCTGACTTAGACCAGTGATTTTCCAAAGGCTTCGTGGCTTTGTCACCCTTGGGTATACATTGGTGCTATTTTTTGTTCTTCTAAAAGACTGTCAGGAAATCGAATTAAAATTAATTTTGTTTGGGACTTGGAAGAATTTCATAATGCTGCTTTTGATGTCTAGCGAGACCTTGAGTTAGCCACACAGATAAAGTAGGCAATTACCATTTGAAGCAGAGTGGTAAATACTTAAAGACACTGCTATTGTAATATTGTTGAGTGAAGCTTATAATTTATTTGTTACAGATGGATAAACAGCTTGGATGGCTTTTTCTTTGGGCTTATTAAGTAAAGGTGAAATATCAATGGAATGCAGAATGCCCTCCCCAAAATTAAATAAAAGAAAAAAGGGAAAAAACATTGACAAAAAAAACCTCTGGATTTTAAGTAATTAGCTAATATTTTGAAAATTTGGCAAATAGTGCCTCTTTGAGGGGAGCATAATATTAGTAAATAATGACTTCCTATGTCTTAGATGTCCTGGAACAGCCCTATTTTCAGTTTTCCCCTCATTGTTCTCAAAAGTACAATCAGACATTTTTGATCAGGCATCTTTAGTTTAAAGAACGTGGTCACCATCTATATAATACACAGAGAGGAATCGCTAAATCAGAAATGTCCAGCAGTTTTGCCTAAAGGTTTTGGCAGGAAGGAAAGAATTATAATTGAGAGATTCTTAACCGGTTTGAGAGAAACCAGTTAGATCAAAGGTTCTCTAATGATTTAGGTAAGATATTCTAAAAATGTCGGGGGGAGAGTGGCCGGTTATGCTGTCGTAATAACTCCGGCAGTAAATTATCATTTTTTATGAGTTTACTGGGGCTGGCCTGGGTTGGCAGCCTCAAGGCTGTTATCTTGATTTAAGTAGTTTCTGTGCCCTTGAGACAGATGAAGGGATCGGGGTGCCAGGTTACCTAAGTTCACGTGGTCAGGGAGAGGCAGGTCTGAGTTTGAACCAACATCTCTGATTCCTAAACCCCTGTGCTCTCTATAGAAGATAGATCATTTTGCTATAGAAAAATACAGTCGACCCTTGAACAACATAGGTTTGAACCGCGGATCCACTTATACGACGTGGACCAATAAATTCATCACTAATCATTCAGGCAGAGTATTTTCAAATATTTGTTCACATGACATTATTTTTGAAAAATAAATAAAGGCGTAGTGGCCATAATATATGGTCTAGTAGGGTCAGATCTACAGATGGAGAAAATTGTTTGAAACTGGAGTCATATATTTCCAGAAATGAAGGAAAAAGTAACCAAGGTGAGCTACGGTTACCTCCCGTATGGGTCCTTTTCCCCCTTTTCCTTAGGAATTTGTTGATTTCAGTGTAATTGATGTGAAAATATTTTAAGTACACCTAGTGATTACTGCAGAGCACCACGTTTCAGCTCTAACTCCTAAGGTGGATGCACCACAATCCCGGCCTTTCTTTCCTTTTCCTTCGGTTCTTTAACAGGCTGTGTATCATTCAAAGGAGTCCTACAGGCCACACCTCACACAGCTAGTCTGTTGTCTTCAGATCTCGTGACTTCTTAGGAGATCATCATTACTTTGCATTTATTGAAGAATGAGAGAATATACTGCACAAAATAGGATGATTTTTTTTTTTTTTGGCCTCTGTACCAACTTTGACTAAGTAATTCACTATTTATTTGAAAACTTAATTTGTTGTTGTTGTTTGGAATTACACAGTAAACAGATACACTTTCACTGTTTCGTTTTGTTTTTTTTTAATCCATCAGTGTTGGGAAAGCAAAGGTCTTCCCAGTCCTACTCCCAACCCCACTGATCAGAAGTGGCCACTGAATATTATTTAGTATTTCCTTCTAGACATTTGAGGAATGGAAGCGGAAAGATAAATTAAAATATTCTTCGTTGTCGCTGAAAGTTTAAATGAATATTCTATTTTGAAAATATGTTTTTAATATGTTTTCCTTCTTTTTTCCCCTCTGTTTTGGAAAGTTTGTCTTTGATGATAAAACAAGACTTGTAGACCGAGTCAGGCTTAATTGGCAGTATGAAGAAGCCAAAAAGAGGTAAGAAGCTCCTTTTTCAAATCTTGCCTTTTGCTTACTTCCTGTCTCCTGTGGGAAGAGGTTTTTCGGGGTTCCAATGTGTGATTGCCCGCTTTTATCAGAAAGCTCTGTCTGATAGAATACAAGCTAAAAGATCTTCATTTACGTGTAGCTTTTTAATACATTGATAAAAATTCACATACATTTAAAATGGTAGAATTCTCAATATTGCAGGTAGTTATAAAGACACGATTTAATAAAAATAGAGACTTCCATCTTTCCTCATCCTCAGGTAGTTCAGAACTCCCTCCCTCCATTCCTCCTCCTTCTCCTTCCTCCTCTCATCCTCCCCCCCTCCCTTTCGTCTGAGCATCATCCCCTCAGACCAGCTTAAGCAAAACTGCTTTATTTTTTATATATGTGGCTTCTAACTCCATAGGTTAACGGACAAAGCCACGTATCTTGGTTTAAAAGACAGTTTAATAAGGATTAGGTCAACAGGTCATAGCAGTACCTAATCTAGTTCATTTTGATGGAGGGAATTGAAAGGCGGCCATTTCTGTTAACCTATATTGTAAATCATCTGCCTCCTGAAAATCGAGATTTGACTTAGTTTGTGCATTTTCCAATTTGTCTTTCCCTCCTACCTTCCCTCCCACCGTCTTGGTCTTAACCATAGAGCTTGGGCAAAACCAGGAGGTGGCGTGGAGTCCTCATAAGCGCGTGGCATTTTTAATGTGTCACGTCTCTCCCCGTGTATCCAGAGCCCCTGTTTTCAATATTCTGACCCTGCCCTAGTTTTCGTGTCCTTTTTTTTTAGAGACTTTCTCTCTTCTTTGCCTCTGGAAAGAGTCTGAAAACCTAACGACTTCAAAATATGTGCTTTGGAAAGCTGTGAGGCGTATCTTTTTAATGTTTCCTTAGTCACATAGGAACTATTACCTTGGGGAGGGGCGGGGGAGAAGGAGCTGAATGCCAAGCGAAGTGAGGGGGTCTTTTCTGGAAGCTCAATAGTTAGGCCTGCTCAGTATACTGTATCATTCATGGATGTCTGGAAATCCACTTTGTTGGCTTTTTAGAAAATGTAAAAATAGCAACAAAAGCAGATCATCTGACTCCCTCCTGGAGGGCCGGTTTGAACTGACATGGGCCTTTGTTTGCCCAGGCATTTCTACCCAGCCCTTCTTGGCTTTTCCCGATGTATTCGTGGTGGGCTTTACATTTGCACGTGGACCGCGGCCAAGTCCATTCAGCCACGCCGCTTATCTCCGAGCTCGGATTCTCCATCTAGCACGCATTCCTTCTCTTGAGCTGACTGGGGTTTGTCAGGGCTATTGTCCCTTCTGGGTATTCCTCTGCTCAGTCTTGCATGTTTCTACTGGAACTGTACAATGTGGGTGCTGGAATTTGCTGTGTTGTATAAAACGCAGAAACTAGATGATTGCTACACTTAGGAAGATAATTGTTACGTGTTTTGCTGTGACATTTACCAGACCCAGCAAGCGATTTCTTTGTTTTCTGGAGATGGTATCGGTACGCAGTGAGTAATCTTTTAAGTGCTGAGATAATACATTTGGGCAAAAAGTTGAGTATTTGAAAAAATTATTCAGCGGAGGACGCTGCACTTTGTCCGTATCTTTTAAATGAAAGTAGTGTTTCGGAATCGCGGCTGCGGAGGACAGCTGGTCTGTGTGGGTGACCCCGATAGCTTCGTCCACACAGAGAAGCTGCTGGGAGACTGGGAGACTGTGCTGCTACTCAACACCTGCCTCGTTCCAGGTGTTTGGAAGAAATTGTGTGCTTTACGGGCTGGGCTCACATGTGATCTTTAACCAATGTGGGAGATAAACTCCTTCACAACTAACAGAAATACGCGAAGAGACCAGTGGTTCTACCTAGGAGCGGGGTGCACCCAGGGCAGTACCTGCTGGGGCTTGGGGTATGTGTGTGTGCGCGCGTGCGCGTGCATGCATACACGCACACACACATATGTGCATACACACGCCAGAGTCAGGAGCATGTGCATGTGGGTGTTTTTACATATAAATACATATAACACATGCATGTTTACCTAGATACGTGCATATACATCATTTGTATTTTCTTTATTTTTATTACATAAATAACACATGAATACATTGTTTTTGTCAAAGGCACAATCAATAGAGTCCACCTATCTCCCCCACGCCCCCAGTCCTACCTCCCACCATTAATGGTTGGGTGTAAAACCTTCCAGTCTTTTATGTAAACGTTTGAATAAATTAAGCCTAGTGTAATTAAATATAGTATAGGATGCATAGCTTCCATAATGGTTATAACCATCCCTCTATGGATGCACATCTAGATGGTTCCAGTTTTTCCTTTTCACAAACAGTACACATCTATTAACAGGCCCAGCCTTGCAGAAATGACTGTTTCATTGGACAGATACTCAGCAATGAAATGCCTGGGACTAAAGACGTGTACATTGAAAGCTGCGACATTTACCACCAAATCACCTTCCAAAATGACTTCTCCACTTTACACTGCCACTAACGGCAATCGAGGGTCCTGATTTCTGTTTCTCCTTCGCATCATTAAGTATCGTCATTCTTTGCGAATTTGATTAGAGTAACGGGCAAGGACGTTCTCTCGGTTGTCGTGTGCTTTTCCCTGGTGGGACTGGTGCAGTTTTGCGCCGGCAGTGCAGTTCAACATAATTTTGTATGACTTTTGGTTATTTAAATTGCCATGTCTGAATTTTTTTTCAGACAAGCCAGCCTTTCAAAACGTGTTTGATCCCATCATTCCTCTCTTCACAGTGGGTCTCGACCATTGAAGGGGACGATTTTTGCCCCCAGGGGACATTTTTGTTTCTCGTGACTGTTGACATTGAGTGGGCGGAGATCAGGGATGCTGCCAAACAACTCGCGATGTGCAGGATGTCCCCACGGCAAAGACTTAGGTGGCCTAGAGTGTCAATAGTGGCACAATTGAGAAATCTTACTCACGTCTTGCTCCTTAATCTCTACTGTGCGTGGACAACGGGGGCCTAGTGGAGCGGGTGTTCCGCTCACTCGGGGCATTAGCCCAGTCCCTCCATCCTCCTCACTCTCCCTATCCCGGCCACATTGTGTCCCTCGTTTCTCAAACTTGCTTGGCCTCAAACCTGCCAGGCAGCCTCCTGACATAGTGCCTGGAGTCAGTGGAATAATGGCGCCCCAAGATGTCCACATCCTAATCTCCAGAACCTGTGACTGTGTTGCCTCCCGTGAAAGAACTTTGCAGATGGGTCTTGAGATGGTGAGATGATCCTGGATTATGCAGATGGCCTCAATATCATCTGAAATCATCCCACCCCTTGAAGTTTAGCTTCCCTACCCTCTGCAAAACCTCCTGGGTTCTGCCACTTCTAAACTGGACTTCAGAGAAGTCTTTCCTTGTGTATCTAGATTTGAGAGTTTTTTAAGTGTTGGGAAATTGTCAGAATGACGATTTGGAAGGTTTCATATGTATTCGTATTTAGTAGAAGCGGAACTCGTAATTCCAAGTGGTGGTGTGATTTCTAGAGAAATCTCTAGACTGAACTACCACTATCGTGATGATTACTTTTGTGTTTTCAACTCTGGATCATGTGACATGTACCCAAACAACTGCTTCTTCCTTTCCCTTAAGGACCATCGCTTTGGATTCCCAAGGCAGACATTACGATAGGAATATTTTCACATTATTGGTTAAAAATTTTAGAATTTTTCAAAGCCAATTTGGAAGAGCAAGTCTTCTTGAAGCAATCCCGATGACGCAGATGGCTCCTTATTTTTAACCTAAGAGCACTTGTTCCAGAACTGTGCACAAACTGTAGCTGTTTCCATAGAAACACTCACAGTCCAGATAGGAACAAAACATTCGGCCCATCCAGTTTCTCTGCGTCTTAGTGTTTGTTGCCAGGATGGGTCCTGCTGTTCATCCGTTGTCAGGAATCAGTGTAGTGTTAGGATTCCAGTGGAATTTGATCAGTCGCTTGGATTTTTTTTTTTCATTTCAAGTGACTATATATCTGGGTTTTGGGGGGCAGGACACGGCTGTGAAAAACAGGGGAAAGCACCCTGGCCATTGTAGCCCCATCTTTCTCATTCAGGCCAAAAGAAGGAAGCCTATAGATGATCTGCTTTCCTTTTAAAGAAGTCACTCTTCTAAAGATCTATACATTTGAAGGGGAAAAGATGTGAGGGCAGGAGGGATATTGGGTATTAGTGAGACCCTTCTAACGCCACATATTCTAGATTCAGACTTCTCGAATTTCCAGTGTAGAATGGAGTTGAGCTGGTTTGTCGATATTCAGTTCAGTCAGCTGAAGTGGTTTCAGCATTCCTCTGACTTAGATCTCAGCTGAGATTTTCTCGAACTTTTGCTTCTCATTTAAGTGGATATTTACAAAAAGAAAACAAAGGAGAGAAGACGTCAGAAGTATCAAATCTGTGGCTGTAATTGAAATTTGAAGGCACGAGGCTCTAAGCTAACACCACGTCCTGGAATGTGGCATTGGGATCTGTCACGTCTCATCACCGTCACATGGGTCCGTGGTTTGCCTGGAGTGCCATTTCTATTCCAGAAAGCAGCCGTATTTTATAGTAGACCGCAGAATTTAGGTATAAATTCAAAGACTTGGGAATTACTTTGGATATTTCAAATATGCCTCAAAACTGTGTAATATTAAAAGTGCATTTTCTTCTAAGAAAAATGCAAATCATATTTAAGATTTCCATGTGAATTGCGAGGTTCTGAGTCGTCTCAGCAGCATAAATGCAGGTTTCCATTCGTGGTTGAGTGGTGCCTCGGTTGTAACAGAAAAGGTGTTTGGGCAAAAATAGTAAAGGAAAACTGATTCCTATTTTACGTTTGTCTACATTAGACCTGTTCAGGGAATAGAATTTGGAAATCACATAGTAAATATGAAACCTGAATGCTTAACTAAGGATTTGTTTTCGTTTCTTTACTATCCCGAACATAGGGACATATATTTTAAAGGTTTCAAAGGTATTTGTGAGAGATTATATATAGGTCATAACATGTATTACCTATCAAAAATAAGAATCAATAAAGAATACAGTTGACTTGTAGGAAAAAAAAAAAAAAAGAAAAACCCTCGCCAGTTTTAAGTGGTTCTCAGTTCTCCTTAAAAATGAACTTGGAAAAGTTTCTTTTTTGTAAACTTTAATCATGACCTCACTTTGCTTCCATGTATTTATTTTCACTGAAATGATGTTTCAGGAAAAAAGCCTTTCTGGAAAATTTCTTTCTTTTATTACCCAGAATTGGAGTGATGGCACTTGCAGGAGTGGAGTTCCAACCCTGCGATCAGCTGTTTGGCGTGGTGTGGAAGGGGCATTGTAACTCTCTGCATCCATGTTTAGCCTTGGGCAGAAAGTCTGCTCTCTCCAGTAAGCCTAACCCACTAAGGGTACTCCTTGCAGATGGCTCGTTTCCAGGCCAGGAGTACGGTAGACAAGGCATGTTGTGTTAGAGGCAAAGCTGTCTTGTCTATCCTTTGGCGAATGTACAAGAGATCATTTTGAAGGAATCCTTCTAGAGCTTTTGGCTTCCAGTGCAGACAGACACATGCGCCTCTCTTGATCTGGCTGAGAGCAGGCCCCAAACGTCTGTATCCAGAATGTGAATACGGGCCAAGAAATGGCACTTTGCAACACATGCCAATATTCTTCTAGATTTGTATGTAGCTCTGAAATGAACATGCAGTCATTTGCATCATTGTGAAATTTGATTATTAAAAAAACACTATTCTAAGCACTAAAATGCTTGCCTAGTATTCAGCACAGCTCAAACAAGTTTTCCAGATGGGTTGCATGAAGTCAACTTCATCCAGATTTTGTTTCTGCTACAGAGGTTGTCCTTGCATATTTTTCTTGCAAGCCATGGAAAGTTACAGTACAGTGTTTAAGGTTGGCGTGGTACTATTCCTTCTATGCCCGCGGTGGGCAGACCTTTTGAAATTTGCCCTTTGCCTCTTCTCCTTCACATGATTCCTTTTTTTCCTTGCGTTCTTTGTTCTGATAGTGGATGTTACTTTAGATTTTCTGAGAAAGGGTAGGATTACCTAGGAGCGGACCTTCCGCCCCCTCAGCAACTTGAATCCTTGTAGAATGGCAGCTAACCTGGAGCTGGCCAACGCAGATGGAATCTTGATCTCCTCGTGGGTAGACCCCAGGAGGAAAGAAGACTAAAAATGAGTGCTTTTTATTTATTTTTATTATCGTTATTTTTTAAAAGGAGTGCTTTTCAAAATCGGCCTGCCCGTGGTGTATGTATGAGAATTGGTATATATTACAAAGTCAGACTGCTAATTTTAGCCGGGCTCAGATTGGCTTTCCTGTGGAGCAGATAAATTGAAATAAGAAATTTTGAGGACACAATGGATTTGCTCATTGTTGTTTGTCTCTCTTATATTTATTCCTTACCTTTGACTTGTCTCGATCTACGGTAGAATGTTCCAGAAATTTCATTGAGTATAATGTATGATTTGGCACTAACTTATTTATGGGTCTGCTTGGAGTGTATTTTCCTTGGGCTTCAGTTATATGACTGCCATAAATTTTAATTACACTAATTAGACATAGGTGGACACTTCAGCCCAGTTGGATTCCTAACCCTGTTCAGCTGCCTCTGTCATTAGTTTTTTCAGTGACATGATTTGGCACCATTTTCCAACACATTTTCAGGAAATTAGTTTTAAGTTAGAAAAGAACTTGCCTAATAAAGCTACTGACGTTCAACTATTTTCTTTACCTTCTTGGGGAATTGGACGTGAGTAAAATGCGTACATTTAAACTATAACTTGCATACTCTATGGGTTTTCTGATTGGTGGTTTGGTACTTGAAGAAGGAGCCTTGCCCAGTCCTGCAGCCGGGCTGACTGGTCCCTGGAGAAGTGCGACTTGGTGCAGGGCTGGCTGACAGGCTTTATTTTAACGCGTGGACCCGGGCCAGTTGATTGGCAGTATCCGCAGGGAGCACAGTGTTGAGAAGGATTCTGCAGTCTGGATCCAGCGGGCAGGATGCCAGCTTGGATGAGCGACATGTATCCTGGGCACGGGACCAGGTAGTGTCAGGAGCACTCCCGCCACTCCCATTAGTGAGGACCGTCACATCAGTGCCTACTGTAAGCCCATGAGAGCTCCCAGACCAGTTAGCATTCCCCAGAGCAGGCCGAACTGCCTGAAAGCAGAGGGTATCAAACTCAAGCAAGCATCAGAAGCACCTGGAGGGCTTATCAAAACCCAGATTGCCTAACCCTGTCCCCAAAGTGTCCCGGTCAGCAGGTCTGGGTGGGGCCTGAGTTTTGCATTTGTAACTAGCTCCTAGGTGATGCCGAAGCTGCTGGTTAGGGACCCCACCTTGAGAACCACTGCCGTATAGGCCTACAGGGCTGTGTGCACCTGCCGCTTACCTGTCCTCACGACTCTCTGTGACCTCAGAGAAGTCTTTAGATTCCGCTTTTGGGCATGTGTGCCAACCTCTGTCCTCCATAGCGCTGGGTTCAGGTCGATTCTGGCGTTCCTTGTTTCTTCCCGGAAACAGATAATGCTCATCTTTAGCCACACTTAAATTTTAGAACATTCTACTGCTTTGAAAGGATGCTCTGAAAGTATGAGCCACATCGATTTCACTTAATCTGCATTCACCAATACGTTAGGACACAAAGTGGTACAGTCTGTTTGCCAGGCAAACACGTGGAAACGTATAGGCACATGGAAGCTGACAATAGAGTCTGCATTTTTGCACCTTGAGGATGGTGGTGCTGACACATTCAGTGAGGCCGACTGGTTTGCACGTACTCTCACGCCACATCCACACTCACCGGGGCTGACTCTTACTCCTTCATACACTGGCTGGGTGTTTGTTTACTATTTCACGCATTCAGCTTTTGTTGAGTATCTACTCTCTGCACGGTGTTTTGAATTTCACACACAATCAAGGCCCCCAATGCAGGAGAGAGCACCCAGAGCACCTGGCTCTGGGGCTTTTCTATTCCAAAGCACTGTGATGGGCGCCTTTCTCTCCCGGTACTTTCTCAAGGCGGTGTTAGCAGATAGGCATAGCGGAGGAGGCAGGAAGCTGGAAGCACCTCTCATGTGTCCAGCAGTGTTTAGCTGGTGATGATGGGGGCGGGAGGTAGGGAGAAACGAGCTGGGTTCATCTTGCTCTGGGACAGTATGAGCCACGTGGGAAACCGTGAATCTGAAACCACATAGCACATGGCGTGTGGAGGACTGCCTTTTTTGTCAGCTCTTTGAAACAAGCACGATATAGTTACCGTCACCATGAATCTCATAGACCAGGGGAGATTATGCAAAGGCCGTACACATCCTTTTTTTACCTATCATTTCCATATTCTTTATTTTTGTCATTTAAGGTTCAGTTGGTACAATAATTCCAGCATTTACTTAGCAGAGTAAGTTTCTAGAATCAGTGCGATGGTACTGAGAACGCACGAAGACAATTTTGTAAGTTCATGGATTTTTCCGTGTCCATCTCTTACAGAGTCTCCAATATCCAGCAGCAGCTGGCCCTGCTTGACAATGAGGCATGGCCGGGCATGGCCGAGGCCGACAAGGACCGGCTGCAGCTCATCAAGGAGAAGGAGGCCCTGCTTCAAGAGCTGCAGCTCATTATCCAGCAGAAAAGACCCGCAGAAGATGTGGCCCGGCTGGAGGAGGAGAGGAGGCGCTTGGAGGAGGAGAACCAGCGAGCCCGGGCCACATCTGTGCAGGGCGCCACGGAAAGGTGAGCTGGCTTCCGGAGCTCCGGGAGCAGGCAGAACGCAGCTTCTAGCGGAGAACCAAGTCGAAAAGCTACATCACAGAACTTGCACATGGCTTGAGAAGGGTCTTGGTTAGGGCAGCTACTACCTGGCCAATTTCCTCGCCAAGCAGAGAGAAGGTGGAGGGATCTTGTGTCTTCCCTCTGTCCATCCATCTGTTCACCCGCCCATCCATCGATCCATCCACCCACCCACCCATCCATCTACCCACCCACCCATTCGCCAAGCTTCTACAGTGTATCAGGCACTGTTCAGGGGGCCGGTGGTACATTTTCGAGCAAGGCAAAAACAGCCTCTGTCATCTGGGCGTTTATGATCTAGGTGCACTTTTTAGAATTTAGTCATTCAAACCTAAACAAGATTGGGGGAATTTCTAGTGGAATTGCTTGTTAGGAAAATATACTCCCTATCTTTGAAATCCACCAATGGACTATTTTCTTATCTACAGGATTCTACTTCAGGAAAAGAGAAATTGTCTACTTTTGCAGCTGGAAGAAGCTACTCGTTTAGCATCCTATCTCCAGTCCCAGTTAAAAAGGTAGGCAACTTTAAAAAAGAAAGCCGTGCTTATGTGATAATGACATGTCTCTGAACTTCACAATTCCCTTCGGCTTGGTTTTCTCCACCAGAATTTAGAACTTGAAGGGGCGTAAATACAGAATGCAAAAGTGGGTACATCATGTTTTTAAGAGGAGCTGCTAATATATGATAAAAGCTGCAGAATAACAAGTCCAAAGTCACATTTACCCAAAGATTTCATAATTCACAGCTTCAGAGGTGTGTATATCCATCTACATATATGCACACGGACATTTTTATTTGGGGTTTTTTAAAAAGGATATGGACATTTTAAAAATGAGATTCGGATGCTCAATAATAGTTCCTGTTTTCCAGTATTTATGGAAGCATAATGATAAGGGCTTTCTATGTATGATTTTTCTCAGTTATTCCTCCTAAGAGTGCCAGGAGGCCAGAACTCTTCTTGCTTGTCACAACCCCCAGTGAGAGAGGCTCAGAAAGGGCAAATAATTTGACCACGTGGATTCAGCTAGTCCGCATTTGAGCTGGACCTCGAACTCAGGCATGACTCCTTGATGTTAACCACTGCCCCCTACCTATATTCAAAGAGACAAAGGGAATGTCATTGCAGGTGTCTTACGATGCTCGCAGGTATTTAAACACGTGCTCTGGTTAATGGGAGAATGAGGCAGGATTCTGTTCCTTCATGGAACAGACTGGCCGCTCAGCTTTGCAGTGAACGGCGGGGCTCCAGCACGCATCTTCAGGCTGCTTTCCTAAGGGCATGGGGGCTCTCTCGTTTCAGCCTGTCTGCCAGCACCCTGACGGTATCCTCGGGGAGCAGCCGTGGGTCCCTAGCCTCCAGCCGGGGCTCGCTCACCTCCAGCCGGGGTTCCTTGAGCTCTGTCAGCTTCACTGACATCTATGGCCTGCCACAGTATGACAAACCTGACATCGAGTGCAGCCAGCTTCTGCGCTTTGATCTGATTCCCTTCGACTCGCTGGCGCGAGATGTCCCCTTCTCAGAGCCCCCAGTCCCCTCGGGCTTCCACAAGCAGAGGCGCTCCCTGGACACACCCCAGTCCTTGGCATCCCTGTCCTCCCGCTCCTCCCTGTCCTCCCTGTCTCCTCCAAGCTCACCCTTGGACACACCCTTCCTCCCTGCCTCGCGCGAGTCGCCCTTGGCCCCACTGGGGGACAGTTTGGAGGTGCCAGGCCTGGGCACCTTAGACAGATTGCGGGCCCAGGCCTCCGCTCTGGGTGATGAAGACTTGCCGGGCACGGTGTCCTTTCAACCGCACGCATTTCCTGGAGATGGGGAAGGACCTCGTGAACGAGGAACCCAAGTGGCTACCGTTCCCATGGGTACAGGTAAGCACTGACAAATCCTGGGGGTTTTCTCAGTCCTGGGAGGAAAGGCTTCACGTTCAGGGAAGAAATTGTGTGTAATCGCACTGAAGCCAGCTGGCTTTTCACTACATAGTGAACTTTGAATTAGGATTATTGCTAGGGAGAGGAAGAATGCAGGCCTGCTGTCGTGTGGGTGCTTCTGGTTTATGTCCTAGAAAGGTCCTTGACATTGGCAAAGTAGTCTTTCCCAGGTGTTTGGCTTGTTTTCAGGATGTGCTTAATTGTTGAAAATGAGAGGAAGAACCACATAGTTTTCCATGTTAACAGAGGCTGATGGAGAGGTGCTAGGGCCTCAGTGAACTCCCCAGAACTCCCCAGATGGGTCATTCCGTGTGTGCCGCCTCTGACCGGTACATGGACCAGCGTCTGGTTGTAGCTCAGTGATTCATCTCTACTTCCTTTTTCCCTATGATTTCATCTCTTTATCCTTTGTCCTTGTAGTTTTCAAGGACATAATTTTATCAGAAGTGTACATGAAAATAATTGGCATAATTTCAAAAGACATGCCGGTAAGCGTCAGCCATTGCTACCAGACCAGTTTCTCTTGGTGGTTTTCAAATAGAGAAACATGTAGCCATGGGGAACTTCATCCATCCTGTTGGTGCTAATTCAGCTTCTACTTGGGGCCAGAGTCTCTCAGCTTGTAGCCCACATGGAAAACCAAACCGCTGTTCTGGAGAACCTTCCAGCTGATGGCTTGTGCACAAAGCAGGGCCTGGGCTCCAACCCTCCTCATCTTGACCCCGTCTGCTTTTTTGAGGCAGCCTCCAGGAGCTCCAACTTTCTCAGGCTTGAAAGAGGATTGAGAAGAAGGCCTCTCATTCCAGAAGTTCCACCCATTTAGTTAACTTTCACTTACACAGCAAAAGTGCTTTAGACATTGCATTAGGGGAGCACTAGATAATTTGTATAGCGTAGTGGATCTCAGCCAGGGGCGTTTTGCCCCTGGGAGGTACTTGGCAGTGTCTGGAGACGTTTCTGGTGGTCATAACTCAAGGGGCTGGTGGGGAGGTGCTTTTGGCATTCAGTGGGTGGTGACCACAGGTGCTGTTCAACGTCCTACGGTGCACAGGACAGCCCCCACCCACCAGAAGGAATGATCCAGCCGAAATATCAGTAGTGCTGAAGCTGAGTATCCTGGGCGCATACTGTTGAGTAGTTTAGCAGCAAAGGGTAGAAATAAAATGCAACTCCAAAATCAGTGTGGTAGTGGAAACAGCTTCAGAAGAGTAGCTTAGAGACACAGATTCTGTTCTCTGCCCCGTTAACTCACTAGTTGGGGTGTCCTTGAGCGCACATCTTTGGACGTGGCTGAGTCTTAGCTTCCCTGCCCTTGAACGAGGTGATCTTTATGGGCTCTTCCATTCACCACCATTCTGTTACTCATGAGTTTTTCATAGACAACAACTATTATACAAATATACTAGTTCCTGTGAACCACTCGCATGTTTAACCAGAGATCTGGCATGTTCTGAGGCAGCCCTGGGGCTTTTTGTCACCTCTGTCATTTTGGTGTCTTACCCTCTGTGTTTGCAAACACACCTTTAATATCCCTCGGTGTAGTGTTTCTATAATTCACATATACAGGTGACCTCCGTTCGCTTTGTTCTTCTTTGTAATGGCAGGTTCAGAGCTCCATGTTTACTCCTTTCATAAAAAAAAGGAAATACAAAATAAGGACTGAATTGCGCATCTGTTGTCGCTTAAGCTTACTTTGTCAGTGTCCCCACCCCCCACGCCAACGTCTTTTTAAAGGCTGAGGTACAAGAGTATCGGTCTCATTATGTCGAAAATCCACACAGGGCCCAAGGGCCCTTTTGGGCCAGGGGAAAGATAGTGTGAGAAGGAGAAGAGTTGATGTAATTTCCGGTCCTTATTTTTTAATTTTTCCTTCCCACTTTGTGGCTGACATTATAATGCTTCAAACTTCTTAGGCTGGGAGGTATTCGCTTCTGCTATGGTCAGATACTGTCACCTGGTGGTTCGTTCATATATGACACTATCAATTGACTTGGGTCCTTACAAACTACAAATAATTAATTGGCTCAGTGAATGGGTCCCGGTGGGTGAATGCAGAGGGCTGCTTTGGGTAACCAGCTTCAGGCACAGACACAGGGTGACTTCTCGATTTCCCTTGATGCTTATGGGAATACCCGAGCCAGAGTCGTGGTGGCTTCGTGAAGTTGGCGACGATTCTTAGCACTCATTATGTTACCCCACCCTTCATTTATGATGCCCAAGGTCACTAAGTTCCCTTTGGCTTTCCATTCCAGTGTGGCTTGGAACAGTACAGCCTAAGTGTAACCTCAGGCAAGTTCTAGTTAGATAAAATTTTAGTAAGATAAAACTCAAAATTGTCCAAACCTACAGGGCAAGCCCTAAGAAGTATTTTTTTTTTTTCTGTTCTGTTTTAAATCAATCTGAGGGGACACAAGATGATATGGGAGACTTGGGCAATAGACTGTAATCTTTAACATTTTTTACATTTTTTGCTATAGTTTTATCTTCCCTGGATTTTAAAAGTAAAATCTGCCATCATTTTAAAATCCTTTTCAATCTTAATTTCCGTTGGTATTTGCTAATCTAAATCCATGAAGATCTTGACTTTGCTCATGTAATCATGGACATTTTGATTATATTCATACTCTGTTTAAACTCGTTGGCTTAAATTCTGCAGTTTTTTCACTTTGTGCTTTTTTTTTCCTTTATCTCTTCTCCTGCGGGCTCGATAGAAACACTCGCTGTAAGTGACCTTGGCATTCTCCTTCACCTCGTTGGTCGGGCCGTGGCACATCTTTGTGCAGTGGATTTAGGATGGTCATAGTGTGGCCAAGAAGGGCAGTCTCATAGCTGTACTTCAATGTAGCTCAACAGTTAACCATTATTAGGATCATTTCAACATGAATATTCACCGTGCCTACTAAAGTTGTGTAAGAAGTTATCTAAAAGCTTGAAGTATTTATTCTTCTATATATCTATTCCCCAGACTTTTAATGGCTTTCGTTATTTAAAAATGCCAGCCGGCAGCTTTGTCTCCAGTGTGATTTTCATTATACTTTGTTCCTTTTTGTCAAGCAGTGTCGATGTCCTTAGGTTTCTGTCTTGTCTGTATTTAAAGATGAAATAAGTTCAGAGATTTTAAAAAGGAATGATTGGAAGATTGTTATTCCTGACTTCACCGGCGTTGCTCTCCACGGTCCATCTCTTTGCCTTGAAGCCTGAGAGCAGACGGCTGCGGGGTGGAGTGTGGGGTCTGCTGCGTGTTTTCTTCTCACCCGGGGCAAGTGCTGACCGTAGTTCCTTCTGTCACCTGTGCATTCAGCTGCTCCATGAATGCGATGACCGAGCCTGGGATCACTGAGGATCAATCCCTTTATTTCGTTTCTCTCTCCATCGGTCTCCGTTGCAATGAGAGAGAAACTTTGTCGGAGTCGCAGCATCGGGTTAACTGGAAATGCTTAGGATCGTTGTGTGGTGTTATTTCCTTAAAGGGACAGAAGGCCATGTCTAGGAGCTGTGCGAGCGTCAGTGCTGGGAAGGGCAATTGCAGTTGCATTTGCTGGGGATCCATGCAGCAAACTGAGGGGTTCCATCTGCAATTCAGAGCTGCAGGATTTGGGTCCTTCCGTGTGGCAAGGGTGACAAGAAGAGCTGGACTCGAGAGTCCTGGTCTACAATCTGAGAGTGGTACCTCCGGCCACCGCAGAACGGAGGCGGCTTCTGGCCGTGACTGGAGGAGAAGCTGGTAGTCTTTAGGCTTGGCACTGCAGACCTCAGGAAGGTCACCCATTGGCTGCAGTCGAGGTCATGAGACCAAAGGCCACAGCCCCGCCTGTTTTGTGTTGTTTAACGTATTTGGATTTAATCGATGCGTGAATAATAATTTGGTTGGAAAGAGAGATGGTCATTGGCGGACTCTCCACTTCCCTGCGCAGATATCTCGATTTTCCATTTCTGGAGCCGAGATGGCTGAAGAAAATCACAAAGGCAGCAGAGGCCCTGGGTCATTAACAGGAGGCACCACGATGTCAGAGTCAGGCTCGGTTTGGGGCTTCGCTTTTTAACGTCGTCCTCTAACCAGCATCCGCTCTAGAAAGCATCAGGGCTCCCGTGTACACACTCACACGTACCGTAGGAAGGTGATGTGCCTGTTTCTGTTGGTTTTGTCAAAAGGAACTTGTTGCCACGAGGGAAGGAGTAGAAAGAGTCGATGAAATGGTAAAAAGAAAGCTGTCCATGGTTACGTTTGGCTCTCGATTAAAATAGATACGAGACAAACATAAGCTGCCTAGTAATGGTAGCTTCCTAACCCCAGGAAAGCAATTCTGGAAGCAAGCCCGGCCGCTGAGGAGGATGCTGCAGTTAGACAGACAGATGGCTCAACTGTGTCCTCTGACTTCAAAGTCGTTATATTTCGTTAATTTGGATCATTTTTTAAAATGCCGTCTTTTGATTATAAAACACTAGTATATGTTTGTTGTATAAAATATGGAAAATACCGAACAGCATAAAGAAGGAAATGAAAAAATACCCCTCTCTCCCCACTCGAAGAGCAGAGCTGGTGACCTTTCTTTGCTGGTCTTTGAAGTATGACAGTCTCTCAAAGTGCGATGCAAAGGGCTCGCTCCCCACCATCCGCCGATGTTCTGTGCTTTCATTTAGGAGGTGAAAAGAGATTTATGGCAGTTTAAGGAGCTTTTAAAGAAGTAGCCAGAAGTCTATTTCTTCAATTTTTCAATGTTCAAAAACAAGTCGAGTGCAGTGTATTTAAACATATGCATGTACGTATAATGGCGTGTCTCTGGAACACTTAGTAACCTGGTATGGGCTCTAACTTAGAGTGTTTATTTCTTGGCACCATGGTCCCTGGCCTCCCGTGCTGTCTCCTCCTGACCCGGTGTGTCTCTTATTTGTAGCAGTGACTCTTCGAGAAGACAGTGCCAAGAAGCTGGAGAGGAGAGCACGCCGCGTCTCCAGATGCCTGTCGGATTATTCGCTGGCGAGCGATAGCGGGGTGTTTGAACCTTCAACCAAAAGGTTAGAAGCTGGTCTTGTTATCTCCTCCCTAAGCGACCTTCCCACAGTGTTACTGGGAAGGCCAAAGGGGCCTGTACCCAGGCGTCTATGTGCTGAAACTTGGCATGTACCCAGGGGTAAGGACCTTTTCCGCCTTTTCCACTTTGGAGGTTGGGCCTTAGCGAGCTGCAGAGAAAACTCCTGTGGCGTCTGTGTGGCATTTGGAGGCTGGCCCTCACTCCGTGCTTCTAGGACCATGTCTCTCTTTGGCCCTGCTGGGTTTAAGGCTTAATCCCAGTAGAGCTGGGAAGGGAGAATCCATGTACAAAGAGAGAGACCTGCTTTTCTAGGAAGGCCATTCATTAGAAAGGAATTTTCTCCCTTCCTCCCTCCTTTCCTCCCTCCCTCCCTCCCCTAGCTAGAGGAATAGCTTTGCAATGACAAAGCACCTTTTGGGATTCGGGGTGTTCTTTTTATTTGATATCTTCGATGTCATTGTTTTTTATCACTCATCACAAACTGTCTAAAAGTTCATTTTTGCGCTTTGCCCTGGATCTCGTACGTGGTTGTGAAAGGTGTGCAAAATTATTGTCTAAAAACGGAGCAGTTTATAGGCAGGTACCCAATGACATGTGTCATGGACCCGGGAACCTGCTGTGCCCCTTTAGTCACTTAAAGAATTTATTTACTTGTGTCGCAATTTAATAAAGCCCCTCTCAGTACGAAGCACCCCTGGGATGAGGGAGCTTGTACAAAACCCCCAGGCGCCAGTTGCCTGTGGAGTCACCGTGGCGACTTTCTGGTTGTGCCCAGGAGTGAAGATGCTGAAGAGGCTGCACATGGAGACACTTGTGCCGTGGAAGGGCCCCAGATCCACGTCGGGTTTTGGTGAGTACGGAAGACTCCTTGGGGCGCACCCGGCGACTCACACCTCCACACACAGGCCAGGAGGGATGGAGGGGCCCACGTGATCTGGGGGCTGCTTCCCGGCTTGGCTACCGAGAGCCCGCTACCGTGGTCTCAGCTAGGGGACAGAGATGGCGGGAAGGAGGGATAGGGAAGAGCAGCTTTATCGCTGTCCTCCGACACTGAGAGTCACCGCTGGGAACTGTCACGTCATGGAGCGGGGGTTCAGGGCCGTCGTCGTGCAGGGGCGCCGAAAGCCCCCGGCGAGGTGGGACTCTTGGGGGGAGTCATCGCATATTTCTGCACGGAGTTGGCTCCGTTCACGGCAGTGCGGATGGCAGGCCCTTCCCTGCTCGCCAGCGTGAGTGACCAGCTGGTTGGCAACGCAGAGCGTTTTGCTTTCTAGTTACAGTCTCAATAATGGCGGTGACCAATAGTGTTCAGACTAGCAAGGCAGGACGTTCACGTCCCGGTGGTTTCCTTTTGCTCGCTCTTGTCATTCCAGTCGAGTGTTTCTCAATGTTGCACTAGTGACACGTGGACCGGATCACTCTTTGTTCCGGGGGCTGTGCTGGGCCCCGTAGGATGTCGAGCATCATCCTTGGTCTCCACCCACTAGATGCCAGTAGCATCCCCCTTCTACCCAGTCATGACAGCAGAAAACGTCTCCAGACATGCACACGCCTCCGGGGGGTGGCGGGTGGGGGGTGGGGGGTGGCAGAATCCCCCTCAGCCCAGGGCCACCGCTGTGGTCGAATCAGGACTTTTTCACTGTGGGGACGGTGCAGTCTATGGACCCGCATTTTACTTTCCAGGCATGACAGTACCAGCGAATGTCTCCTCGTGAACGTGCTCCAACTGAAGAACTTGGCCGGGATGATCGTGAAGGAAGACTGTAAAATGTAAGCTCTCGAGCAGGAGGGGGTCTTTCGGAGACCTGGGGCGTCTCCCAGGCTGCCTGCACACAGCACCGCTCGCCGGCCTGCTCCGCTTGGCCCTTTGGGTTGCAGAAGAGACTGTTTTCGAATCCGAGTTTACAATAAAACCAGGGACTATCGGTCGGAAATAGACAGGACTGTGTGTTTTAAAAAGCATCTGCTGTATTATCTGAGGCAGGCGCGGTTAGTTATTGGGGCCAGGCTAGTTACGTGCTGTAGCGATGCCATGAAAGTGCCAGGTGCCTGTCATCTGCTGCATTTGGGCTTAAAATGTCCACCCCGGTCACAGGGTTGGGTGGTGACAAAGTGGCACTTAGCTCTGTGATCCAAAGAGGTGCCTAAAGAGGCGTACGGCTGAGACCAGGGGTCGTTGTCTAACGGGAGGAGAAGGAAATAAAAGTTGTCACCAGCTGGGAAGTGCTACCTCTGTGGGCTCCACAGCCTGAGGTTGGTGCCCAGCAGATGGCCCCAGTACCCAGGTGGTGAGCACACCTGTAACGGGGCATTCAAGCCCGAGGGCACAGTCCCTTCCATGCGTCTTCTTCGTAAACTGGTCTTCTGAAAGCCTTGGAAGCAGCCTGGGTTGAAGTGGCTGAGGGCTCCCCCTGAGATTCTGTCCACCCACCCCATGATGGACTTTGCACGTTCCCCAGTGTTTAAGTCTCTCCTATGTGCCAGCCACCATGCTGGGGCCGACGGGGCAGGACACCCAGCCCGAGAGGTGAGGCGGAGCTTGAAGAGGGAGCCAAGGGGCTTCGGGGAGATCAGTGCAGATGTCTTCCCAAAAGATGGGACAGCAGAACCTCTGTTTGGCCCCTCTCAAGTCCTGGGACTGCCTTTGAACTTTTCTTTGTGGGTGGGGTTTCCCCTAACCCCCAGGGGCACGTAAGTGCCTTAGTCTTACTCTTAGTTGAGAAAGGGACTTTCTCCTGCAGACTTTGCAGTTCGCCCATCATCCCAAGAAGGGAACACACGCGTGTATCTGTCCGCGTGTTCGTGCGTGTCATCATGCAGACCCGTCAGTTGCCTCCCTCTGTCTGCTTCTTCCTCCTCTCTCTGCTTCCAGACACATCCGAGTGTATTTGCCGCCGCTGGACTCCAGCACACCAGACACTTACTGCTCCAAGGCTGTGGAATTCCAGGCCCCCCTGGTATTTAATGACGTTTTCAGAATCCCTGTGCATTCAAGCATGTTGACATTGAAGTCCCTTCAGTTATATGTGTGTTCAGTGAACCCGCAGCTGCAGGAAGAACTGCTGGTATGGCCTGTGCTTGCGGCTTCAGGGGCGATCTCCCCGTCAGATCCCTATTCTGCCCCCTCCCCACTCCTCCCCTCCCCTCACCCCCTCTCCCCTCCACACACACAGCTTCCTTTACACTTCCTCCTCCCCTTCCCCGCCTCTCTCCTTCCTTTCTTTTTGTTTCCATCAGTCTTTCTTTGTCTCTCTCCCTCCCTTCTCTGTCTGTCTTTTTCTTCATCCCTCCATTGTTTGTCATTTTCTTTCTTAGTCTTTGCTTATCTTCTTTTCTTTGTCTTTCTGCCTTTCTTTCTCTGCTTTCTTTGGCTCTGTCTCCCTCCCTCCTTTCCTTTCTCTCTCCTTCCCTCTTTCCCCTTTCCTTTTTCCTGTGGCGGGGGTGGAGGGGGGGTCGTTGCTTAGAAATCGTCATGTTAAGTGGCGTCTGTAACTGGGAATACAGAAAGGGATGATAAAACCAGTTATCTTGTTATGCGTCTTGTACCTTAAGTATATCATATCAAATAATACTTGCAAAAGTCCTATGCTACAGCTTCTAAATTACTCCCATTTTCAGTCGAAGGAACTAAGTAAGGTTGATGAATTTGGCAAATAAAAATATCACATGGTCAGTTAAATTCGAATTTCAAATAAATTACGGACATACTTAGACTTTTGAAAGACCCCTTGTTGATTTGAAATTCCGATTTACCTGGGTGCCCTGTATTTTACCTGGCAACCCTGGAGCCAGATCAGTCAGCGGTTCGTCTTCAGGACCGCGGCCATCCACGGGCCGGCCTGGGCTCGGAAGCCGGTCTGGTTTCTTCCCAAGGTTGGCATTTTGCCCCTTGGTCCCGTCCCCTCAGCAGCAGAACTGCAGACTGTAGAGTTCAGCCGGGCCTCTCTGATTTCAAAAACTCCCGAGAGCATCAGCGGCTCCTCAAGTGGCAGACCCCCCGAGCCCAGCCCATCACCCCGGGTTGTCCGTTCTCTGCCCCGCCCCCTTTCTGGCACGTTCCGCTTGTACCGAACAAGCAATGGAGGAGCCACCCCATTAGGACCCTCTGCGAGCGCTTTCCTGTTACTGCGGCCCTTGGAATAGCCAGGAGACATTGGACCTCTTTTCTGGTTAAAATGGAGGGGTGACCTTGATGTTTCAGAAGACTCCTGTTGGTCGTTAAGGTGAAATCACTCAGCGCCTCTTCTGCCTTTGTTTTTGAACACCTGTGCAGGGCATTGCTCAAATTAACTTGGCCAGCTGTGACGGGCTGAGTGAAATGCAGCTACGCTGGTACTCAGTCCAGGTGTTCACCAGCCCCGAGCTGCCCAGGGCAAGGGAGAGGGAACGGGCCAGGGAAAGCGGTGCCCGGGACCCTCCACACACCACTGCCACCGCTGTGGTCACCGCCGCTGCCGCCGCCTCCACTGCCGTCGCCTCCGCTGCCGTCGCCTCCGCTGCCGTCGCCTCCGCTGCCACCACCTCTGCTGCTGCTGCTGCTACCTCCAGGAAGACGGTGCGTGTGCCTGGCCTACAGAGCAGCCGGTTCCTGCTTCCTTGGCCTTGGAACCGGCTTTTACTGGGGGAGGTCATCTCTAAGAACCACCTGTGTAGACTTAGTCTTAGAACACAGGGTGAAGAAGCAAAGTTTCGAGGGAAATAATGAAAATGAAATGAGCACGGTCATTCACGATAGTGGATTTTAATGCGAACGTGTTCGTGGTCACTGTTTGTAGATTTGAGCCCTCAGAGCTCATGGAAAGGCCAGGTCCTGTCTTGCCGCTAGCAGTAGGGTGGACCGTCCGTGGAAGAGCTGCTAGGACGGCCACCAGCATGGAGGAAGGGACTTCACTGTGGGGTGGGCCTATGCCTGCTCCCTGCTTTGCTACCAGAAGCTGTTGATCTGAGCCGGTTCTCAGAAATGTCCCTTATGTCTCGCAGGACGCCGTGACAGTGCTGCTGGCTAGAACAACAGCCCAGCTGCAGGCAGTGGAAAGAGAGCTGGCCGAGGAGCGGGTGAAGCTGGAGTACACGGAGGAGGAGATCCTGGAGATGGAGCGGAAGGAGGAGCAGGCCGAGGCTGTGTCTGAGCGGTAAGGCTCCTTGGAACTGCCAAGGAGATGGCGCACATTTTGTTGGGGACAAGGTAGCTGCCGTGTTAGTCAGCCCTGACTTGTGGGGGAGCTGCATCCCTAGGTGCAAGTTGCTTTTCTCATCCATGCCTCCGTAGAACGTGCTGGGTGATTCTTCAGAGAAGTCGGGATTCTCACGGGGAGCCGAATGCTGATCTGGACAAGGGCGGTGCTTTGACCTCTGTCTCTCTGCTGTCCATGTAGGCTTTTCACCTTGTTCTCTTCTGGAATTTTTTTTTTTTTAAAGAGTGAGACTACCGAATGACTCCACTCTGCCAGGATCTAACACAATCAGTTCCCTTTAAATTGTTTTAACGGCTTCATTGAGATACAGTCTACCTGCCACATCATTCAGCCATGTGAAGCGGACAGCGCAGTGCTTTTTAGTCTAGTCACGGAGTTGTGCCACCACCATCACAATCATTTTTCATCAAGCCAAAAAGAAACCCCACACCCATTAGCAGTCACTCCCATCCCTCCTTCCTTCAGCCCCTGGCAACCACTAATCTCGTTGTCTCTGGATTGGCCTAATCTGCGCATTTCATCTAAATGGAACTGTGCAATGTCCCTTTCCGTTTTACCTGAAGCAGAATGTTGGTGAACCCTTGACTTGGTCCAGACCTGCCTGCCATACACGAACGAATAAGTCAGCTGGCCAGCAAGTGATCTGATCCTTTCCAGAGGCACTTTCATATTGCTTTATGTTTTTCCACGAAGAGCATCATATTTCCAAAGCTTCCTGCTTCTTCCTATAGCTTTCCCTAAATTTATTTGGAAGAGGAATTTCTTTTAGGGCCGGGACTTGCATGGCCAAGGGGGAGGGTATTGTATTCAGGGCCCGGCAGGAAGCTGGGGAGGCGGGGAGGCTGGGAGAGGTTCGGGGAGGGGGTCAGGAATCTGGCATCTTCAGTGGCTACAATTGGGTGATGAGGACAGACCGACCCACTTAAAGAAAGGCCTTGTAGCATTGTCTTCCCTAGAAAACGTAAGTGCACTTTTGTGAGAAAAGCAGCTATCTCGGTGGAAGCAAATATTGGGCATCTCCGCTACTGTGCTCTGAATGCAGCAATGAACCCCCGTCCCTTTGGTTGAGCATTTTGTGGGCTTTCGCAATGTCCGCTTTTAGGAGTTGGCAGGCCGACTCAGTGGACAGTGGCTGCAGCAGCTGCGCCCAGACCAGCCCCCCGCACCCAGAGCCCTGTGGCGTTGGTGTCAACTCCATCCATGGACACCCGTTTGCTGGCCAGGCAGTTCCTTACAGCCGTGCGAAACTTCAGCCCCTACCCGTAAAGGTAAGTGGAAAAGGTCGAGGGACTTTCTGGAGCCCCTGACGCTGTGCCGCACACCAGACAGGAAAGCACGCGTGCCACACGTCCTTCAGGTGAAACGCGAGGGGATCGGCAGAGGAGATGGGTTCAAGGAAACGGAAGCCGATAGGCTCCTACGCACGAGTGGAACCACGTGGCTTACCAGCAGGTCACAGTGGCTGCGGGAAGGTGTGGTGTGGGAAGGTGTGGTGTAAAGTGGACAGTGCTATTGGGTTAAGGGGCAACAGTTAAGGTGGTATTTTACTGCAACCAGGAAGGCGGTGACTGGCTTAAGGTCTCTAAACAACTTAAAAGAGGCACTGCAGGGACCGTAGAAATGTTTGTGAACTTTAAAAAGAAAGGATAACTATAGCTTAAAGGGGTCGATTTTGATCCCATCCCATCTTCAGGGCCACCTATGGCTCAGGATGTTTCGGGGGTCCCACGGCTTTAGATGCGTGAAGGGACTGAAGGGCTCTCAGATCATCGAGGGCCCACGCAGGACTCTCGCCTTTTCTCCGAGTCAGTTGGGAAACTGGTAGACGATTTTGAGCCCAGGGGTGACATGATCTGACTTAAGGGGTTTTTTGTTGATTGTTTTCTAAAATAATTTATTGACATGAAATTCACGTAAATGAAATGAACTCTTTCAGAGTGAACAGTTCAGTGGCAATTGAGTACATTCACAGTGCTGCGCAGCTACCACCTCTGTCTGGTTACAAAAGACTTCCATCACCCCAAAGTAAAACCCCATACCCACTAGCAGTCACTCTCCATTTTCTCTCCCCCAGCCCCTGGCAACCACCAGTTCGCTTTCTGTTTCTATGGATATGCCAATTGTGGACGGTTCGTGTAAATGGAATCATACAGTATGTGGCTTTTTCTAACTGGCTTCTTTCATTCAGTCTAATGCTTTCAAGATTCATCCACGCTGTAGCATGTCTCAGGACCTCACTCCTGTTCACAGCCAAGGAGTGTCCCCCGCATGGGTACTCCACATTTCATCCATCTACTCATCTGCCTGTGGACATTTAGACTTTGGCTATTTGAATAATGGTGCTGTGAACATTTGCGTGCAAGTATTTGTTTCGTTAATGAAAAGAAGACTTCAAGCTTTGTAGATTTGAGGAAAGAGGTTTTCATGTGGGCCCAGCAGAGCTCCAAGAAGCCTGCGGCAGCCCGCTTTATGCATGCAATGGGCTGGGGGCGAAGGCGTGGGTGGGGGGCGCTTATATAGGCAAGAAGGCAAAAGAAAATGCAGCTGTCGGCAGTTTCGGTGAGTTGCATACATTCAAGGAAGCAGTTTTATATCAGGTGGAGGGAACGTACAGATAAGGTTGGATCTCAAGCACCTGGCGACAGGAAGTCGCAGGAATGGGTCTGGAAGCAATTATTTTGAAACGTTTATCAAGATGTAGAAGGAACAGTCTCTGCCTTCCCTAATCACTTATCTTTGTGATTGCGAATGTTAGAGAGGGGACGTGACTAGCCCGGCGGAAGGTTTTAGTTAGGAATTCACCATTTATCCTCGGGTACTAGTTAAACTGGACAGTCTTTCCTTTCTCATTAATGAACACCTATTTTCCCGTCTTTGGGGGGTATACACTGAGGAGAGAGTTGCCTAGTCTGACGTCAGTTTTCTCAGGATCTTCCCATTTGCCGTGCTGAGAGGAGATGGAAGGGGAGGGAGACATGGAATCGGGGAGGTGGGTGAAAAGCCTACTGCACTAAATTGGGCATAAGATGATGGTCAGCCAGATGAAGGGTTGATGACAAGTGGTCAAAACATCCATCGTCTTGAATGTAGAACCAATAGGATTTGATCTTAGACCTGATTTAGGGTGTGCAAAAGAGAACAGAGTCCAGGATGACCTGGAATTTTTTTTTTTTTTTTTGGCATGAAATATGGACAGTAGAGATCCTTGTCAGAGGACAAGATGTTGGAACGTCACCCACGCCATCTGCCTCTCAGTTTTGGATGTGTTGAGCGTGAAATGCCAGTTTGACTTCCAAGTAGAGAAGGCGAGGAGGCTGTTGTCCATACAGAGTGTATTGCCTGTGTTCTACAAATGTCATGGCAGTAACTAAATTCCTCTCTAGGTGGATAAGGAGACCAACACAGAAGACCTCTTCCCAGAAGTAGCGAGTTATCCGAAGGAGCGGCCGGGCCGCAGAGCCCGCGGTTCGCCTTTCGTCCGCAGCGGCACCATTGTCCGTTCACAGACGTTCTCGCCTGGGGCACGCAGCCAGTATGTTTGCAGAGTAAGTTGGAATTCCTCTGCCGCAAGTTTTCCTTCCCCCTCCTCGTGTTTTATGTTTTACTGTTTATACGAAAAGACCTATGTTCTCACAGATAACACCAGTAAGTAAACAGCATGCTTACGTGATAGGTAGGAAATCGTTGTTGGTTTTACCTCCCCTAACTGGATTTCTTCTGGATTCTAATACACTCCCCCCACCCCAGATTTCAGGATCATATATGCGCTGATTCATGGGCAAGAAGCAGGGGGATTCATTTTGACATCAGTCTAAGGAATAACAAATCAAAATCGGGGATGCCCCGCCCGAATGGCGTTGAGCTTGGCACGTTGGGTTGCCGAGCGGGTAGAAGTCCCGAAGCGCGGCTGAGTCGGAGGTCCCCAGGGAGGACCGCCGCCTCGGACGTGCAGGCACCGAGGCACATGGTTCTGACGCCCCTGCATGTCAAGTTGCTCTCCCCACGGGTGATAGCAGGACATGCTGGGTGGTTCTTAACTCTAGCTGCACCTCATGGTCACGTTGGGGGAGTTCACGAAATGCTGGTGCCGGGGTTCCCCCCACCCCCACGCAGAACACCCAACCCGCTGTGGTCCTTGAAGACGGGACAGCATGTCGGAGGTCGTCCAGCAGTGACAGTGTCACAGTGACAGCACGGACTAGTAAAGAGAAGGGATTAAAGGATAGTCTTGACACAGGGGCCCAGAGGGGCCATTGGATCGAGGAGAACTTTGAGCCTTCCTGCTCCTCCGAACCGGGCTTGTTAAAATAAAAAAAAAAAAAATACAGGAAGGCTGCCAGGGAGCTGGCCCGCCAGGGCAGAGCCAGACTTAGAGCAGGCAACAGAAACAGACCCTCATACCTGCGCATGGAGCATCGGGGGTGTGGAACAGGGGTCTCCAGGCCCACCCTCAGGTTCAGCAATTTGCTAGGACTCACAAAATTAAAAAAAAAAAAACCATTATATTCACAGTTACGGTTCATTACAGTGAAAGTCAGCAGGAGGAAGAGGCACACAGGGCAGCGTTCAGGAGAGATTCAGGAACTTCTAGTCGGCCTTTCCAGTAGAGTTGTAGGGACAGCTCGTATGTCTCCCAGCAGCGACAGGTGACAGCATGCACGAAGTATTGCACACCAGGGAAGCTCACCCGAGCTTTGGTGTCCAGGGTTTCTGTGGGGTTCGGTTCTGTACGCATACTTGACGGCTTGCGTGGCTGACCTTAGTCTCGAGCCCTCCAGAGGTCAGCTGATGGCCAAGGCTCCCACCGTAAATCACACTGTCAGCAGAGATGACGTGGCCTGACCCAAGGTCCCAGGTAAACAACGACACTTAGGTACATTCCAGAGCCTTACGGGTCACCTCCCAGGATCTGAGCAAGGACCAAACCTTTCTTGGGACAAGGTTCGTCCTTTACCTCACAGAGCGAGCAGCAGGAGTTGAGCCCTAGGTGGCCCCAGCTGCCCTTCTGCCACGTTTGCGACACCAGCTGCTCTTCTTTCCACAGAAGCTAGGTGTCCGGTCACAGCTGCCCCGGGGGCTGTTGTGTAATCGGGCATCTGGAGGTACTAGATGGAAGGCCAGCCTCGCATCCCTTCCTTATTGTAGACTTGCTGAACGAACAAGCTGAGCGGAGCGGAGTCACGCCTGCTCACTGGGAAGGAGAGGGCAGGAGAGGAAGTGAGAACTCGCCACCCAGTGAAATATATAATGTCTTGGTTCCCATCAAGAAGGCATTATTTCTTCTTTCTTTTTAAAAGCAGACCTTTTCCCTTGACTGGCTGAACGGGGCGTTAGCGATGTTGGCTTGTCCTATTACCAGGAGCGAGTCTCTTTTCTGGAAAGCCGTTTTTTCCCCAGCTCTTGCCAAAGCCAGAAATACAACAGATGAGAATGATGGCAGTGAAGGGCACTGAGGACAGTGCTGGCTTCCGTGCTCAGCACGCGGCATATCCACTCGCACTTGGTATTGGCGGGACAGAAATTTTGTTGACCCGTTTAGCCTGGAAAGTTTCCGTGGTTCCATTGATGGACATAAAGGAGGACTGCGATGGGTGTTGGTCTGCTTATTTGGTTTCTTTTTGTGTGTCTTTCATCGTATTGGAAACTCTTGTGCAGGTTCTGTTTTTACTAAAACCAGAGGTCTTGGTAAAAGCACTAAAAATCATGAGTACATTTGAGTACCTGTGAGGAGAAATGAAATAATCCCATTCAGAGTACACAGACAGAAAGAATATTGAATTTCTGAGAAAGTGTTTCTGAACCTCATTCTTTTTCTTGCAGCTTTATCGTAGTGACAGTGACAGTTCAACACTGCCCCGGAAGTCCTCCTTTGTCCGAAATACTTTGGAAAGACGAACACTTCGTTATAAGCAGGTATGTGCCACGTAAACTAACGTGGAATCTGTACTTACCCTGGGACTTATTTTTACAAACCTTAAACGTGGCAATCTTTTAGATAATATGAATTAAAAGGTAATATATTTACTTCCTTGTTTACTTAGATTTAATTTTTAAAAGCATATACAATGTCAGCATATTGCCAACGTCTCTTAATTTCCAAAGACAATGTCATGAGCTAAGATAATTCATGATCTTTACACTTTTAAATATAATAAATTAATACACAGTCAACCATTCTATATAAGAGATTCTTTTTTTCTTTTTTGACAGGGGAGTATATGTAGTTTAGAAAATCTGAATTTTTCCTCATAGAACATTCTTCTACATGGGACTGTTCTATGGTTTTCATTTCTTTTACCCGCCAAGGTTTTTCCTCCACATCATGCTACTTTACAAAGTTTTGCTGCTTTTAGTTTGTAAGCTAGTGAGCAGTTCCCTATCTTTTGGGGGGAAGTTGTTCTTTTAACAACAACAACGACGGCATGATAAGAAAATACATAATTCAGTTACAGAAGTCTTTCTCAGCAGCAGCCGTGTTGACATTTTGGAGTGGATCATTCTTCTTTGCAGGGCCGCATCCCTGGCCTTGACCCACTAGCTGCCAGTAGCACCCCCTTCTTCCTGTTCTGACAACCAAAAATGTCCCTAGACATTGCCAAGTCTCCCCTGGTTGAGAAGCACTGAGTTCTGCTATGAATTCAGCAGTGCTTTTAAATGAATTTGCACTTACTAAGTCACATCGTATATTTGCATTAAAATTCTGTATGTGTGCAAAATGACGGTAGTGTGTGTAAAAAGCATAGTTATTTAGTCCACGGAACAACGCTGATGTGTTCACGGATTTGATTCTGCTGCCGAAACTGCCATTCCCAGGGTTGTTTTTCACTGGACAGAAAGTACTGCTCTCAACTCCACATACAAAACTCTTTCCTGTCTTAGGACTTTTCTTAAGCACAGCAGATTTGCATACTTGAGGCTTGTTGACGAGGAAAGTCTGCCACTTCGTGTGTGCATGCACGCATGGGTGTGTATGTGTGATTTTTTAAACAAAAGGCACTCATATGGTTTGTGACATGCTTTCTCCCCTTATACAGTGGATAATTAAGATTTTTCCACATTAATATAGTTTGTCAACTTTTTACCATGGCAGCATTTTTTGCTGGACTTATCACTTATTTACTCGGTTTCCTCTTGTTATATATTTCGGACTTTTTCTGTCATAAACCTTAATTGGACCACTTGCACGTCATCAGTTGTTCCTTTCAAATGCAAGTCAAAGTAAAATTTCAGAACCAAAGAAAATGCATGTTTTTTGGCTTTTGATATGTATTGGCAAATAGCACTTCGGAAAGATTATGCCGGTCTTTGATTGCGCCGGCCCCGTATGGGAGGGTCTCTTTCTCCATACTTTTGCAAATTCGTAGGTCATCATTAAAGAAAACAATTTGCCGGCATTAGCTCGATATCGAAGTGGAGATTTAAATTAATTTTGCCCAAATCTGTTATTTTTTCAAACATCGGGCCACGTATAGAGAAATACCTCGCCAATAACTGAGCTTCATCTGTCTTTAATTGTGGAAGAACCTTCTGGAAGGCCCGAGCTTGCTGGCCGCATGGTGCCTGCGTGCCTGGTTCGTGTGTGTGCTCATGGCTGTCGTCTCCTGCAGTCCTGTAGGTCATCCATGGCCGAGCTCATGGCCCGTACCTCCCTGGACCTGGAGCTGGACCTCCAGGCTTCGAGAACCCGGCAGAGGCAGCTGAATGAGGAGATCTGCACCCTTCGCGAGCTGAGGCAGCGGTTAGAGGACGCCCAGGTGCGAGGCCAGACTGACCTCCCGCACTGGGTGCTGCGGGATGAACGATTCCGGAGTCTGCTGAAGGAAGCAGAGAGGCAGGTAAGAGGCTCAGGGCCTGGGCACGGTCGCTGCCCTTTGCTCCAGTTCTACTTGGGTTCTGAAGTAAGCCTTTCAGATGATAAAAGTGTCATTCCAGCAGTCCAGGGGTTCACCTGAAGGAGCCAGGTTTCTCCCTCTGTGGGCCAGGTGGCTGGCGTGCAGGTGGCAGCAACACATATCTGGAGGCCCCCCTGCCTGCACTCCACTCCCGCTTCGTGTTGGGGTGTTCTGGGTCCCATGTCTGTGAGGCATGACTCCAGCGATCCTGAGTACCTCCCGTGAACATTCCCTGGGGGCAAGGGGTGGCGCGGAGTACGCCTTTCTCCCCTCTAGGTCCCCACAGCTGGGGGTGGCTTCGTTCATTCTTCCTTGAAACCAGAAGTATAAACATCTTGTTCTTCCAATGTTGCTGTTCCAGACCAGACAGACCAAACTTGACTTCCATCAAGAACAGGCAGCTGAGAAGATGCTGAAGAAGGCCTCCAAGGGGGTCTGCCAGCTGCGTGGGCAGAGCCACAAAGAGCCCATCCAAGTGCAGACCTTCAGGTAGGCGGAAACCAACCCAGGCCTCCCTCTCCTGCTTTCTTCTCACTGTCATGGCGCTGTCATTGTAAAAATTTAAGTCCTGAAAAATGGCCACAAAACAGGAATCCCCACCGCTATTAGCATTTGAATGTTTTCTTCTGGTCTTTGTTTTCTAGACATGTTTTTTTCCCCCATGCTACTTGTAATCATAATGTGCGTTCAGGTTTGTATTTGGCTTTTTTTTTTGTTTTTTTCATCGAAATAGCCCACGTCGCCACAGAACCCACTACCTTCGTTGGCTGTAATGTCTCATCTAATAGATCTCATTTATCTGAATACTCTATTTTGGAACCTGTTTCTTTCCAAATGTTTACTGTTATAAACAACACAGCGATTGACATGTACATACATCTGTGTATGGCCCTGCCCTTTATAGTCAACTTCTGCTCGAAGCATAATATGCATACGGGAACGTGTGCGTATAGTACGCGTGAGATAGTTCAGCGGTCTGTCACAAACTCTACATGGCAGGAATCGAACGTTATCAGCAACCCTCAGACATCCTACACCGCAGGAACCACTGTCTGGAATTTGAATGCCGTAAATTAGTGTGCCCTGTTTTTATTTTTTTATATGAGGAGAATTACACAGTTATATCTATGTTCTTTAGTTTCCGACTTTTTAAAAAATCGAGGTGAAATTCACATAACGTAAAATGAACCATTTTAAAGCGAGCAACTCTGTGGCATTTAGTACAGTCACAGTATTGTGCGGCCACCCTCTCTGTCTAGTTCCAAAACATTTCCATCACCCCAGAAGGAAACCCCGTACCCATTAAGCTCCCACTCCACACTCCCCCACCCCCGGGCCCTGGCAGCCACCAATCTTTCTTTCTCTAGGGCTTTCCCAGTTGAGGACATTTCATATAAATGGAGTCACACAGTATGTTGTCTTTCGTGCTTGGCTTCACCTTGCATACTGTTTTTGAGGTTCATTCACACTGTAGCATTGTCAGAACTTCATTCCTTTTTATGGCTGACTAACGTGCGCCTGACTTCTAGCCTTAATTTTTTTTATGCCCTGAATTTTCACATCCCCATCATAAAAGAACGTAAAACAGTATAACTCTCTTCATTCCATTGATTTAAAATGCTTTCATTTGCATAGTTTTTTATTCACTCACTTATTAGTAAGGCGAATATTTACTGAGCTCCTACTGTGTGCCAGGTACTGTTCTAGGTGCTGGAGACAAACCCTTGCCCCCGTGGGGTTTTGTAAATGCTATTAAAATTGAGAGAATCTATATACAAACGGATTTGTTGCTGGGGATTTAAGTTCGGTTTGTTCTACGAGTAAGAAAAGCTATCATCGACATTGAGAGCCTCCTGCCAGCTTTCCCTGTATTTACATCAGCTTCTAACCTGTAATTCTCTCCATTCCCAGGGAGAAGATAGCATTTTTTACCAGACCAAGGATTAACATACCTCCTCTGCCCGCCGACGATGTTTGATGTAGTGCTTTGTACACATGAAGTATTTATCTGCCTGTTTTATTTTCATGAAGTTTTTAGACTAGCTCAATTCGTCTTTAAAATATTTAAGCAAAGTTATTAATATATTACATTTTGTAAAACCCAAACACATATATCTATACATATATATTTTATAATAGTGACAGCAACAGGGCTTGGTTTTTCCTTGTTGTGAAATTGACATCTCTGAAGACAAGTTATTTTATAAGAGATCAACTATCACATTAAGAGTGTACAGTTTTTACACTGTTTTATTTGACTTAAAGGCTGGAAGACAGAAACGAAGTGAGTTCAGGCAAATTCACTGTATTGTAATTTATTTATAGTACTTTTTTCCTTGAAGGAAAATACTGACTTTAAGATGTATTTTTAAGACTGAAATTTTGTTCTTCAGTATTTGTCATGCAGTAGAATGGAACTTTGGGGCCGGTTTTGTTTCTGACACGGAAATGCAAACACTATGTGCTAAATTCGTCATTCATATCAGTTCCTCATATGTGCCTTTATCATGTATATTGTCCACTTTCACTGTGTTCTGTTAAGACCACCCCCGCCCCCGGCAGTGGCTCAGTCGTAGTTCACACGTGTGAACATCAGAGAGCTCAGTCTCCCACATGGACTGCGCACTGAGCGGCCCTCATTTCTGTGTTGTCACAGCACGCATCATTCTGTGCTCCCCACCAGCCTGAAGCAGGCCACAGAGCCCCCGGCGTTCTGGCTGTGGCCTGCCTGCCCGTGCTGGCAGTCCACACTGCCCCTGCACCAGACCTTGGGCAGCCCCGCCTTTCCAGTGCGTGCCATCTGACCATGGCTGACCAGGAAGGTGGGTGCTGGGGCTCCAGTTCTACTGCTCTGTCATGAAGGAAAGTGAAAGGGAACTAGGAACGCGCACTTTCATGAGTCAGTGAATCCGCTGATGGAGACAGCGGTTATGATGTAGACATGACGACCTCTGAAGGCGCCTTTTTTATGGAAGGAAACATATGCGGGTAACTACAGTTACCCAGGGAGTCACTTACAGGAGAGGATTTGGTTTATTTGATTGATTTTGATTGATTTGATTTATTTGATTGATTTGATTTATTTGATTTTAATCACAATGCTCCCCCCACCCCCTAATACTGAAGTCTATCCATCTTTCCTAAGAAATCGTAGAAGTAGTTCATGAGGAAAAATTTTTTTATGTAATGAAAATTTTTACCATTATTCTTTTAAAATACCAAATGATATATTTTGCCTAATACATATTTATTATATATGAAATGCACTCTCCTTTATGAGGCCTCAGAGAAGTAAATGAGGTGGTCACACAAAATCAGAAAGAAAACAGAACTTTCTCTTGCTAGATTTTTCTGCTCCTCCCTTGGGAAATGCCCCCTTTAATCAACGTCTCTTGATTCGCATTAGTCTGTAGCCTCCCCGCCCCCCTTGTATAACCTGCCTTTTTACATTTATTAAAAATGAATTTTGTAAAAGCATTTCATTGACACGCGACCAATCACGGGCAATGGAATTTGTCGGTGGTGGTAAGACTGAAAATTGTGTGCTTTTTCACAATCGTCATCTCTTGCTCTGTATTTCTGCCTCTAGTCTCGTGGTTTTTTGGGTTTCGTTTTGTTTTTTGATTTTTTTTTTTTTTGCCTAATTATTTCTCTGTGTACATACCCACAACAGAGGTAGAGACACACAAAACATCACTCCTTGCCAGACCCGCCCCGCAGCAGACAGCACTGCTGAGCGGGTGACAGCAATGGCGGGCCCCCTCTATGCCGTAGCCACCTTCCCATTCACCGCCTGCACCTGCCTGCGTGCGTGTGTCTGCTGTGTCGCCTGCCGGAAAGGGCACATGACCAGTGACAGGCTGGGCCCATTAGGCAGGAGGACTCGGAGTACCTGACTGGCTTCTCATTCCTGACTTGGTTTTGCAGCTTCTGGCTAGTTAAGACTGGCATCCCCCGGAAATGTTCCACATGTCAGAAAAGAAGTTCTCTTGTCTTGTGGAGTGTTTTCATCCGTTGCAATTTGTCTGTATACCATGCCTTGTGATAAAAGAACATTGCCATGTTTCATCAGTCCTTGCGGTCCAGAGAGACGCCCAAGTCTGCCACCAGGACTCTTTAGAAAGACGGGGAAAAGGGAATTCGATCGTCACTTCATCTGATCGCCGAATCGTCACCGCTGAAATAACTAACCTTCTGTTGTGGGAATAAGTTCTGATTAGTATTCATCTCTGTTTTGGTCACTGTTCTAATTATGTCATTCGCATTGTTTGAAATTATTTCTTCTATAAAATTAAACTAACCTGCCTTAAGAACTGAATGGAAATGTGTGATTTTTTTCAAAAAAAAAAATTAATTAATTACAAAGACAAATATATAAAAACGTATACAATTTTTTCAACATAAAAATAGAGGTATAAAAATAGTAAGATGAACACACACGCAGCCCTCCCCCACTTCAACACGGATTAATCGTACTCGATATTGCTTTGTCTACATGTCCGCCTACCTCCTCCCCTGTGTCTTGAAGCAAATCCCATACACCTCAGTTCAGCTGTAAATATTCCAGTACGTCCTGGTAAATGAGAAAAATAAACATGCACGATATTCTTATCATATCTTAATGTTTTATAACTCCTTAATGTCATTAACTATTCAAGGTTTACCTTTCTAATTTTCTCATGTGTCATTTTAAAACTTTAAAAAAACGAACAGAATCCAAATAGGATCCATTTATTGGGATATTTTAAGGTCATTTTTTTTTTCTTAAACTCTACACCCACTTCTCCCGCCCCTCCACCCCTCGCCTCTGGCAACCACCAATCTGTTTTTTTTGGATAACAGCTTTTTTGATATAGAATTCACCTACCATACAATTCGCCCATTTAAAGTGTATAACTCAGAGGTTTTTAGTATATTCAGAGTTGCGCAAATATCACTGCATTTATCAACTTTGGAGAACTTTTATCACCCCAAAAAGAAACCCCCATACCCGCTAACAGTCACTCCCTCGATTCCTCCCCCTAGCCCCTGCTTTCTGTCCCTATAGATTCGCCTGTTCTGGACATCTCACATAAATGGCATCGTACATGTGGCCTTTGGTGTGTGGCTTCTTTCATTCAGCATCGTTCTAGGTTCATCTGTGTTGTAGCATGTATCACAACTTCATTTCTTTTCATTGGAAATAATATTCCATCGTGTGGCTATCCCATATGTAACTTATCCATTTATCAGGTGGATATTTTGGGCTACTACGAATACTGCTATGATCGTTTGCGTGCGAGTTGTTGTGTGGATGTACGTTTTCACTTTTCTTGGGGATATATACCTAGTAGGGCAATTGCTGAGTTGCACGATAACTCTATGTTTAACCTTTTGAGGAACTGCCAGACCGTTTTCCAAAGCAGCTGTGTCATTTTACATTCCCACCAGCAGTGTATGAGGGTTCCAATTTCTCCACATTTTGATCAACATTTGTTATGTCATTTTGCTCATAGTAATCCCAGCAGGTGCAAACCGGTGTCTCATTGTAGTCGTGTCTATTTTTAATCTACAGGATCTACGCCCACCCCCTAAACACACATACACAACTTATCATTTGTCGGAGAAAGAAGTTTGCATGTCCTCTGAGTCCCCCCACATTCTGGATGTCTCCCTGTAGTACAGTTTAACATGTTCCTGTAAGTAAATACTGAGAAAAAGCATCGTTGAGTCTAGAAGCTTGATCAGATTCCAGTTCATTATATTCCTTTCTTTTTTGGAGGACATGGGTAACAAGACATTCATATGTTCATCCGGTGGCTTATAATATCTCTTTCATAATGTTCATGACCATTGATGGCCAGTGCCTAGAGCCATTCATTTCTAAGGGTTGCAAAAATGATATTCAAATCCTATCAATCATCTTTTAACTTACTATTTACTTTGAAATACTTTTGTAAAGAGAAACTTACTCATCTGTTTGGTCACCTAGTGGTATAGTTTGTATGGGAAAACAAGATAAAGGCTTGATTGTTTTCTTTATTGACCAGTTTTGAAAACAACCAATTGTTTCCCTAGCATTGTACAGTGGCGACCAATTTGTTTTTGGTTTTTGAGTTTTTTTTTTTTTTGGAACATCGACACATGGATTTAAATAAGTTTGGTGTGCTTTAGTTCAATGGAGTTGCTATCCTTAATGATGCTCGAAGCCTCCCATCTTTAGCTGGGGGACTTCCGGATGGCTACTGGACCCCTTTGTTATATTCCCAGGAGTCTTAGTCCCTTGGCTCTTCTGCATGACCAGATGTTTCTAACCTGGAAATAGTCATTTCTCCTGCGAGACTTGGTTTTTTGGAGATACGGGTACTCGTTGCTACCTGATCATTGTTTTTAGGCCTTTCCAACAGATAGACAATATTTTATTTTTTAAAAGTAGGATTTTAAAAAAGGATGATACAAATAGAATATCACATAATAACTCATTTGCTTTATCCCATATCAGAATAACTCTTAATATTTTGTGTGTGCGGTTAAGCTGTCATATATATATATATATATATATATATATATATATATATATATATCTCACTTTATTTTGGATTTGAAGTTTTATAATTATGTAAAATATTGACATGGTTCCAAAGACAATTCTACAAAACTAGGTCTATTCAGAGGAGTCCAGTGTTTATTCTTGCCCTTCTGCCCTATTCTTTCTCTCTCCTTGCAGGTAACCATTTGAGAAATATTGTTTTCCCTCGCATCGTTTATTTTTCAGAATAAGCAGACCTATAAGTATATACACACATATATATGCACACGCACAGAAATGTACACATATGTGCGTGTGAACGTACATACGCAAACACGTACACATCTCTGTAGTCGCTCCCCTCTCTCAGATGAATGGTAGCACACTGAACACACTTTCTCCAACTGGCTTTTTTCACTCGAAGATATCTCAAGAGACCACCTAAATCTGTATCGGCGGTTGTAGCGAATCACCACACACTGGGTGGCTGAACACAACAGAAAATGATTTTCTCACAGTTCTAGAGGCCAGAAGTTTAGAATCAAGGGGTTTGCAGGGCCATGCTCACTGCGAAGACTCTAGTGGAGGGCCCTTCCTACCTCTTCGAGCTTCTGGGGCTGCCTGTCATCCCCAGCGTCCCCTGGCTTATGGACTCATCACTCCAATCTCTGCCCCCATCTTCACACTACCCTCTCTACTGTTTCTCTCTTTTCTCTCTTTTGTCTCTTATGAGAACACGTGTCATTGGATTTAGGGCCCACCGGTTAATCTGAGATGATCACATCTCTAGATCTTTAATTACCTCTGCAAAGACTTTTTCTCCAAGGTCTTGTTACACATTCCAGATGGGCATACTTTTGCAGGATCATCATTCCACCCACTGCCATCTGCCCTCTGGCTCTCCCAAATTCACATCCATCCCCGAGTGTGCAAAATTCACATCCATCCCCGAGTGTGCAAAATACACTCGCCGACCCTGCCCTAGAGCGGTTTGTACAGGTGTTCGCCATTCCTCTTCCTTTGCACGCTGCATTAATGCCGTATCATACTTTCTTCCACCGTCTCCTGGTGTTTCTAGTCTTCTGCTATTTAATTTAATTAATTAATTAAATATGAAGATATCTCTTCATATTTTTGCCAGGGTTCCTGTGGGATAGACCCCTAGAAGTGGGGTGGCTGGCTCAAAGGGTACATGCATGTGACGTTTGGCTAAGTATCGCAGCCTCTCCCTCCTAGGGGGTGCAGTGTCACCAGCAATGTAATGCGTGGGACGGTTTCCCCACATTGTCACCAGGAGAATGTTGTCACATTAGTGAGGCTTTGCCGCTTTGCAGAGGTGAGAAACGATATCTCAGTGTTGTCTCAATGTATGCCTTTCTTCTGAGCGAGGCAGCTTTAATTATAGACACTTACTGGTACGTTTTAATATCTGTAAAGGCTGGCCCTCCTTCCTTTCTTCCTTTTCGGTGTTTTCTTGGCTATTCTTGCGTATTTGTTCCTCCAAAAGGATTTTATAATCAACGTCTTTAGCTCCAGGAGCCTTAAATTCACAAATTAGGGAGAGCTCCCATCCTTATGATGTTGAGTCCTCATTTAAGAATGTATTCTCATTTGTTCAAGACTCACGCTGCGCCTGTCAGGGATGCTTTAGCTTTACTCATATATTTTTGATATTTCTTGATAAGGTTTTAGCTATTTTATTTTTATCTTTATAAGATAAATATAATTACACACGAAGTTCTATATGATCTTTTTCAGACTCCAGTGAAAAAACTAGTGTTTCCCCATTTAGTAAAACGTTGGCTTTATGGGCAATCTCTGTCTCTCTGTCTCTCTGTCTCTCTGTCTCTCTGTCTCTCTCTCTCTCTCTCTCTCACACACACACACACACACACACACACACACACACACACACAGTTATGATGTTAAGAATGCATACATCTATTTCTATTTTAAGTGTTTTTAACATGAATAGATGTTGGAAAATAAACTCCATTTGGTCATGATATAGAGATTCGAATGTGCTTTGGAGTTGGTTTGCTAGTCTTTTATGATTTTTGTGTGGATACGTCGTAATATTTTTTAGTGCAGTCTCTGCCAGGGTGAGGATCAATGTTATACTTCAAAAAACAAATGGGCAGGTTTTTCTTCTTTTTCTCGGCTCAGAGAGAATAAGTTTGGGAGAATTCTGCTGTGAAACCATCTGGGTGTGTTCCATGCTTCCCCCCTCCCCGCCCCCACAGGGGAGCTCTTTAAACCACTTTTCTATTTCCTCTATGGAAATTGAGCTTTTTAGACTTGTCTCCTGAGGTCAGTTTTGGTAAGTTGTGTTTTTCTTAAAAATGATTTATTTTATCTGTGTTTTCCAATCTATTTGTAAAGAGCTGTACAGAGGAATGTTTTGTAATTTCCTTCATTTTGATGGGTCCTTTCCCCTTGTCATTTCCAACTTTTTGTATTTGTGTTTTCTCCCCTGTTTTTCCTTGATTAGGTTAGTTATTGGGGTTTTTTTTTTTTTTACTTTTTTCTTTTTCGAAGAGAACCAGTTTTTGGTTTTGTTGGTTCTCCTATTTTTTTCTGTTTTATAACTCATGACATACTGTTTTGTTTTTATTAATCCTTTTCTGTTTTCTTGTGTCTTAGTCGCTTTTTTATAGTTGTGTGAGGTGCGTGTGTTTATTTTTACTTTAAAATTAATATCTCTGAACCAATTTAGTGCTATAAAATTTTCTCTGTCAACGAATATGTTGTTTTCATTACCATTATTTCTAAAAAATTCTATAATTTCACTTTTGACCCCAGAGGTGTTTATTAACCTGTCTTTAGAATTTTTTCCAGATGTAAAGGTCTATAAATTTTTATTTTTTATTTCTACTTTCATTGCAAAATAGTCAGAAAATCCTGTTTGTGTCGTTTTTATTCTTTGGAATCTACTGAGGTCTTCTTCGTGGCCTATGATATAGTCAGTTTTTGTGAATGTTCTGTGAAAAGCCGGCACATTCTGCATAATTAGGGTTCAGAAATTGATTGATTGATACCTACATATATACATGCATACATACATATATATGAGTTTCCTGGGATTGTCATAATAAATGATCACAAACGAGGTGGCTTTAAACAACAGAAATTTTATTCTCTCGACAGTTCTAGACGTCAGAATTCCAAAATCAAGGCGTCGGCAGGGCCGGGCTCCTCCCAGTCTGTAGGGGAAGGTCCTTCCTTGCCTGTTTCAGCTTCGGGGGGCTCCGAGCTCTGCCTCTGTCTTCTCATGGCCTTCTCTGTATCTCTCTGTCTCTAAATCTCCCTCTCCTTTCCCTTAAGAAGACCCCAGTCATTGGATTTCTGCCCCCTGTAGCTTTAATCTCAATCGTTAAATAACTACATCTGTGAAGACATTATTTCCAAATAAGGTCATATTCTGAGGTTCTGGTGGACGTGAATTTGGGGGGACACTGTTCAGCCCACTACACATACACACATACATACTTCAGCTCTATGTTGTTGATTATCGACCGTGTCTGGGTTTTCTGTCTCTTTACTCGGGTCTTGGCTACTTGAACTGTCCTGGGCGCATTGACGATGCGCCCATCGCTGGCAGTTTCCACTTCGAAAACTGTTGCTGTGTTATTAGGTGCATAAATATTCATGACTCTTAAATCTTTGTTGGGCATTGAGGCCTTGGCCCGTTGTAAAGCAGCCTTCTTCCTCTCTCTGGATGCTTCTTGCTGGGAATTCTACCTTGTCAGATACCAAGAATGTGATAGCTGATTTCATTTTATTTGCATTTTCCTTGCCTATCTTTGTACATCATTTATGTTCAGTCTTTTTGTTTTAGCTACATCTGTTTCTACAGAAATTAACATTATCTTTTGCTGTTAGATATTCTAAAACTTTCGCCATTTTTACATTTATTAATATAGGCTATTTACATTTATTAATATTATTGCTACGTATACCTTGCTTCCATCATTTTTATGTGTATTCAAAATTATGGGTATATAATTTTCACAGTGTAGCCATTGTCTTTTCTTTTCGTATGCTCGTGTGCATGTGTGTGTGCATGTTTGTACATGTGTGTATATACAAATATATATGCATGTATGTAGTATTTAGGAAGGCTTACATTTTATTCTAATGGTTACCTTAATTAACATCTTTATATACTCCTTTTAGCTCCCTCTCTTTTTTTAATTGATGTCTGTTGGTTCCCTACTATGAGCTATATTGACATTAGCAAGTAACCCCTTCTTCCTCTTCCCCTAGGTTTGATTTGAAGTAATATAAGAAGTCCATCAACAAGCTTAGTCTCCTTTTCATAATCCTTCCCCGTCGCGCCCCATTTTCTGACAGCTGTCATGTATTCTCATTGTCAGGGTGGCTCTGACCGCTCATCGCCTCTGCTCCTTTGCATAACCATTTTTTGTGATGGTTCTACAGTAAATGTTTACATATAATGCTCACCGTCGGTCCTCTGTTGCTTACTTACCTCCTTCTGGTTGTCTGTACCTTGACCTGAGTAGATTCTTCTGGAAGGGCTCTGGGAACAATATTCTCGGAATTCTCGCATGTTGCTAACAGTGTGTTTGCTGCCTTCATAGTGAAGAGTCAGATTGGCAGGATATAAAACCCCTGCCTCACAGCGTCCCTCGTCCAGTGTCTTGAATATGACATTCTGTTGTCTTCTGGCATGAAGCCATGTTCTCAGTCTTATGACAGTCTGATTTTCATTTTCTTATAAGTGATTGGCTCTTTATTTTTTTCCTCCGGATACTCAGAAGATTTTCTTTCTTTAAAGGCAAAATCTTTACCAGCTTTATATCTCGGTGTTGGCCATGAAAAATAAAAAAATCAGTTCCTCAGTTTCCGGTGTGCCCTTTCAATATACAGTTTCATGTCTTTATTTGATGACAATTTTCTTCGATCACACTTTTAAGCATCTGTCCAGTTCTATTGCATTTCTTTTTCTTCCTTGGATCCTCCTGTTAAATATGCATTTGCTCTTCTTCGTCACTTTCTCTGCAAACCTTCCCGGTTCCTCATTTCTTTTGATTTTTAATACTTTCTTTGCACCTTTTAATATGTGAAGGCACGCTCCTTTGCATCTGTTCACTCTCGCGTTCCCTCTGTTTCTTTCTTGTATTTATAATTCTTTCTTGGGTCTTACCACCTCATTTCTGAGTTTTCCTCATTCTAATTTATGTTCTCTCATATATTCTTTTATTTGCATCTGAAATCTTCACATTACACTTTTCAACTATTTTGTGAACACGTCTTACTGGCGTGTTTTCATGATCTGTAGGGTTGTCATCATGTTTCTTCTCTCTTTGTTAATATGGATATTTTAAACACTACTGTGGCCCGATCAGACTTGCTTCAGTTATTGTAGCATAAAGTATCTCCCCGCCGGCTACCTTTGGCATACTCTGTCCACCCTGCCTCCTGGCTCACTCTCCTATTTGCCCCCAGAATAGGACGTCCTTTGATAGGTTACCAGTTACTTTCTCAAGGAGGCGGGAAGTTATCTCCATCCCCGGATAAATTTAGCCTCTCTACTTTATGTATATCTGTTAGTTGGCTGGGGCTGCCATAACGAAATGCCACAGATTGGGTGGTTTGCATTCTGGGTGCACAGGGGGTGCTCAGTCAATATGAACCAGATGAATCAATGAGTCAAGACTCTATTAGGTAACTATCACTGCTGTAACAAAAGTGACAAAACGGCACAGATTTAGTCTCATATTTCTGGAGCTCAGAAGTCCAAAATGGGTTTCACTTGGCTAAAATAAGGGTATCAGCAGGGCTGTGTTACCTCTGGAGGCTCTAGGGGAGAATCTGTTTACTTGCCTGTTATAGCTTCTAGAGGCCACTTGTGTTTGTTGGCTTATGGCCCCTTCCTCCATCTTCAAAGTTGGCAGTAGCTCTTCAAATGTCTTTCTCTCTGACTTCTACTTTTGTTGTCACATCTCCTTCTCTGACTCCGACCCTCCTGCCTCCCTCTTATAAGGCCCCTTGTGATGACATTGGGCCTACCCAGATAACCCGGGATCATCTCTCCGCCTCAGGAACCTTAACATAACCACAGCTGCAAAGTCCCCTATGTCCTGTAAGCTAACGTATTTACAGGTTCTGGGAATTAAGGTGTGAAAGATCTGGGTCATTATTCAGCCGAAAGCAATGGAGGAACACTTCATCTTTGAAGGACCATTCCTATATTCTAATACGTGTGCGCTTTTGTCACGTATTTCGATTTTCGCTTGGAAACAAATGATCAGATGCTCCCTTCTCATTCTGGAACAATGTCTGCTGGCCCCTGGGCAAGTTCAAAGGCAGAGGCTGAACATTTCGTAGTGTTTGGAAGCATCGTGCCTGAGACCTGTGGCTAAAGGCACACAGCCTCTGAAATCTATGCCTGCTTTTCCATCCTTCTCACTAGCAGACGCTCTGGCCAGATTGCTTTTCCTATCCTGCAATTATAAGCAGAATCCCCCGGGTAAAAACACAAATTGTTTTATTGCAATGGGATCGATTTAAAAGAAATGCTTTATAGCACCCTCCAACCGAATTATCCGCGATAATGGAATTGTGTATTTGTACTAAAATATTGGTAGCTGCTAGCCACGTGTGGCTACCGAGCATTTGACGTGTGGCTAGTGTGACTGAGGAACTGAATTTAAAATGTTATCAACTTAACTTGATTTAGCCATTTTCCCATTTAG
>NW_024340697.1:4392407-4415609 GCF_902729225.1 Pteropus medius | reverse complement strand
GAGCATGTGATTCTCCCAGGCTGGCTGGGGGGTGGGGTGGGGGACACCTGGGAGCTTGAGACTGAAATCGACATTCGCTTTTGGCAGGAAAACGAACTTTACAATTTCCATCTCCGTTAGAACCCGAAGCCACAGGAACAGGGGATTTCGGTAGCATTTTAACTCTAGATCTCAGGAATCTGAAAGCGAAAGGTAAGTTGCTTATCACTCAGAAAAACCAACTTGAGAGGAGTGACCTAGAAAACCACAAGGCCACTTCGCTGATTTTTAAAACTTGGTGTTGAAAATAATCGATGGCATGAGAGGCAAGGGCCATATTTATCCCTAAATTAGAGACTGACCTTCTGAATAGAAATTTTGTTCATCTGGAGGGAATAGTGGTAAAATGCCCAGGTTAAATATAGAAGGACATGAAAGCCGCTGGAATAAATAGCAAGTCCGTAAGCCTGGCCAGCTTGTAAAACGATCTATTTCACATCTCTCTCAGGGGCATGTGCAAAGGGAATGTTAAAATCGTGATTCAAGGTTCTGGTCAGGATGGCAGAGTAGTATCGAAGATTTGTAATATTTTGCGGAAAGTACGTGTGTCCGTGTATACGAAGGAAGAACGGATTTTTAGCAAGATTTCTGTTAACGGAAAAAGCCAACATTATTCAGTGAAAACTGTCATTAATGATTTATTCACTTTCTTGGTTAATATTAATAATTCACTGATGATAGTAATAGTTGGGTAAGTGCCTGTTTATAGGAACTTCATTGTTATCAATTAAAAATGCAAACAATAATTGTAATTCAGACTCGACTGGAAGTAAACTAATCTATATGAAACTAGAAGACAAATGAAAACAGTTCCTGCTTTTGTTCTTTCACATTTCAAAAACGTCTATGTGGTTTGGCAGGAAAAGTTGATATGTTCACTGCTTAAGTTCGAAATACACCATTTCAAATTTACGAAATCATCACAGTTGGAATTTTCTGAGGCTTTCTAGGCAAGGCTGTGTCAGCTGTGAATGAGAAATGTTGACATTATACATATTTTCTGCAATAGTAAGATGACTCACTTCCGCAGAACGTGATAAAAATTAGAAAACGTGAAATAATGACTTACTGTGAATTAACTCTATCATGTACGTTGAAGAGATCAAATTCCCCGCCAGATTCAAGAAAAGAAACAGACACGTGCACAACCGTGCTTATGCAACCATGCTTTATTTTAAATAATCAAATGTTCAAGTAAGTATGTGTTGTCACTATTTTTTCTTTGGCAGATACAGGTTATACTGGAATGTAGCTATTGAGAGTAATTAAAAGCATTATCCACCAGTGCAATTAGTATAATACTCCATAATGAATACGCTACTGATGAAAGTATTTGATATGTTTCCTATATGATTGGAAACACTGACCCTCTATGCATATGTCCGTGAGCTCTGTATTTTAACTGTCAATTTGATTTGCAGAAAATATATTTATTTCTCCATCGCATTTGCTAAAGAGTAAAAAATAAAACACTAAGTTATTTCATTTCATTACTAATCCCCTTACTGCCAGCTCTCTGGAAATCCTATTACATGCATAGAGCCTGTAATCATTTCGATTCCTCCCTCTGTGGGCTGTTTGTTTCCCAGAACGTATGGAGAAGGGAGGCTGGAGCTGGACCTGCTGCCGCTCGCTCCTCACCGCAAGGTACTTCCAGGGTCTTCCCTCCGCCCCGCCCCGCCCACCGACCCACCACCTGCCGCTGGCCCCGACGGCGTCACGTGACGGCGTGGGACCCGCCTCCGGTGACGTCACCGCTCTTGCAGCCGTCGCGCTGAAGAAAGGATGCTGTAGGATGTTGTGCAGGTGGGCGGCCCGGCTGCGCCATGCGGCACTGCAGGTAAGGGACGTGCGGCGCCGACCCCGCAGGCGGAGCCCGGGGCCCGCGGGCCTGCACCTCGCCAGCGCCCCAGAAAGCCAAAGTGGGGTCTCTGGCTGCTGCGGCTGCTGCGGCTGCTGCATGCAGCACCAGGCGCGGGGTGGGGGTGGGGGCGGCTGTTGCAGGCCACGCGTGAGTTGAGTCTCGGCATGCCCACCCCGAGAACGTGGGCAGGGGCTAGACAGAAAGACCTAACCTCTTGCTCAGGACAAGGAAAAAATCTGGAATGATCACCAGTAGCTGCATTATAAGAAAATAGAGAGGCTCGTCCAAGGTACCTATCAACTGTTTCCAGCTGTCATTGTGCTTAAATAATGGCCTATTTACTAATTCTCCTCACAGTGTGTAGCCTGATTTCTTTTAAAGCAAAAGCTGCTTTGCTTTGAATGGAATGGAAACGTCTTGTTTAGAAATTTAAAAAGCTAGACGTGCAATTCAAATTGTTTTGCATTATTTTGCAAGGTTCCAGCATTTAAAGGGGATACCTTCTAAATGTGTTTTTTTTTCCCCTCCAGGTGTTTTAAGTAGATTTAAAAATAACAGTATAAAATAAAATGCAGCCCCTAAAGGTAACGTGTCAGTAAAAATAAGAGAGAGCTACTCAGCTCTTAAGAACAAAATGATCTTTGGAAGGGGGTGAGAGTGGAGATAGACATCAAAACCCAAGAATTCTCCGTGTTCTTTTTAATTCCCTTGCTGAATAATCAGCTTGGTGAAAGAAGAGGCTGGATGACTCAGCGGCAGATGGAGGGGGTCAGGTGACTTTTCAGTTGGGTGGGATTTTAATGGACTGTGGAGAGGTCAGACCTGTATGTACCTTCTTTTCTGTGGTTCAGAAACAACCCGAGGCTAGGACAGGTGCGGGCAGCTTTAGGTGGAGAAAGGGGCATTCTGTCCCGCAAAACAGAAGCCTCTGGAAGCCATGGTGTCAGTGAACTGTGTCGGAAGCAGCCACAGTGGGAGGACCTGCAAAGCAATGCCATTTTAGCTGATAATCGAAGGCCTTGCTTTCCGAGTTCGCACGCCCTGCCGTGTTGCTGCAGTAATTCCGTCATTTCTTTACTGCAGTTTTCTTCATCGGTTTAGATTGGCTACAGTAATTAAGACTTTCCTGTCGCCACCCTTCCCTTCTCCCCGAGCCCAACCCTAGCAGAACAGAGCAGATGACAGAGGACCGTGTAGTTGAGCCCTGGATTCCACTTCTGGCTTCGGGGCTGTGTAACCTTAGACAAGTCACTTCGTGTCTTTGGGCCTCCGTTTTCTCGTACTCGAAGTCACCGAGGGATTTAGAGCAGGGGTTCTCCACCTTGGCACTCGTGACATTTGGGGCTGGATCATTCTGTCGTGGTGGGGGCTGTTCTGTGCACTGTGCAATGTTTGGCAGTATTCCTGGTCTTTACCCACTAGATGCCAGTAGCAAACCTTCTCTTCTCCCCAAGTTGTGACAACCAAAAATATCTCCAGATATTGCCACATGTCCCCTGGGGGGAGGGGGCCTCCATTGGCCGGTTGAGAGCTACCGATTTAGATGGTCTCGGAATGTTCTTCTGGCTTCATTATTGTAGAATTCATTTTCCTATGATTTGTTCGATGCCGAGGCCTTGGTCAGAGATCTGATTCCCTTCCATAATGTTGTATATATTGGAAAATACAATGCGAAGGCTTTTTTCTACTGTGAGCTTCCAGAAATAGCTTCTGTTGAAAAGGCGAGGCCTATTTGTGTGCCAGTTGTAGCTGGGAAGCCAGCTCGGCAGAAAAGAGAGTGTCAGGGAAAGGAGAACACGCCAGGCACTAGGTCAGCGTGTGCCGAACCCTGCTGAGACTTGGCGTGCAGCGGTCCTGGAAGATGTCACTATACGGGGTGACTTGGAACCTGGGGTGTACTAACTCGTCTGTGAATGTGGGACTAACGGTACTGTGCGGAGCTGTCGTAAGCAGGAAACGAGATGATGTGCGGCGCTGATGCCGATGGTGGGGGAAGATGGTGGGGATGCCTAGTGCGGGTAGGGGGAGGTCGATGCAAACCGCCCCCAGGACCTTGATGTGGAACCCCCTCAGGGTGGTGAGAATCACACGCTTTAAGCTTCAGTGTTGGACTACGTTTAGAGTCTGGCTCTGCCACTTGGTGTGGCTTTGGCTGCAGCACTTCCCCGCTTGGAGTGGTTGCCAAATCCATAAAATGGGGCCAAGGGCACTTGCTGGTCCCTCTCTCCCTTGGCTTTTTGAGAAGATTGGATGGGGGGGTCTGCAGGCTGGAACATTTTCAAGAGACAGGAAGCAGTGAGGGCGGTGGCATCACGAGGTGCGGGGCATGCTCGGTGTGTGTATTTGCAGGTTGGGGCTTAGAAAGCCAGGACAGTTGTCTTTGTCCCCTGGCCTGGGATTGCAATGTGTCCCTCTGCCCATTCCCGTGCCATCAGCTCTCTGACACTCCTGGCCCCATAGAAATTGGTCTCCCAGGGAGGGAAGGTCTTCAGCGGGATGCAGCGGCTGTGCACAGGCTGGGCACAAGCAGCCACCTTCATCCACTTGTGGCCAGTTTTTTTACAGGTCACATGCTAGGCAGCTCCTCCATATCTCATATCCCCTCGTGTGCCTCAGAATGGCTTGGCACTCTCAGTGGGCCATCTGGCCCTGACACTGCAACAAGTCAGTATCGGGAAAGAAAGTAAAAAAGAGAGGATTCTCCATCAAATGAGACGTATGAGACTGAACAACCGTTGTAGCCAGCTCTGCTGCTAGGACTCGGTTCCAGAGGCTGCGCAGCTGAACAACAGGCATATGTCTTCCTCACAGTTCTGGAGTCTAGAAGTCCGAGATCAGGGTGCCAGCATGTTCGGGTTTCGGGGAGAGCCGTCTTCGGGGTTGCAGATGGCCGCCTTCTCCTTGTGTCCTCACATGGCAGAAGGAAGGCGAGCGGGCTCTCTGGCTTCTTATGAGAACACTAGTCATTCATGAGGGATCCTTCATGATCCGATCACCTCCCAAAGGTCCCATCTCCTAATAACATCCCGTTGGGGGTTAGGATTTCAAGATAGGAATTTGGGGGGGACACATTTATTCCATGATAATAACCAAATATAACTTGTGGCCCTTGATTGGCTCCTGGCCTGAGCCAACGTCTGTAAGAGGCATTTGGGGACACCTGGGTTATTCTTATGTGACTGCCTATTAGCTGATACGAGGAAACCACTGTGAATTTTAGGAGATGTGATAATCTGGTGGGTGGTAGGCACCCGGCTAAGCCGCTCCTGGATTCCAGACACAGAAACAGTGAGATCAGACGTGTTTGTTTCCTGCTGCCATGTTTGGGGGTACACTCTGTTACACGGCAACAGCTACAAATGTGTGTACGTAGAAAGGCTTAGTTTGTTGGGATGCATGCTGAAGTATTCATGAGTGAAGTGTCATGATGGCAATAAATGGCTTCTTAACATTTTTAAAAACATTTTTGGAGATTTCTTTAATGAAGACAGATGGATTCTCATACCTGCTTCTACATTCCATCTATTACAGTATCACATGTCATGTAGCCTCTGGAAAATTCTACTGTGCACTCACAAGAGAATGAAAATGGAAAAACCTAAATGATTTAAGATTATTATAAAAATCTTTTTGAAAGCATAGAACCCCTTAAAGGGTCTTGGGTTCCCTCCCAAGGTGTCCCCAGATCACACTTTGATTGGTATTCTTCATTGGGCTCTTCTGGGGAATGTTCTCTGTTCTTGAAAATGTTCATAATAAAAAGCTTTTTTAAAAAAAAAGATAGAGAAGAAATATAGACTGTTGAACACGTGGGGGATTCCGATTGAGTAGGTGTTGGGGTGAGGCCCGGTGGGAGCATTTTAACCTGGGCTCCAGGGGCCCTTGTTTGCAGATCACTTTACGGTGTGTTCCCTTGTGTGGACGGCATGGTCATTTATTGAACCAGTCCCCTGTCCAGGGACACGTGGATTACTCAAGCTTTGTAATTAATGCTAATGGTATTATAAAAATGTAAAAATGGTAAAGAGGAACTGAGCTTCTGCAATTAATTAAATGCATAGAATTTAGATGTTGGAATCTAGCTTCAAAATCAAAGCAACCCTTATATTTTACATGATGAGGAAGAGATGTCTAGAGAAGTCATGTGACTCACCCAATGTCGTGTGGCTGATAGCGACAGAGCTAGGGAAGCACCCAGGTCCCTGAGTGCCTCTACAGTATGTTCTTTTTCCCTCTAGGCTCTGAGGACTTAGACTGTGTGTGCCCCATTCACCACTGTAAACACAGCATAGAGCACACGGCGTATAGTAGGTGCTCATTAAATATTCACTGAATGAAAAGATAAATGAAATATTAGTATCCCAAGAAAAGACCATTGATATCACGAGCACCGCAAAGGCATTTCCACAGATGTGAGCCTCAATGATTCATTATTTATTTACTCTTGTCCCAAATATTCGCTACTCGTGTCCTGGTTATGTTTAGGCCAGGATTCCTTAACTTGGACACTTTGGACATTTGGGCTGGACGCTTCTCTGTGGTCGGCTGTCCTGTGCACTGTTGAGTGTTGGACGGCATCCCTGGCCTCTACCCACTTGATGCCACGAGTAACCACTGCCTTGTTCCCCAGTCGTGACAGCCAAACTCCAGACATTGCCAAATGTCCCCTGGCAAAATTGCTCCCCAGTTGATACCTACCGCTCAGGGCAATGGGATATACTGGAACCAAATGGACAAGGCTCATGCCCCCATGGAACTGACATTGGAGTTGAGGAAAGAAAATAACTCCATTTTCTAGGTTGTTGTATTAAATGAAACACAGCAGGAAGGAAAGGACGGACAGTGATGGATTGAGACCGCTAGTTAGACAGGGTGGTCACAAAGGTCTCTCTGAGGGCCAGCACAGGAACAGGGACCCGAAGGAAGTAAGGGAGAGCCGTGTGGACATTGAGGGGGCCGAGTGGGCAGGGCTGAGGGGACAGCCAGTGTAAAGGCCCCCAGGCAAGGCAGGACCTAGTGCATTTGAGGAGCTGCAAAGCGGTCGGTGTGTCCAGAGAAGAGCAATGCAGAGAACGCGTGGTGGGGAAGATGCTCCGAGATGTAGCTGGGGACGGACTACACAGGGACTTGGCAGGAGGGCCACCAACCGTGGATTATTCTAGGTGTGATGGAAGGCCACTGGGTGCTTTTGGGTGGGGGAGTGACATGTCGGGACTTCTGTTTTGAAAAGATGACTCTGGCTTCTGTAAGAATAGTCAGAGGTGGATGAGAGAAAGCAGGGTGGCCAGTGAGGGGGCAGGGGTGGTGGCTGGTGAGCAGTGACTTGAGTGACAGGTGAGCCGGACCATGCCTCTAACTTAGCAGCAGTGTTGTGCTAGGCACCTGGGCAGGCCTTGCCTGTCGAAGGAGCAGGGGTGGTGGGTGGACCTGTGCTCGCGTGATCCCTGCACCGCCACGCGGAGGCTGTCCCCTGCGCCTGTCGCACCTGAGTCAGGACAGTGTTACCCTTGATAGGCGGTGGACACAGGGACAGCGAAGGAGCCGGCATGCGCGTTCCGCATATGGTAGTAGAAAGGTCTCCTTCTGGCTGTCCTGTTGTGGATGAAGTCACCTGAGTCTTCGGCTGCTGTTTGGTGGCCATGTTGCTTGGTACACACCTTTCTTACTGCCCCGTGAGCCCACCACACTCTGTCGCTGAGTCTGTGAGCTGGGTCGTCTCCGTCCTCGGAGGGCTAAGTCTCTGTTGTTCATGCCGGCCAGCCTGGGCCATTCCAGGCCATTCCGGGTTTATTGTCACCTGACCCAAGCTCTCCCTGTCCCGAGAGGCATAGTCTACCATCAGCTTTGTATTTCCTTCTTCTCGGGCCCATTTCCTTCTGCAGCTTTGCCACAGAGGCACGTGCTTGCTGTCATGCAGGTGTTCGTGCAGTTCTTGGGAGCCCGGCCACCAGTCGAATTGATGAAAGCTGGAGACCAGAGCCTTCCCTGTCAGAAGTGCCTGATGTCACACAGGGGAGAGTACTGGAGGGCTGAGGACAGGCCTTGGACCTCCCCATCAAAAGCAGCTCGGATGCCCAGGGCAGCTTTGGGGTTTGATCGGAGGGAGAAGCACACACAGAGGTTGCATTCTGCTTCTCCTCTTGTGAAGTCTGCTCCTTGCCGCCGTGGGTAGGACCTGCTGACTCATTTCTCGTGGCCGACACTGCTTCCCTTTGTGCCCGCCCAGTGGTTTTTACCACATCTGTCTAGGGGCCGAATGTGCTTACCTGCCTCTTGGTTCTTCGTTTCCTTTCTGGCTTGAGATAGCTACATGTGAAACTTATTTTTTCCCCTCCACTGTAACCCTTTGAGGCACTGGCTGCTTAAAAGGGCTTCGTGGTTCGCGGTTAGGAGGGCTGACCACCACCATTACAGACAAGTTATTTTTCCTCTTAGCTTAGTCATGCCTTCCATGAGCACCTCTTTTTTATTTTATTATTATTATTATTATTATTATTTTTTAATTTTTAATTAAGTTTCTTGGGCTAATATTGCTCAATACAATTATATAATTTTCAGGTGTACGTTATAATGTAACATCTGTATATTCTATTGCGTGTTTACCACTCAAAGTCCAGTTTCTTTCAGCTACCATATATTTGATCCCCTTTACCTACTTCACTCTCCCCCTCAACCCTATATTTGACACGCTTTACCCCATCTACCTCGCCCCTCCTCCCCCATCCCACTAGTAACCCCTAGCCTATAGTCCGTGTCTATGAGTCTCTGTTTGTTTGTCCTGTTCATTTGTTGCTTTTAGGTTTATATCCCACATATAAGTGATATCATGTAATTTTCCACTTTTTCTGTCTGGCTTATTTCGCTTAGCATGATTATCTCGAGGTCCATCGATGTTGTCACAAATGGTAGTATTTCATCTCTTCTTATGACTGAGTCCATTGTATATATGCACCACAGCTTCTTTAGCCAATCATCTATCGTAGGACACTTTGGTTGCTTCCATGTCCTGGCCACTGTGACTAATGTTGCTATGAACATCGGTGTGCAAATATCTTTTCGGATATGGGTTTTCAAGTCTTTGGGGTAAATACCCAGTAGTAGGATTGCTGGATCATATGGTAGATCAATTCTTAGTTTTCGAGGAACCTCCATACTGTTTTCCATAGTGGCTGTGCCAATTTGCAGTCCCACCAGCAGTGTATGAGGGTTCCTTTTTCTCCACATCCTCTCCAGCATTTGTTATTACTTGTCCTGTTGATTATAGCTATTCTAACAGGTGCGAGATGGTGTCTCATTGTGGTTTTGATTTGCATTTCCCTAATAGCTAGCGATGCTGAGCATCTTTTCATATATTTGTTGGCCATTTGTATGTCCTCTAGTGAGAAGTGTCTGTTCAGGTCCTCTGCTCACTTTTTGATTGGATCATTTGTTTTTTTGTTGCTATTGAGTCGTATGAGTTCTTTGTATATTTTGGATATTAGGCCCTTATCGGAGGCATTGCTTACAAATATATTTTCCCCTTCAGAGGGTTGTCTCTTTACCTTGGTGACAGTTTCTTTTGACGAGCAGAAGCTTTTGAGTTTGATATAGTCCCATTCATTTACTTTTACTTTTACTTCCCTTGCCTTTGAGGTCAAATTCATAAAATCCTCTCTAAGTCCAAGGTCCTTGAGTTTAGTTCCCATGTTTTCTTCTATGCATTTTATTGTTTCAGGTCTTATTCAGGTTGTTAATCCGTTTTGAGTTAATTTTGGTGTGTGGTGATAGGCAACAGTCTAGTTTCATTCTTTTGCAGGTGGCTTTCCAGTTTTCCCAGCACCATTTATTGAAGAGGCTTTCCTTTCTCCATTGTATGTTTTTGGCTTTTTTGTCGAAAACTATTTGCCCATATAAATATGGGTTTACTTCTGGACTCTCGATTCTGGTCCACTGGTCTGTGTGTCTGTTTTCCTGCCAATACCATGCCGTTTTGATTACTGTCTCTTCGTAGTATAATTGAAGTTGGGCAGAGTGATGCCTCCAGCCTCGTTCTTTTTTCTCAGGATGGCTTTGGCCATTTGGGGTCTTTTGTGCTTCCATACAAATCTGATGATGTTTTGTTCTATTTCTTTAAAAAATGCCTATGAGATTTTAATGGGGATTGCATTAAATCTGTATAATGCTTTAGGTAATATGGTCATTTTAATTATATTGATTCTTCCAATCCAAGAACACGGAATATCTTTCCATTTCTTTGTATCTTCTTCGATTTCTTTTCCATGAGCGCCCCTTTTGCCCCAAACTTACACATTGATTGACATTTTGGTCCTCACCATGGCAATCCAGCTAGAACATGGTTAAGCACCCCACGGCTCTGCTCCTTCGTGGCCTTGCCCTGAAGACACCAGGAAGAATACCTCGAAGCTGTGTTTGACGACATTGTAATGTTGCTAGTCATGAGTGTCTGTTTAGATTTTCTTTATCCATGAGGGGGTGTACCCTATACAAACAGAAAATAGTTTGTTGTGGAGGAAAATGGTCACTGGAAGGTTAGTCTGAAGAGGTCCCAGGAGAGGGAGGGACACAGAGCGGTATTTCCCACCAGCATTGTCTTTAGCAGCTGTTATGGGCTGAATCGGGTCCCTCAAAATTCATGTGTTGAGTACTCCCAGTACCTCAGAATGCGATCTTATTTGGAGATAGGGTCATCGAATTAAAATGAGGTCATTAGGGTGGGCCCTGAGCCAGCATGACTGGTGTCCTTATAAGAAGACAAAGTTTCTGCAGACAGACACAGGAAGGAGACGGCCATCTACGAGCCAGGGAGAGAGGCCTGGACCAGATTCTCCCTCAGCACCCTTGGAAGAACCAACCCTGCTGTCAGGTTGCTCTCAGATTTCTGGTCTCCAGAACTATGAGGTAATCATTTCTGTTATTCGAGCCATCGTGTCTCTGGTACTTTGTTAAGGCAGCCCTAGGGAGCTAACACGGCAGTGTTTTGGGGGACGTGTGAGCCTTTGCACACTCGAGAGGTCAGAGGTAACCCAGTGTGCCTTTACGTAAGCTCTTTCGCACAGTTTCGGAGAAATGCAGCCAGCACCCCCTTCTCAATGGAAGCAGGTAGCTCTCAGAGCCTGAAGGGACCAAGGCCTATTAGGCTGTTATGGAAGAAGCGTCCTCGGGGCCTGGGCTCCAACCTGGCTCCCAGCTGACCCGTGAGACTTGGGCTTGTGACCTAACCTTTCCTCTGCCTCAGTTTGCTTAATGTGGGCCTGATGGTAACAGTATTTAATTCAGGGGGTGTCAAAAGCCCTAAGGACTGAATACATTTGAAGCTCTGCCTGGCACACCATGGAGCCCAGACAAAGTTATTATTATTGTGAAGAGTCTCTGGGGAAGCTCTGAATCCTTGGCCCTTGACCCGGGGAGCACAGAGACCTCATGCCCCTTCATGCCCCAGGGGTTAGGAATATGAGAACACTGAGTCCATTGTGTCACCCAAGGCCACATGCAGTTGGCCTTATCTCCTTTCCAGCTTGCAGGCTGTGTTCCAAAATGGGACATAGAGATGAGTGGCCCTGTGACTGTAGGAACCGTGCCATGGAAGGAAGGTCACGGTCCCATACCAGCTCGCCCTATGGAAACTGGACGGGGACTGAAGGAGCACAGAGAGTGCTGGGGGCTGGGAGATGGGCCAAGCAGGAAGGAGGAGAAGGAAGAGGAAGTGACCCTCCTCTGTCTCTGCTGGCTCCAGGCAAAATTTGGAAACACGCAGTTTAATTCTCACATTTCTTTCTTCACGTCCTTTGTCTCTGAGATTCCCTCCCTTTGGAATTCTCATTGGTCCTGTGGCCCTTAGCCTCTCGCGACATGGCCACCAGGAGCTCCTCTCACTGTCAATGCCTCGCAGTCCTTTCACCTCTAGGGAGCACAGCTTGGGGTCTGGAGAATTAGGTGGAAGGAAGGAACGAATGAATCATGGTCCCTCACTATCCTAAGGCTCATTATCTCAAATGAATTTGAAATTGGTGGGGTTGTAGGTAAGGTGGAGAGGTGAGGTGACAAGCTTTGACTGGCATGGGAGCCAGCCTCTGAGATGGGCCCCGACGACCCTGCCTCCTGGTATTGATGCCCACGTGTAGTCCCCTTCCACACTGATTGCTCAGGGCTGAGCTGTGCCACCGATACCATGTGGTGGGAGTGACGGTGTATAACTTCCAAGGCTAGGTCACAAGGGACTCTACCGCTTCCACCTTGCTCCCCTGGATCAACTGCTCTGAAGGAAGCCACCTGCCATGTCTCAAGGACACTCGAGCAGTCCCGTAGAAATGCAGGATGGAGCAGAACTGAGGCCTCTTGTCAACAGCCCGCATGAACTTGGCAGCCATATCTGAGAGCCAACTTGGAAAAGGGTCGTTCTGCCCCATCGAGCCTTCAGATGACTGCAGCTGCGGCTGATAGTTTGACCACAACCTCTTGAGAGACCTCAAGTCTGAAAAACCCAACCAAACTGCTCCTGATTTCCTGACCCACAGAAACTGACATCACACATGTTTTCTTTCAGCTGCTGAGTTCTGGGGTAACTTGTTATGCAGCGTAGGATAGCGAATACGACTGGTAAGGGCCCAGAGCTTTCTGGGAGGGGAGGCCTAGTGCTGACCACTCCCAGGGTCAGCTGCCCAGGCTGTGGCTGCCACCCTCTGCTTTTCCCTGATCGCTCCCTATTTGTTCGTGGTGCGTATTCTCGCTCTTGGATTGGACAGGGAAAGGAGCTTCATGCAAGGCTTAGGTGCACTGATTATAAGTTGGGCCATGTCAATGATCAGTTTGAGTGTATCGATTTTAAGGAAATGGACGACTGCCTTTGTTTCATGAAAATGTATATCCCCATATCCATCTTCATGGCCTGGGACAGTAAACCCCAAATGCCAGTGAGGTTTGGCTGTCTGGTGGTCACTTCAACCCCCCGGCATTTGCAAATGCAGGTTGTGTGGTTTTTCTATGTGAGCATCTCCCTGTATCCTCCTGCGCCTGTGGAATGTGCCCCGACCTGCAGTGGGGAGCCCCCACCCTCTGCCAGCTGCACGATGGGCTTGCCCTTGCCGACCCCAGTGCCTTTGCTCTGTCAGGGGGCTCAGGCTTCTGACTTGAATTATTTCAGTGGGAGATCATTTTTGGAAGAGACGATGTCACAGGTATTTTAAAAGAGAAAGAAAGCATTTCACGGGCACTTCAGTTGAATAATTTTCTCTGTACACGTGTGTCTTTTTTCTCTTCTTGCTTTTCAGATATCCTTTTCACTTTTTTAAAAAAATTATTTTATTATTAGTTTCAAGTATTCAGTACATTGCTTAGACATTTTTTTAAAAAATATTATTTATTTTAATTAGTTTCAAGTATACAGTACATCGATTAGACATCTATATAGTTTAAAAATGATCCCCCCAATTGCTCCCTCCCTCCCCTGACCCTCCACCTACCCAACGTATTAATGCTGACCGCATTCCCTATACCGTGCTCCCCATCCCCGTGACCATCCATCCAGCCTCTAATTTGCCTTCCTTTAGCCTTCTTGGCATTCTCCCCCAGCCTCTTCAATCCCCTCCCCTTTGTCCGTCACCAAATTGTCCACTATATTTGTGAGTCTGTTTTCGATTAGTTTGTTCTTTTTATTCCTTAGATTCTGCATATAAGTGAAATCATACAGTGTTTATCTTTCTCTGTCTGACTTAAATAGCTTCTGGGTCCATCAAAGCGATATCTTTTCCCATCCCCTCCCTTTTCATATGTAGGGGTCTTGTTTTCTTATCCTTTCAGCCACTCTGTCTTTTGGTCGGAGCACTTAATTCTTTTCCATGTGAGGTACTCATTGATAGGAATGTAGTTGTTATCATTCTTCATTCCTGTTTTTGATACGCGTTTTTTTCTTCTTAAAGAAGTCCATCCAACATTTCCTGTAATACTGGCTTTGTAGTGATAAATTCCTTTAGCTTATTTTTATCTGGGAAGCTCTTTATCTGTCCTTCAAGTCTAAATGAGAGCTTTGCTGGATAAATTATCCTTGGTTGTAGATCCTGGGTCTTCATCCTGTCGAATATGTTTTGCCAAGCCCTTCTGTCCTGCGTAGTTTCTTTTGAGAAATCAGCTGCTAGTCTTATGGGTGTTCCCTTGAAAGTAATTATCTGTTTTCCTCTTGCTGCTTTTAATATTCTTTCTTTGTATTTAACTTTTGGCATTTTAATTATGATGTGTCTTGGTGTGGGCCCCTTTGGATCCCTGATTTTTGGAATTCTCTGAGCTTCCTGGGGTTTTATGTCCATTTCCTTCACCAAGTTAGGGAACTTTTCCATCATTATTTCTTCAAACAGCTGTTCAACATCTTGATTTTCTTCAGGCACGCCGATCATATGGATATCTGGACCCTTAATAGTGTCTCATATGCTGCTTAAATTATTTTTATAGTCTTGGCATCTCATCTCTTGCCATTCTGATTGGGTGTCCTTGGCTTTCCTGCCCTCTACATAGGGTATTTGATCCTTTTCTTTATTCGCTTTGTTTATTTCTTTGTTTATTCCATTTAATATACTTGGTTAGACATTTATATAGTTTATAAAACAATCCTCCTAATTGTTCTTTCTCTCCTCTGGCTCTCCACCGAGCCATTACGTTAATGCTAACCTTTCACTGGTTTTACCAATTTGATTATGATGTGCCTTGGTGTGATTTTTTCTTTATTCTTTCTTTTTTTTTTTTTTCTTTTTTTTGGTGCTCGGGATTCGTTGAGGTTCTGGTGTTTGTGGGATTGTAGTCAGTTTGAATATTCATGTAGCACGGGATTTCCTATAGTAAATGTTCTGGTCAGCTAATCCAAATTTATTTCAGAGACTTCTTGAGAGAGTTTAAAGTTTATACCAATTTCCCCCTCACCTCCTCTACTTGGATAAGAAAGGTGAAGAAGGGTTGGTCTGGTCAGGTCACTAAAAGAGCTGTCAGCTTGTGGGGCCCTTAGCCACTGTGATGGGTTCAAAGTTCACTCCCATGGGCCCCTGAGGTTCTGCGTCCAGTGCCTGCGGTTGGGCATCAGCCAGGATACTTGCCCGCAGCACCGAGGAGAATACCTGTCTACATTTGTCAGCTTAGCATTTGTCATGAGTGAAAAATCAAGATGAATTGAGCAGATAAAAGAAAACACAATAGCCTAGTAGGGGAAAGCAAGTCGTGCCCTTCAAACTTGCATGGCTGCAAATTATAAAATGGGACCACAGTGCGTGGAAAAGGCGATGGCGTCAAAGCGATGTTTCACCCACTCACATTTTACGTGTCTAGTGACTTCAATTCGGTTTATGTATTTTTGTCCTGTGTATGTGCACAGGTAGAACATTTTTCTCGGATATATTCTTGAGCACGTCTGTGCAGTGATGTCCAAAGCATTTAGCTGACTGCTGACAGTTTTATCCATAGATGGGTATCGTGTTACTAACGCTCTTTGTAGGCTAGAGTCAGGGTATGTGGTCGGCTAAGCTTTTTAGGTTTAGTGACTACTACGACTGTATAGCAGGTTTAGCAAACTCTTTCTCAGAGGTCCAGATAGTAAATAAGGGTGAGAAACAGAGGCCTCTGCCCTCGAGAAGCTCACAATCAAATACGGGAGGAAGCCAGCTTGTAAATAATGATTCTGCAACAAAATGCACTTTATAAACAAGATCGATGTGAAAAAATATTAGTAATTGCAACACGATGGGAAGGATGCAGGGAATGACATAGAGTGGGGAATAGGAGGGTAACGAAAGGTTATAAATGGGCCCATGGTTCTCAAAGTACAGTCTCTGGACCGGCAGCATCATCCTCCCTGGGAGCTCATTAGAAATGCAGGATCTTGGGCCCTGCTCCAGAGCTGCTAACACTGTGAGTCTGGGGAGGGACCTGGACCCAGCCCTCCTGGTAATGCTGATGATGTGCACTCAGGTTTGTGGGTCACCGAGCTAGGTGATGATCAGCATCAGTGTTCCTTTGCAGAATGGATGACAGGTGCTCAGGTCCTGGCATCGCCAGAGGCCTCTGGAGAGCTTGGACCCTTTTGTTCATCCGTCGCGATGAGAGTATATCAGGAGATTCTCCTGAGTTGTTACACAGATGGAAAGTTTTCCTTGGCCCATCAGTACAACTTACCCATTTTTTTCTTTTATGGATCATACTTTCGGTGTGATTTCTAATAACTCCTTGCTTAGCCCTAAGTCATGAAGATTTTGGCCATTTGCACAGGGCCGTGAAAGTCACTCATGGGTTTTCCACAGGTCAAGGCGTCACTGGTTGAAGTAACAGAAAATGCCACAAGCCGCTGCCGTCATGTGAGTTCTTTCGGAAGTGGACGCTGAATTGAGAAGTCCCGTGCAACGAGTTTTTTTTGCAGAGGTGCAGGGACTCTGGGGAGGGGCGCGAGGAGGCGAGACCGGAAAGGAAGGCAGACATCAGAGGCTGAGCTATTAATGCAGCTCACCCCATGGCCGACCGGAGCTCAACTCCACGCTTTGGCCTCTAGGAAATGGTGCTTGCTGTGTCACAGGCCCCCAAGATCACCACCAGGTTCACTACAGGGACTCACGGGACTCGGCATAGAATTGTCTCCATGACCCTGGTTTATTGTAGTGAAACGCTAGAAAGCAAAGTCCCCAAAGGGCAAGGCGTATGGGGCAAAGTCCGGAGGAAACCAGGGACGAGCTTCTCCGAGTCCCCTCCCGGTAGAGTCACGCAGGATGTGCTTAACTCCTCCTACAGTGACTCGGGATGACATGTGTGAAATGTCATCAGGGAAGCTTGATAGAGTCTCAGTTCACGGTTTTTACTGGGGGCTGGTCCTGTGGGCACCCTCTGCCTGGCTCGTATCCAAATTCCAGACTTCCAGAAGGAAGCAGAGTTTCTCCATCACAGCGCTCTTGGCACTGGGGGCTGGAGAATCCATCGTGGGGGGCGTCCTGGGCACTGTAGGAAGTCGAGCAACATCCCTGGCTTCCACCCACTAGATGCCAGTAGCACCCCTTTCAGATGTGACAGATGTCTACAGACATTGCCCAGTGTCCCCTGGAGGCAGAATCACTTCTATTGGGAGCCACTGATCTATTTCTTGTTGTTGATCTCTGCAGCCTGCCTTCCTTCGCCCTGCTGTAGACATTCGGCACGGCTGGTAGCTCTCAGGTTAGCCACCCCTGGAATGAGAGGCTTCCTTTTTCTCCGTTGCGCCTGCATGGCCATGTGTGGCTCCCATGCTCACCCCCACAGCTAGTCACTGTGCCTGGTGGTTGGCGCTGCAGTCTGCCCACCTGTACAAAGGACTGACGATGCGGCCACACCTGACTGCAAGGCCTAGATGCTTCCACAGCCCCCTTCCCCATGTCACCTTCAAGGTCTTCCCCTCTCCAGGCCACCCTCCCTGTTGCTACCAGAGGACTATTTAGAGCATCCTGCTCTCCTTGAAATAAACAATCCCCCAAGCAAGAATGACAAAAGTGTGCCACAAAGAAAGTGAGCGTTTTTAGACAGTCCCGAAGTCCCTTTCCATCTAAGCAGAGGATTTCTGTCCAGCACAGCCTCCCTCTACCTGAACCTCAAGAACCTCAAGAGTGGGCAAGAGCTTCTGCTCCAAAGCAAAATGACATTTGTCAGAAGGAATGCATGCCCCTGGGCAAGAACCACCAACGAACCGTGCCTAAGAATCTGCATTTACTGAGGGGCAGGCCACACTCTTAAACTCTTCTTAAAATTGCAAAGTACAACAAACATGGCAAAAAGCGCATAACATGTAAATATATGGCTTACTGGATTGTAAAAGAAACATCTGTGTCACCACCCGACATGAAGTCATTTATATGATTTCTTATAAATGGAATCACGCAGTGTGTATTCTGGTATGTCTGACTCGGTCAACGTGCTGTGGTAAAGACATCTGTTGCCAGCATACTGTGGGAAGCACTTGAGTCAGAGGGTCCGAGAGGTGTCCTGCCTTCTCTTGGGTGGAGGTGGGAGTTAGTTACATGTTGGAGCAGATAGAGAAAGGAGGAGTCAGTCGCTGCGTGTGTTCCTTGGTCACTCCAGGGTCCTGCCGGCTGAGGGCCCCTTGCGAATTACCCTCTGGTGGCCATATGGTGCAATGACGCCCTCTGATACCAGCGACTGACTGCAAGGAACTGGCGGCCAGCAGACATCAGCCCTGAGCTCAGTGCCTTGTGTAATCCACATAGGTTGCAAGCAAAGGGACTCTGTAAAAGATGCTCGTGATTAGTTGTTGGAGCTTTTGGAAACTCTCAGCAATGAGGCTTTTTGGGGTATTTTTTTTTTAGCTGCCGTGTAACCGAGGTCTAGCTCTGAATCTGATGTTCTCAGATCCTTTCTTCCTTGTGTCCTATGCCTTTCATGGTGTGTCGTGATACGGGTAACCTCTAGCTCTGTTGGCCTTGAGCACTTTGTTAGAGCTGTGGTATGCTCATATTTTTATTCATGAACCAAGGGCGTCTAGAATCTTGAAGCATTAGGATAGCTAATTAGTTGAAAGGTTTCTGATTGTAGGTTATCATAGAAACCTCAAAGCGCGCGTGTGTCTATGTAACTACCTTTTATTTGCCCCCAGGGCTTCCAGGTCGAAGCATTGCTAGCGAGGTCCTTTAGTTGCCTTTCTGGGGTCTGATCCTTCCCGAGTCCCATGAGGGACGACTGTGCCTACTTTTATCTTTGTACTTCTCTCGGTGGATCATGATGCCTTCTTTGCTGGCTTCTGTTGATAGGTGAGGGTCTCAGGCCCGCTGGTAGCTCTGGTACCTCGGACAGGGCCCTGGCAGATCGCAGATGCCCAACAAATACTTATGGTATAAAGCAGGGGCTGGCAAACCACAGCCCGCAGCCCACTGCCTGCTTCTGTAAATACGATGTTGCAGGCACACAGCCACATGCTTTCATTTACACGTCATCTGGGGCTGCTTCATGCTGCAATGGCCGAGCGGAGTAACCGTGACACTGTACAGCCCGCAAAGCTAAAAACAGGCCCTTTAAAGGAAACACTAGCTACCCCCTGAATGTGAATTAAGTTACTATGAGGGGACAGGAAACAGAAAAGTGACACGGACAGCTTATTGCGAAGGTTCCTCAAACCCAGAGGAGATCTGGGTGGCAGTTTCTACTGTGCCCATGCTGCCAGAGGAATCTGCTGGTACTTAACGCCTGTGGTGACCAGCCTTCCTCGCTGATTGGAGACTTTTAATCTTTTAATCTGAGTTATGATCTTCCATTCCATCTGCCCAAGTCATCTGGAAATCAGCTCATGGAGCAAGTCGGCAAATAAGATGGCATGGTGAGATCTGGGACAGGAGCGCTGGCATAAAGATGGTCAGGCTCTCACAGCACCTGGCCACTGCTCAGCTGGGGGGGACGGGGACAGATGGAAGGTCTTCAACAACAACGTCTAATGGGAGGGGAGGCCGTGACAAAAGTGCATAATGATGGTGGCATGATGCGTAATGGCTCCAAGTGGGAAAGCACCCAAATGTCCACCCACAGTAGAATAGATAAATACATCGGGGCTTATTCTCTTAATCCACTACTGTAAGCAGGAGTTGGCAAAGTACGTCATCTCGAGGGCCAAATCGAGCTCACTGCCTGTTTTTGAATGGCTCTCAAGCTAAGCGTGGTTTTTTTCTTTTTTTTTTTTTATGGATTGGAAAAAAACGAAAGAATAAGACTATTTTGTGACAAATGAAGATTATATGAAATGCAACTTTTAGTCTCCGTAAATCAACTTTTACTGAAACACAGCCCCAGTCATTAATTCGTGTATCGTCTCTGGCTGCTTTTATGTAACAGCAGAGTTGGGTAGTCCTGACAGAGGCCGCGTGGCCCACAAGCCTTCAAGTATTTACTATCTGGGCCTTAATAGAAAAAGTTTGCTGTTATATAGCAAAGCAAATGAACAACGATTACACTCAACGACGTGAGTAGACCTTATAAAAGAATGCAGAACTAAAGAAGCTGGAAACGAAACATTCTATTTATATAAAGTTTAAAAACGGGCAAAATCAGTGTGCGGTGTGAGGGTCAGGATGGTGGTTACCTTTAGGAGTGGGGTAGAGGCTGGAAGGGGCTGTGGGGGGCCTTCTGGGAGCTAATCACATTCCGTGCCTTGATCTGGGTACTGGTCATGTGGGTGAATTCCATTTGTGAAAATCTGTGGAGGTTTATACAGTTATGATTTTTGCATTTTTTTATGGAGAGATGTTCGCTTGAATAAAAAGCTTGCTTCAGAAAAATGATTTCAGTCTGTCAGCAATTTAAAAGGTTAAACATAGAGTTACTGTGTGACCCAGCAATTCCGCTCCTGGGCATACACTTAAGAGAAGTGAAAACACGTCCACACAGACATGTACGCGAATGTTCATTGCAGCACTATTCACAGCCAAAAAGTGGAAACAACCCAAACGTCCATCAGTTGCTAAACAGATAAACAAAATGCGATCTATCCATGCAATAGAATATCATCCAGCACAGCAAGGAGTAAAGTACTGATGCGCAGTCCAACGTGGGTGAACCTTGAAGACATAATGGGTCAAACAAGCCAGATGCGAAAGGCCACATAGTGTGAGATTTCATTTGCATGAGATGTCCGGACAGTGTAAATCCACAGAGACGGAAAGTAGATTCACGGATGTCCGGGAGAGGAAAGGAGGATGAAAATGTTCTGGAATTGGGTCGTAGTAACGGTTGTACAACCTGGTGAATATTTAAATCCCACTTTTAGAAAGATAAATTGTATGGTATTTGAGGTGTATCTCCAAAAAACTGCTTGAAATTAAAAGATTCCTGCTATAACCCCACATGCAGCCATACAAGTCAGAAGGAAAGGTCCCAGGGCCACAGTCAGCTTGTCCACTCTTTGTCACTGCTCTTCCAACTGCAGGTAGCTTGAAGGTTGACAGGAGGAAAGCCTGACTTTCCCACCAGGTAATCGAGACCTGTTCCCCAGATGCAGGAAGGCTGAGTAACTCAGAACAGTTTCTGGAAGGTAGCAAAAATGGATATGTTCGATTCGCTCCTTCTGTTTACTAAAACTATAATGCGACAACAACAACAAAAAAAACAGGACAGACTGAAAGGTTATAGATAACTCGCTTCCTGGACTTTCCCTGTGATTGTGCCCAACTTAATCCCCATTTCCCTGATGTCCGTTTTCCTTTGGTCTGACGGGAGAGAAATTGGAATCTTGGTGGCAGTTACTGGCGTGCGTTCCCAGTGATCAGCATGGACTGTCGGTTTGCACTGGTTACTAACGACATCCCACTGCTTGCCTACAGCTTGCTTTTTCTATGTGTTTAGCGATCTCTTCGGGATTACACGTTTTGGTCCCTACTTCTAAGTGTTAAGGGCAATAACGGTTGCAGATATCATGCAGTTTTTGAACATATGAGATTATCATAAAGTTTTAATTTTGCTGACAGTGACGAGTTTTTTAAATTATGATTTTCTGCTTCGTAGTGACTGATATTAACAGCTGGCAGTGAAGATAGCTCTGAAATTTCTGGAAAGTCCCATAGGCTTGACCAGTATCTGTCGCAGAGACGAATAGTTTTGATTAATTAAAAAGTCTTTGCTTGTCCCTGACAGGGGAAAAGCGGCCGGGACTAAGTGTTGTCAGTCCCTGTGTCATGCGCTCAGGGCGGAAAGCGTCTGAGAAATAGTCCTCCGCAGAATATGGAGTTTTGAGAGGAGGGAGGTGAGGTCGCACAGGCGGATGGGATTCACGCAAATTTCTTGTGTAGTGACCTTTCTATTTTGAATAGATGTATTTCATTGAAATAAAAGAGAATAGTTTCTAGTACTGTGAACCCTTGGAGGAGTTTTCAGGAAAAGATATTAAAATGCCAGGCATAGATTTATGTTTCAGTGCTTTTGGATTGCCAAGGAGGGAGCCCCCAACTGCCCCTGGGGACGTTAGTGCACATTCCACAGATCAGAATTCTGGAGGACGAATAGCAGCTTTCCAGACGAGGGCAGGAAGGCTGTTCAAAGTAGAGGAAACAGCACATTTGAAGGTATGGCTTTCTGCCAGACGTTTTTGGTCAGATGGGTTGATTATTAGCCTGGGGTGGGTGTTCCCTTATATTCAGTCAAGCCTTGATTATAGTTAGAACCTGTCCTTCTTCAGCTTGTTCTGAACGATCTTGTACTTTCTTTCATCTTCTAGAAACCGTTTTGGTATCGCCGGTATCCAACTATGCAAAGTCCAGGTTTCCTAAAATTGCTGTTCTGAGGGAGAGCCAACCGTCACGGTTGCTTTCAACATCGAAGTCATACATTACATCATTGATACTGTCAGGGTCAACACATGCTTGTCTTCACTGGGCCCTGGGTGAAGCGAGTTTTACTGGACACGGTCTGTTTTAGCACCTGCTGTTGAAAACTTTGACCCTAGCCTCTTGGGGTCTTAATGTCGGGAGACCAAACCTACAAAACTTTCTAAATGCAGGGGTCCCCAACCCCTGGGCTGCAGACTGGCACCAGTCCCCGGCCTGTTAGGAACCGGGCTGCACAGCGGGTGGTGAGTGGCAGGTGAGCCGATGAAGCTTCATCTGTATTCATGGCCGCTCCCCAGCGCTGGCATCACCGCATCAGCCCCACCTCAGGTCATTAGGCATTAGATTCTCATGGGAGCACAGGTCCCTGGTGCCACAAAGGCTTGCGGACCGCTGCTTTAAAGGACTGGACGAAATACCTAGGTGTCCCTCGTGTGTTCCAAAATCCCTTTGCGGGTAAGTATGGTTGCATAGGAGAGATGTTATCTTGTTAGGCCCTATACCTCCAGCATGAAATTCCATTCCATCCTGCTGTGTTGGTAGCTCTGTCACCTATTGCTGTTCCATCCCTCCTCCCAGCACTTGGTCTGCAATGCCACGGCTAACTTATCTACCTTTGCTTCTCCTCTCCCTCAGAGCTCAAGTAAATCGTGCCTGTTAAACCTTGTTATGATGGCACTACTTGACGCCTTCAGAAGACCTAGTAGCTTAAAACAATAACCATTTATTTTTCTCACAGTCTGTAGGTTGGCTGCGTGGCTGGTTGATTGGGCCAAACTTGGCTGATCTTGGCCGGACTCACTCATGACCCTGCGCTTGGCTGGGCCTTGGTGATCTAGGATGGCCTCGGCATATATGACCCGACTTGACGCCATGTAGTCGCTCATCTGCCAGCATTATAGCTAGGCTGCTTCTCTTGGCAAGGGCAGAGGTCTAAGAAAAATAGGCAGAGGCCGCATCGCCTCTTGGGGTCTAGACTCAGTACGTGCG
>NW_024340697.1:4378269-4392396 GCF_902729225.1 Pteropus medius | reverse complement strand
TGCTTCTCTTGGCAAGGGCAGAGGTCTAAGAAAAATAGGCAGAGGCCGCATCGCCTCTTGGGGTCTAGACTCAGTACGTGCGTACTGTCAATTCTACTGCATGTCACAAGGTGAGCCCAGATTTGAGGGGTGGAGAGATGCCGCAAAGTCCTGTTGAAAATACGGTAGATACAGGGATGGGTAGAGAATATGGGCCATTTGTGCAATCGATCTGCAGCACAGATCAGGGGTCAGCAAACATTTTCTGTAAATGGCCAAATAGTAAACATTTTAGGCTCTGCGGGCCATGTGGTCTTTGTCATAACTACTCAGCTCTGCTGTTGTAAAGTGAAAGCGGCCCTAGACAATAGGTAAATGAGCGGGCAAGGCTGCGTCTCAGTGAATTTTTATTTACAAAACCAGGCAGCAGGCCAGAGTTGGCCTGCGAGCTGCAGTTTGCTGAGCCCTGACCTAGATGATCCGGATCCAGTGAGAAGCTCAGATTTACTTTCTAGGATGCTGTCCTTCCTGAAACCATGGCCTTGAGGCCATGGGCAGAGGTGCCATCTGCTAGCAGAAGTGCTTTTATTGGCGTGAAGAAATAAAAACAGGTGAGAGAATCGAGGGCTCCCCTCTAGGATGCAGGTGACATTTACATCCGTTTAGGGTTGTTCCTTATACCACAGTGAACTTACACAGGTTAAGTTTCTCAGTTAGCAAGTCCTTGGAGTTCACTTCTTGTCGCTCCCGTCTTAGGCTGGATTCCTATTCCTTAGCGACCTGCATCTCCCAAATGGAGCCTAGCTAGAGTTCTTTCCATTTTTCTGACCTGGATGCCTTCTTATACTTCTGGCCCTCCTGTCTTTCTTAACCCCAACTTCAGAAGTGACCATCACCGCCTCCTTCTGGCCCCCAGGGAAGCCCCCGAGGAGATCTACAGAGTCGATCGTGTTTATTTTCCTTGATCAAGTATGTGTCTAATTGCGATAGCCATGACATTTAAAGATGGGATTCTTCTCCAGAGTGGCCTTTCGTTTCAACCATTACTGCCTGGAGTTGTCGCTTGACTAGAGATTTGGTTACATTTCAGGGAGCATGAATGATCTCTTCTTTAATAGAATGTCCAAGTCTCGGCAATTCTTGTCTGTTGATGGGTCTTTCTCATGAGGGCTCTGCATGGCGGGTCAACAGCCTGCCATGTTATTTTTCCCATCAGAGATTTTCTTTGCCACATAGAACACGAGGCTATTGCCATCTTGTTTTTGTAGAAATGAGAATGAAATCTTTGCTTTCTAATTTTACTCTTTTCCTTTATTATTGGTTGCTACTTATGCAACATGGTTCTTCCCTGGGTACTCATCAAAGGGTATAGTTTTCAGCTTGGCATGGCTCAAACCTCAAACTTTCTAAAGTTTTAAAGCAGCTGAGTTGTACAGATGGTCAATAAATCAGTCACTATGGCCACTTTATTGCTTGTAAGGCGATTACCCCACTTTGCCCATAGCAACTTTTCAATTTGATTAAAATGCTGTTTCATCAGGTCGCGGTTGAGTCCTCCAGATATAAACATACATAAAGCAATGAGAGAAACCTATACTTGAATATTTTAAAAACTACCCTTCACCTCTTTACCCAGCACTTCTGTGGTCCTCATCCTATAATTCAAATTTCCACGCTCTTTGCCAAAGTGATTTTTATTTAGTGCTTATTCCAACCTCTCGTCTTTGTATGAGCGCGTTGTTTTTTTTCTGCTAACTGGTGGTGAGCCTGGGCCCTGCTGCAAAGCATTTTCTCCATCTCGAATGAGCTCCTCTGTGACGTCTAAATCAGGCTCTGATGGTGGTAGAACATGGATGATGTCTTGGTTTATTTGTGATTGTTTTTCAGACAAGGGGCGCGAGACTAGTAGGAGTAGGATTATCATTATCTTAGTTCTGGAGGCTGGAAGTCCAAGATAAGGGGGCCAGCGTGGCCTGGTGAGGACCCTCTTCTCGGTTAGGCTTCTCACTGTGTCCTCACATGGTGGAAGGGGTGAGGGCTCTCTGGGGTGTCCTTCATAAGGATACCGATGCCATTCAGGAAGGCACTGCCCTGTGACTCGATCACCTCTCAAAGACCCCAGCTCCTAACACCACCACCACAGGTGGTTAGGATTTATTTCAACATCTGGATTTTGGGGGTCCACAAACATTCAGACCAGAGCGCGGCTCATGTGGCAGGCGGTCCTGTCTCCTTTGTCCCTCTCCATGGCAGCCCCCGGTGCACAGGACCACTGCTCTCTGCAGATTACCTTGGCTCCCATCAGTTGGTCAAAGTCATAGCAATGTTTTCACTCTGCTGTCGCTATGCATCGTGAATATTCGCAGTGACAACTACTACGTGGGCTGCCTGCACGGGTGGTCCACTTCATCTCCCAGGAAAACTAATTACTGGTTTGGTTGCAATGACTCGGTTTCGAGTGGCGTGCCTCAACCCCGCTCGGCCCCCAGCAGCCCTGTCATTTTGACATCTTGCTTTTGCAGAGCATGAGTTTTTCCAGAAATGAGTAGAGCTGATCCTCATTTGTGGTTCCGTATCTGTGAATCTGGCTACTCGCTAAAGTTCCTCCGTAACCCCCAAGTCAGTACACGTGGCACTTTCCCGGTCATGGACAGACGTGAGCCTGTGCAGACCGGCGAGAAGTTTGAGACGCCAGAAACGCACGTTGGTAGCTGCGGTTGAAGAAGGCAGCGCTCCACCATCTTGTTTCAACTTTCACAGTCTGTTCAATGCCACATTTTTCACAGTGTTGTGCGCTTTTTATTGGTCATGTTCCTGTTCTCGGTGGTCCCGAAATGCAGTGCTTGTAACCGCAAGGAGACTGGCAGGCGCCTCACAGACAAAATGCGCGCGTCAGGTGAGCTTCGGCCAGGCACGAGTTAAGGTGCTCCTGGCTTTGATTTCAGTGTTCACGAATCGACTATATATTCAGTAAGTTCTCTTTAAACAGAAACACAAACTATAAGGGGGTGTACTCATTGGTTGACGAAAAGGTTGTGATTAGAGGCTCACAGGTATGTAACCTGTATTTCTCTTGGGGACAGTGCTTCAGGATTCACTAATTCAGTGTTCACGGTGACTTTATAGAATGTCACAGTCGCAAATAATCAGAACCGGCTGTGCTATGGACCGAATGTCTGTGTCCCCCAAATTCATTTGGTGAAACCTAATGCCCAGTGGGATGGTGTTTGGAGGAGGGGGCCTTAGGGTGACCAGATCATGAGAACTGAGCCGTCACGATGGGGTTAGTGCCCTTAGAAAAGAGACCCCAGACAGCTCCCAGCTTCTTTCCTTCCACCACGTGAGGACACGACGAGAAGACAGCCATCTCTGAACCAGGAAGCAGGTCTTGACTGGACAGCGAATCTGCCAGCACCTTGATCGTGGGCTGCTTCGTCTCCAGAACTGTGAAAACTACATTTGTTTTTTATAAGCCACGCAGTCTACGGTGCTTTTTGTTATAGCAGCTCATACTGATTGAGGCAGACCATAGATATAGATATAGATATAGATATAGATATAGATATAGATATAGATATAGATATAGATATAGATATAGATATAGATATAGATATAGATATAGATTTCACCGCAGCAGAGATGCCCGTGCTGAAATCATCCTTTCTTCCATACTAGTGCATGTGGGTTATTCCGCCGGGTCTGTGCAGATCGCCTGCTTATGTTTTTGACCCCAGGTTTCCTCTCCCAGGTGTCACTAGCATGGTAAATGCGGGAGCGATGAGCGCCTCTGGAAACCTGATGGACTTCCTCGACGAGCCATTCCCTGACGTGGGGACGTACGAGGACTTCCACACCATTGACTGGCTAAGGGAGAAATCACGGGACACTGACAGACACAGAAAGGTAGGTGGCGTTCATAAAAGACATATTGAAGGGGATCCCTTTGAATGGCTAGGCCATGGTCTCACTGGACAGTTACTGCGTTTGGGCTTAGGTTCCCATGTCGAGTGGTGGGCTAGGTTCTAAGAAAGAGAATGGCCGGTGGGAGAGGCAGAGATGTGGATAGAGAATTATAATACCAGGCGCTTTGGGTGGGAGGCTGTGGCATGTAGAGCTTTCGAAGTAGCTCAGGTGCCTTGGTCTGTAGAGGGAGTTGAGTTCGGAGGCAGTCAGCACCCTTGGCAATGCCAAGATTTCGTAGGTACAGTGGGAGGCAGATGGCAAGTAGTGATGGACATTTAGAAGAAGGAAGTGGGAGTGAACGAGGCACCAGCAAAGACTGGTCAGAATGAAAAGAGGAGAGAGCGGTGAAGATGGCGCCGCTGGCCACGTCACCTTCCATGGAGATGGAGCAACAGCGTGGGGCTGTCATCCATCTCAGGGAGTGCAGCTTCGGAGTAGGATGAGAAGTGACATCGAGAGTGCCACGTCATTTCCTGCAAGTTGGCGGGGGAAGAAGGAAGAGAGAGATGTGGGGAGCAGGATAGACTCAGAAAGATGACTCAGCGTCTTGGCTCCAACATGGAGGGCCGTGGGCGATGGGGCAGCCTTCGCCCTGGCCCTCACTGTGGCCCTCAGGCCGAATCCAGCTTGGCCCCGTTTGTGTTTATTGGAACAGCCCACACCCGTTCAAGCACACGTTATGGCTGCTTTTGTGCTACAGAGGCTGAGCTGAGTAGTTCCCACATCTGGCCTACAGAGCTGAAAGTACTTTCTGTCCCTTTACAGAAATGTTTGCCGTCCCCTGCTCTAAAGGGTTCTGAGGGGGACGAGGATCTCAGAGGAATGTAGGATCCTGTTAACACAGGGAGGCAAAGAGATGCTCTTACGATGTGTCTAGATGCATCCATCTTCCCGGTCAGCATGGTCCGTGCTAGGGAAGTTCTCACATTAACATTTAACCTTGAAAACAAAAGAAGGAAATGAAGTCTTTGTTGAAGAGGTTCTTTTGTGAATGGGCCTTACAATAAAAGTTAAAATAGTAATCCTTATTCAAAATGGTCACACCAAATCCATGTCTCCCTTCAGAATGGCTTCTGAATAATGGAAGATCAAATCACATTTAGTAAGTTTGTTTAATTACGTGAATTTTTTCAACCAGAAAGCCCATTTTATTCACGTGGGAGATAACCGAAAGAATAATGTAATCGGGAATTGATTTGCTTGATTGCATTCATTTTCTCAAGCACCCTAATTCCCGAGGAAGCAGCCTCAAGGAAGGAAACACAAATTGGAAAATGTATCCACATCAACCAAAGTGTCTTTTCGTTTCCAGATAACCAGCAAAAGCAAGGAGTCCGTATGGGAGTTCATCAAGGGTCTGCTGGATGCCTGGTCGGGATGGGTGGTGATGCTGCTCATCGGCTTGCTGGCGGGTACGTGGAAGGGTGCGCCAGCCATCTGGGACCATATTCTGAAAATGGAGTGTTTCTCATTGGCCCCACGCAAGGGATTTAGTACTTAAAATATCTAAGAGCGAAATACACGACCACACATTTAACACACACGCTGTCATCAGTAAGGCAAGGTCTCAAGGCGTGGGCCCAAGCGGTCGCTGGAGAGCTGTAAATGCAGTCACTGGGCCCTTTCCACACAGTGCGAAGGGCGACCGCCATTCTGGATTCGACTGAACGCACACGTGTCACCCTCCATCCTACTTGGTTACGTAGAAGGCAGGGAAGTCTGGGGGAAGTTTGGATCCCTAGTAATAAAACACCATACGAGAGTGGCTTTTAATACTGGCAGGCCGTGGAATGAATTGCAAATCGTAAGAGGCTCAGAATAATGCGAGACACCATGGGAGCTGAGGCTGGCCCAGGGGAGATTCCCTCCAGCCCATACGTTGTTCTCACGCTCAAGGACACCGTGTCCTTCATTTTAATAATCCCAACACCATGCCTGCGGGCAGTAGATGCGTCCAGAGTGATTGGATGCGTATGTGTGGAGAAACCTGTCCTTTTAATACCAAACGCACTAGCTCTGCGTGGAAATTGTTTCCTGAAACTTCTTTTTAGGAAGCGGTGAAGGTTAATGTGTCAGAATAAAGAATTCAAACGTGCTAAAGAGAGATTCCCTTGATAAAAATCCTCTACCCGTAACAATGTAACATTCATGGTCATAGGCTTGATCGGAGAGTGACTATAATAAAGGCAGGATATAGCAAATTCTCGAAGGAAGACAGACCACTGATGTGGCGTGCACATCAATTTTGCGGTTACAAAGGATTTCGATTCCCGATGCTTTTTCATTTATTCCATGTGCATTTGGAGGCGGGGCTTGGTTGTCAGGAGGAGTGCTTAAGGGGGGATCCTTTCCTTGTAGTCACAGCAGCTGGCCGTCCATTTCTCCCATTCTGTCTTTCCTCTCCCAGTGGCATTCCCAGTATATAATAGCCACAGCGTTGGAAGGGAATTAGATTTCACGAGTACACAGTGTCTTGCCACTAATGTGTTTGACGCTTCTGTGAAGACCTTTGAAGGTGGACAGGGTGGGAGTCTGCTGTGAATTCCGATGTCTTTATTCAGAATAGATTTATAAAACCATACAAATACTGACAATGAACGTGGCTAAAGTGTTCTTTTGATCTGGATGTACCTTAAAGGGAAAGCCAGAAAACTGCCCCATTTACTTTCTCGTTCCCCAGCTGGTGGAGAGGACTCAGGTGTCCCACTGCCTGACCTGTCATCTCCCCAGTGGTGCCACAGGCATTATATTCTGACTTCTGAGATGGGGAAGTCCAAGAAGGGTCTCCTTTTCAAGGCATTTATCAGGAACCACCGCTGGATGTCACTGTTACTCCACGGAACGAAAGGTTTATCTTTATCAGGAATCACCACTGGGTGTCACTGTTGCTCCACGGAACGAAAGGTTTGTCATTATCAAGCGTCACCACTGGGTGTCACTGTTGCTCCACAGAACGAAGCTGAGACTTGCAGCACTGTCAGAAGCAAAGTCAGCCAGGAAGATTGGGCGCGGGATAATGGTGATTTTGGATGAATGCATAGTGATGGAATTTGGGGTGATCGTTGGATCTCAGTCCTGGATGTCTGCAGAACCTCTTTCTCACCTTCTTTAGGTCTCTGTTCAAGTGTCCTCTTTTGTTTGAGGCATTCCCTGACCACCTTTTCTAAAAGTACATTTCTCCCTCTCTGAGCTTCATCCCTCTGAACCACTGTTTGTATGTGTGTAATTCACATATCATATAATTCACCCAGTCAAAGTATACAATTGAGTGGTTTTTAATGTATTTGCAGACTTATGTAACCATCACCACAATATATCTTAGGACATTTTCACCGGCCCCCAAAGAACCTCCATACCCTTTAGCTATCAAGCCCCAGTGCCCCCAGCCTCCTCACAGCCCCTGACAACTACTAATTTCCTTTCTGTCTCCTTGGATGTGCGTATTCTGGACATTTCATACAAATGGGATCATACGTGTAGTCTTTCGTGTCTGGCTTCTTTCACTGAGCATGGCGTGTTTTCAGGGTTCATTCATACTGTAGCATGTCAGTACTTTATTTCTTTTTGTTGCCAAATACTATTCCATTGTATACGATGGAGCACATTTTGTTTCTCCATTCAGCAATCCGTCAGCATATGGGTCGCTTCCACTTTTTACTGTCATGAATCGTGTCGCAGTGAACATTTGTGAGCAAGACTTTGTGGACGTTGGTTTTCATTTCTGAGTGTATACCTAGGAGTGGAATGGCTGGGCCAGATGGTAACTGTATGGTTGACTTTCTTGAGCATCTGCCAGACTCTTTTTTTACAGTGGATACACTGTTGCAAAGGGCTATTTCTTTTCTTTAGTGTTTACCCCTTCCAGCAGCGCCCCCGATTTTCTTATTTTGTCCAGCGTCTTCGTCCCCCAGTGAGGTACCTTCCCACCGAGGCAGGGACATGAGTCAGCCCTGTTCACTGCTGCACCCTCAGGGCTTGGAATAGTGACTAGCACATGGTAAGTCGGTACTCAGGAAATATCCTTGGCGTGAGTAGATGTAGATGGACCTGAAATTTCGGATTTTCATTCATTTATTGCACTCGTTTATTCAACATGGATATATACTTCCAACTCTGTACCCGTCACAGGTACAGCAATGGACAAGGGAGATGGCCTTGCCCGCTTCGAATGGACACAGGGTCTGGACATCTGACCTGACCCCCACTGTGGCACGCGAACCAGACAACAGAATCCCCCCCCCCCCCCCACACACACACCACATATAGACTACTGGGAGGCTACAGGCACACCTCTGAGGTCTTGCCTCCAATTGGTAAAAAAGCACAGCATCAGTGAAGTGTAATAAAGTGAGGTACATATAAGTATGTAAATAAAATCATGGCATCAGGATGTGATTGGTATGGTGATGGCTGATCATCTGGGAAGTACACTTAGCCCAGACTTAGGAAATCAGGGAAAGCTTCCTAAGGGTGGTGACGTAAATGCTAGAACCTGGAACAGACATAGGAGAGAGTGTGGGGGGTGGAAGACAGTGCCGCCCGAGGTGATGCAGAGAGGACCAAGAGCCCCTGGGTTCTAGGAACATGGAACGAGCAGGCTGCGCGGTTAGTGATGGAAACACGAGGCTGGAAAGCTAGAAGGGACCAGCTGTTGGAGTCTGCGACCTGCTGAGGATTCAGGAGCAGTGGGTAGCTGTGGTGGAACAGGAGAGTAGCGGGGGGGAGGTGAGCCCTCGTGCAGGTATGTGGGTGCCTGTGCCGTTGATGCAGGTGGGGAGTGATATCGTAACGATTCACAAAAAGTTTGAAAAATGTAGTAGTTCGAAAGTATTCCCTGCCTTCGTAAAAGACTAGAATGGCTTATTCTAGAAAGAAACCCAAGGCAGCCCTCCGTGGCGCACTGAACACTGTTTTATCCCACTCTGTCGGCCTTTAAAGCAGTTATTTGCTTATAAGATCTACATTCCTTTATCCATAACTTAAAAATCCAGAAGGTTGTAATAAGTGAGATTTTCCAAGTTTGGTTCCCATTTGGTGGTTAAACCTTACTTAAATGATGAGGCTGTTATAGTCATTATGCCTCCATTTTGTCTGAGTTGTCTAGTTTCCCTGAGAAATATTAAAGTGTGTGACCACAGCATCCTGCCGCAGAAGCCACTGGGGTGTCACGTCATTTATAGGGTGTACGCACCCTATTTCTGAAATTTGCAAGGACGGATTCTGAAAACCGCTCAGCCCCGGTGGCTTGTCACGAGCTAAAGACTTGCATGTCTCTCCCGCCTGATTTGAGCAATGTAAGGACAACATATCACTGGCCTTGGCATCTCATTGGGCTGGGCGCTGCCTCGGCCACACCATAAATGCCCAAGGGACCTCACGATTCATGAAAGAAACTTCCTCCATGTGTGGCAGCCCATGGCCCTGTTAATCCCCTCTGGCGTGTGGCCTTCCTGGCCGATGAGCTCGTGTGTCGCCCCATATTGTGCATTCTCACCGCATCCTCACGGGGTGATTCCTCTAAGTGGCTCCTGCTGTTTCTTCCAGGGACCTTGGCTGGGGTCATCGATCTCGCCGTCGACTGGATGACTGACTTGAAGGAGGGGGTCTGCCTGTCTGCCTTCTGGTACAGCCACGAGCAGTGCTGCTGGACTTCCAACGAGACCACTTTTGAGGACAGGGACAAGTGTCCCCTATGGCAGAAATGGTCGGAGCTGCTGGTGAACCAGTCGGAGGTGGGTTTCTGGGCAGAATCCTGGGTAGGCACCCCTGGCATTCCACAGGCACTCTGGGACACCCCTGGGCGTTTTGTGAATGTCCGTGGTTTCACCTTCAAGTGTCCTGATAATCGTCCATGGCTTCACACTAGTACGACTTGGCTTTTTCTGGCTCTAATGTTCAACCTTGAGTTGGAAAACCCTTCCGCACTGCTTTATGTGCAAAATGTATATATTTTTTTAAACTCTTATGTTTGGCTTTCTTTTTCATACCGAGAGTGGTTTGTTGATCATGCTGAAGAAATAGGCTTGATTTTTATACCTTCTAACTAAGGAGAAAAGATATTCTTTTTTTTTTTTTTTAAAAAAAAAAAACAGCTTTAGTTTGATATAATTCACATCCCATATGGCTTATACACATGTACAATGTTCGAGTTAATGGCTTTTAGAATACTTACAGAGTTTTGCAACCATTGCTACAATCTAATTTTAGATTGTCATCATCACCCCAAAAGAAACCCCGTGCCCATTAGCAGTCACTCTCCATTCTCCCCAACCCGCCAGCCCTGGGCAACCACTAATCTCTTTTCTGTCGCTATGGATTTGCCTATCCTGGACATGTCATGTAAGTGGAATCATACATGTGGACTTTTGTGTCTGACTTCTTTCACTTAGCATAATGTTTTTCAGGTTCGTTCATGTTATAGCATGAAGTGATGCTCCACTCCTTTTCATGGCTGAATACTATTCCATTGGATGGATAAACTACTTTTTTTGTCCATGTATCAGTTGACGAACATGTGTTGCTTACATGTGTGTGTAAGTGTTTGTGTGGATGCGATTTCATTTTTCTTGGATATATACCTAGTAGGGAAATTGCTGGGTCAGATGGTAACTCTATGTTTGACCCTCTGAGGCACTGCCAGATCGTTTTCTAAAGCAGCTGCATCATTATGCATTTCCACCAGCAGTATACGAGCGTTCCAATTCGTCCACATCCTCGTCAGCACTTGTTATTATCTGTTTTCGAGTCTAGCCATCCTGGCAGGTATTATTTTGTAATTTAAGCCGTAATTTCCCCATGCATTTTACAAGCACGTTGCAGAGGATGTTTTGGGGCCTTATGTGTTGGGAACGTCCCAGGCACAGGGTGTAGTGGTGAACCATAGACATGGCACCTAGAGCTTCAGATCTGTATAAGAATCTTAGTTTGGGAAAAAAGATTAACTTCTAACTGAATACAGTGGTTACCACAATGACTGTGGGTGACTGACAGATCAGAAACGCAGGCGAGGGGGCACTAGGTCGCCAAGATTCAAATTAAGGGTAATATGAAGACCATTCAAACTAGAACTATCTTCGGAAGATGGATGTAATCTATTTCTTCACCTCCTCCTGCTCCCATTTTTTTACCGCCCCCCCATGGACTGATTTACAGCTGAAGACATTTGGAACGTACTTGGCCATTTTGCTAAACCTCTTTGTTGGTGGAATTGAAAAATTAATTCCTTCAAGTCTCAGAAGTAGACAGGGATCCATCCCCAAATCTCACACATTCTCAGTGGTTTCCGTTACTTCCAAAATAAATTCTCTTGGGTTGATGGGAGTGGGTAGGCAAAAATGGCTGAGCGCCATATTTTATTTCTTCTCTCCTACTTGAAATGCTTTTTGGGGGACGTATGGCCATCCATCTTCTCAACCGTTTCTAAGATTTATACGTTGATTCAAAGAATTACTGTTAGCAAGAATGAGAAGTTATTTTTAGTTTCAAAAAGTACATTTTTAAGTGGGTAAAATGTGTTCCTCAGCTCTATTTCTCACGACATAGGGTGTGAATGTATGTGATCGTAAAGGCCGGAACGGTCTCCTGGAATGTGTTTTTGCGATTCATAGGCACGCGTGTGGCCGTGGCCGTGGCCGTGGCCGTGGCCGTGGCCTGACTTGTAGGTGACCTCGCTTTCCTTCTCCCTCACTTGAGTCATCCAGATGATGGCAAGAAGCTAAAACCTAGAGAAATGAGATCTCTACCCAGCGGGTCCTCAGCGTTAGAGAGCCCAGACTGTGTGTTTGGGTCAGAAAGCCTGCTCTGCACATCGGATAATTTGAAAGAAATGGTTCAATGAGTTATTCCGAGATGATCAGGTTTCCCCCTCTGCAAGTGCCTATCAAAAATTAGCGTGCACGCGCATCCTCTGAAAAGCTTGTTGAAGCACCTTTGCCGGCCTCGCCTCCTGAGCGTCTGACTCAGCAGCTCTGGGATGGAGCCTGAGACTCTGCATTTCTGACGCGCCCCGGTGATGGTGACATTGCTGGTTCAGGAAGCGCGTTTGAGTAGCAGTATTCTAAACTACCGTTCTCACGCTCGCTCACTGGCACAGCAGCTGCTTGCTGCGCCATGGCGGTGGCCTTAGTGAAAGCAAAGACAGGCCGATCCACCGTAGACAAGATAAAACAAACCTTCCAGGGGCTCGAAGATGGGATTTTCCATGTCACACCTTTCATTAACTAGCGCAAGTGATGATTAGTCCCGGTTTACGTGGCCACTGCAATTTTACTCAGGAGCAGGTGGGTGAAGGTCATGGAGAATCACCGGCGCTGTGTTCGTGGGTGCCGACTGTAGCAGCAGCGACAGCCAGTGACACCAACACTGGCCTCTGTGTTGACACAGGACCGGGACAGAAGCTGCCCAACCTGGTCACCGCTTCTGCTGTCACGGTGGAGGGGCGGGGCGCAGGTCTGGCGTGACTCACGGGTTCTTTCTTGTTCTGTGTCTGCCATTCAGGGCGCCAGTGCTTACATTCTGAATTACCTAATGTACATCCTGTGGGCCTTGCTGTTTGCATTTCTGGCTGTCTCCCTGGTGCGTGTGTTTGCTCCCTACGCCTGTGGCTCTGGAATACCAGAGGTGAGTGGGGGCCAAATTTCTTTTGTTCCGATAACGAGAATGTCAAGTCCTTATGTAGCACTTATATGGCAAGCACAGTTCCAAGCCTTTGATGTCTATGAGCTTGTTTAGTCCGTACAATGAACCTATGAGGTAGGTACTATTATTCTTCATTTGATAGTTGAGGTTAAGTAACTTGTCCTAGGTCACTAAGTCGGTAAACTGGATGTTGAACCCAAGATTTATGTTCTACATTCAGGATTTATGCTCTGTTGCTTCTCAGATGATTAAAATCTTGTCTTCGAAACCAGGCATAACCCTTAAAGCATGCGGAATCAGACTTCATTAACCGCATGCATACACGTGGCACTTCAGTCTCTCGTAAGTATATCCGCGATGTCATGTGGAAATAGACAATAGTGGAGGTTTGTTGCTCAGAAAGTTTCCTGATGAGTCAACTGCCTTATGAGTCAACTGCCTTGCCACGATTTGCTCTTCTGATGCCTGCAGCGTGAATGCACCTCTGCGAGTTTAGAATCTTACAGATATTTTTCAGCTCTTCAATGTGACCAAAGTAGGAGGGGGGTGACTTCATCAATCACAAGGAATGCCCAAGACTCAACTTCAAACCTAGTTTGATCCACTTGAGATTATTCCTGAAAAGCCCAGAGAATGAACATTTTACCCAGAAAGAATGTTAAAAGTTCTTATATTATCACTATAATCAATGGAGTTCAGCTCTGCCTCAGGTGGGTGCTTCAGCAGTGCCCATAGGCGGTGGGGATGGCGCGTTCCAAGATGTGCTTCGTTATGGCGATGGACCTATGTTGGTCCCTGCTCCCTGCACCCAGTCTTCAGTGGTACCCACGCACACTGCCGCTGGTCCAGGCAGTCCATGGAAACAGCTGGAGTAATTAAAAGATTGTGTGAAGAAAAGCTCGCCATGTCTGGTTCCAGGAAAGATAGGAAAAAAAAAAAAGACTTAACCATGTCACACTGACTTTCTGATGGTTTATATTAACATATTGCTCCAGGAACTAGCTGCATGCAGTACCATCCCATTCCCTCGATACGGCCAGTTGTGCCGTAATGCAACACATGTTCCTAAGAGTCACAGTGCGATGCAAAATTGTACAATACAAACCACAGAGCTTGCGGGGAAATGGGGTGAGGGCAACAACACTCAAAATCTTTGTCGGTGACACGTATAAAAAAGGTAGGAACCTAATCAAAACAGCAGTTTTGCACTCAGTAATTGGCTGAAAAAATGTATACATACTCCCTGCTGTGCATGTGAACTGGTAGATGTTTGAAGCATGTACCTGTGTGAGTTTTATTTCTGAGTTCACCCTGTGTTTCTCATAGATGAAATTGTGCATAAAAGGACGCGAAATTTGCGTTATGCTCAAGTTCTTCCCTAATGCATGAATCGCATCGGAACAAATTTGTGTTTTCAAAACAAGGATTATGGCAGATCTGACTGTATTTTATTTGATATGTAAGACCAAAGACAGACACCCTTGATGTTAAAAAGAACAGATCGTTGTTGGCATCTCAGTTTACGATCCCCCTGCCAACAGTAGGCGT
>NW_024340697.1:4365599-4377817 GCF_902729225.1 Pteropus medius | reverse complement strand
CAGGGAACACACTGATGGGGGTGAAACTCAAAAAGGCAGTATCAAGTGAAAAAAGTAAGTTGCAGACGAGTATATAAAGTATGATTCTATTTATATAAGGTCCACAAACAGCCAAAATGCAGCAGCATACTGGTTAGTGGTACGCACATGTGCCAGAGCTATAAAGAAAGGCAAGGAGATGATTGTGGCGGGACAGGAGGGAGATCCCTCTGAGGAAGGAGACACAGTGGTCCCCAACCTCTTTGGCCCCAGGGACCGGTGCTGCTATGAGCATCTAACGCCTGAGGATCTGAGGCGGAGCTGAGGCGGTGATGCCGGCGCTGGGGAGCGGCTGCAGATCCAGATGAAGCTTGGCTCGCTGGCCCGCCATTCAGCTCCTGCTGTGCAGCCCGCTGCCTAACAGGCCATGGACCAGTACTGGTCTGCAGCCCGGAGGTTTGGGATCCCTGCCTTAAACCAGATATGATATATAACAGCTAAATTTCTCTATAAAAGTTCACAATAATCTTTTAAAGTATAGGAACCCAATGCAGGTTTTATAATTAAATTTTAGGTATTATGATTCAGTAGCAAAATTTTCACTGCTATTATCATAGAGTTTGAAATTCCTAACCTAAGGGTCCAGCGCCTACCCCAGTTCTTGAAGGTGTAAAAAGTAAATGTGAATAAACACTTCACAGATACAAATAACCTCCTCCCAGTCAAAACCCAACTGACTACATAAACCAGTGTCCCTCAGATTGAGATACAGGGCTGTTCTCCTTCATTTGAGCAAAGATACTAACCATCTTTTATTTCATGTAACCATCGCTTCAAATGATGGTCAGTCTATCTTTGATGGTTAGTAACCAAAGATACTAACCATCAAAGATAGACTGACCATCATTTGAAGCGACCTGCTCTAAGCTGTTGTATGGCGTGCCATGTCCGAATACACTTCGAGTACACTGCACTTCTGCACGTTCTATAAATTGCTCATCCTCCCCAGTGTTTGCCTCCGAAGCACTTTGATTACTTAGAATGAAAATTCCTTTGGGCCCGATCCCGTCTGATCTCGGAAGCTAAGCAGAGTCGGGCCTGGTTAGTACTTGGATGGGAGACCACCTAGGAAGACCAGGTGCTATAGGCATAAAAAGTAAAAAATAAGGGATTGTAAGCTGACAAGGTCCTTGCAGTCTGTGAGGTCAACCAAGGGTTGCCTCACCAAAAAAATTTCCTGGAAATATTTTTTAAATGTAAATTCAGAGAACCTTTTTTTCTGTGTAGGAAATGCTCCTCTATAAGCTCTCTAAAGCACATTCAAACGGAATACTGTTGCTTGGACTCGCATTATTTAGGGAGAACTGTTTGCTTCATTAGTGGAACCCCTATTGACTATATAGGAAATCATATCCTTTTTGAACTTATTTTGAGTTCGTGTTTCATTGCAAAACATGAACACTCTCGCAGATATTTATTTACCAGAAAGGTTTTAAAGTTGACACCACCAAGTCGCAAATCCACTACAATATATCTTGTTAAAGCCTGGCTTGATTCCGTCTCTGTTAATTCAGATTAAAGCAAATGATTGTATTTTTGCATCTACTGGGAATGAATTTGCTTTCTTTACTCCCTAATTTGATCATGACAATTTTATAAAGTCGTTTTAGAAAATTACAAAATACCTATTATATTGTTCAATTCACATGTCATGGCTGGCAGAGGCTCAGGTAATTTAGATGCTTGTAATTTTCTAAATGGTATTATGCTCTTAAACTGTACCCTAGGGTCCAAATCCACATTAAGTAACTGACAAAAAATTATAGGTAATTTTATTCAAGGCAACACAAAAGGGCAGGATTGTGGCAGGAGTAATAAAACATCCCTTAAAGGGATCTGAGATCCCCAGAGCGTAGGCTCAGATAGGCCAACTACCACTAGTTAAACAGACCAGTTTAACCACCACTAGTCTGTCTCCCATTAGTTAAGGCTAGTTCAAGAAATACCATCTGTATATCTGGAGCCTTACTCATGTTCTACAGGAAGGAGCCCATGGAGTTCTTCAGAAACACATGTCCGTACTCTTTCTTTTCTCGATCTTTCTCCTTGAATTAAGAAAGATCTGTCAATAATTCTGAGGTGAAAATGGTCCATTCACACCCCTTTAAAATTTCAAGGATTAGCTCACGTCACTGACCCTCCCCAGATCACCAAAGGTGACATGATGCTGAAGAGTGTTTTGGGACCGTCCCTTAAACATTGAGAAATTAGGAGTACCTGTACTAGCTTTCAGGAATGGACCAGTCAGTGCTTGTCTACCTGGGCTGCATTTTAAAATCACTTAGGGAGGCTGTACAAATCCCCAGGTCCAGGATACACCTTAGACCAATTACATCACATCTCTGGGGGTTCTAATTCCTTAGGTGATTCCACCAAGCGCCAAGGATGAGAAAGACTGTAGTAGCTATTTGAGGAATTGATTTCTTGGCAGAGTCATGCCCACTAGGAGGCACTTTAAAGTTAGGTAAATGCTCCAACACTGACAAGAAATAACATTGTCCCATTACATATTATACAGCGGGAAAACAGAAATTGGCCATGAATTCCACTGGCAGATTCACTTGGTGTCAGTCTGTGATTACAGGCTCGTAAATTGCTACCTCAGCAGTGAGCATTAATTCTATTTCAGATATATGTGGGAGAGGTCGAAGGTAAAACGTTATTTATCTGTTGATGATGTTTCTATATCCGGAAGAATACTGTTTGGGAGGGAAAGGACTCTTAATCTAGGAAGCGAATAACTGAGATTGGCACCCAATTGAATTCCAAAAGCTTTAGGCAAACTCATATGCACCTTTAAGAAGAAAGCCATTATTTGGCATTTACAAAATGTGACAGGTCAGCAAATGGAGCAAGATGACTCTACCTGTAGTAAAGGCCTTTACAATACAAGAAGGAAGGGGTCGCCATGGATTAAAAAAAAAATCTTTCCATCCCCCAGAAGCGTGTTGTTAGAATGCTGAACACCTTCTTTTTCTGACATTGTATTAAGAATATTTTCGAACATACAGAAAAGTAGAAAGAGTTGGAGAGTAAATACCCATATACCCATGGCCTACAGCAGGGGTCAGCAGACTTTTCTGGAAAAGGGCAGAGTCAATAATTTAGGCTTTGTGAGTCGAGAAGCAAAATTGAGCTACTATGCTCACTAAGAGGCTAGTATTGTTTATGTATTACATTTAATGATGTTAAAAGCACTCTTAGTGTGTGGATTATACAGAAATAGGCAGTGGGCTGGATTTGGCCCATGGGTGCCGACCCGACCTAAAATTTGATGGCCATTTTGTTCTCTTTGCTTTGTCACACAGCGAGCCAGCTTTCGGACATCTTTCAATAGTCCAAAATTAACAGTTAAGATCAGTAGATACATATCTCTTTTCAACAGGACGGAGCGTAAATGTGAACAGGATAAAATGCCATAGATAAAATAAGACCCCGATAATTACTTATTCAGTCCTCATTATGACCTTATTGTAGGAATTCTTAAAATTTTCTGTGCATTGAATTGTTTCAAGCGTCCATTAACATAATATACAATTGCGTTAATATAAATTCTGTTAATATAAAATGACAGCTACATAGGAAATGAGAGTACCCTCTCTTCCATATGCTTTAGTGAATCTAAGCTTGCAACATGCCTCTCAGAGGAATTAGTTATTTCCCAGCCGTGGCATCGAAGCAGCTCACTCCCCCTTGTTCTCGTCCTCTGTTGCAGATAAAGACCATTCTGAGCGGCTTTATCATCAGGGGCTACTTAGGCAAGTGGACCCTGCTGATCAAGACTGTCACCCTGGTGCTGGTAGTGTCCTCGGGCCTGAGCCTTGGGAAAGAAGGGCCGCTGGTGCACGTGGCTTGTTGCTGTGGCAACTTCTTCAGCAGCCTCTTCTCCAAGTACAGCAAGAATGAGGGCAAGAGGCGTGAGGTGAGCGGTCTCGCCCGCACACGCTCGTTCTCATGAAAGGCCTCGGGGCTTACGCAGAACTCTCTGCCTTGCAGGTGCTTTCCGCCGCAGCTGCCGCCGGAGTCTCCGTGGCCTTTGGTGCTCCAATCGGAGGTGTGCTTTTCAGTCTAGAAGAGGTGAGAATGGGCGCCGAGGGAATGCAGGCTTTGGGGTGCTGAGGAACGTGTGGATGGTTAGCACAGCGGCGGGCTTCCATCTCTGGCCCTGTGAGGACTAGACTCAGGGGCACTGAACAAGGTTCCCACAGCTCATTAAGGAGCCACATTTCCACTGCTCCGTATCTGTTTCCAAGTAGCATTTTTAAAATCGCCGATAGGATTTTTAGGGAAGATCTTCAGTCTCTTTTCTTTCTCATAACTAACTTGTCATGCATTTTTGTTTTCGGTGACCCAAATGGATCTATTCTAAAAGTCGGCAAAAGTTTTCTGAAAAGTGCCAGAGAGTCAATCTTTTAGGCTTCGTGTGTCTTACCGTCTCTGTCACAGGAGCTCACCTCTACTGCAGAGAGCGCACGCAAGATCGGGTGTGGCTGTATTCCAGTAAAACTTTCCTTATGCATGCTGGTTTGAATTCTATATAATTTGCACATGTCACAAAACCATTCTTCTTTTGAATATTTCACATGCCACAAAATAGTTTTTCCCCCTGCAGCCATTTAAAAATATAAAATCATTCTTCATTCATGTGCCATATGGGTACATTTGCTGGGCCAGGCTTTTCCAACCCTTAATCTAATCTGTTGTCTATAGAATGAAAACGTAGAGGTTTATTTGCTCTTAGCCTGGTCTCTCTGCCGTAAACAGCATTATGATGAAATATTTTCCTGTCTCTTTAAAAAAGTAGCTCAAACATACTTCGCCTGGTACCCATTCCACTCTTAGACATAGAGTCCCTTAAATATCTTTGTTGGTGTCTTTGGGTCATAATTAAACCGAGACTGAGGAAGTGAGTATCGCCCATCTTTGGTCTTGAGTGCGACTTTCACACCAAGCGCCAGCGGCGGCTGCTGATCAGTGGAGCTGGGGCTCAGGGCAGCCTTTCCTCCGGCCAGTCTCTAATTTTTCCCTTCTTTGCCCCAGGTCAGTTACTACTTTCCCTTGAAGACCCTGTGGAGGTCCTTTTTTGCAGCCCTGGTGGCGGCTTTCACGTTGCGATCCATCAATCCCTTTGGGAACAGCCGCCTTGTTCTCTTTTACGTGGAATATCACACACCCTGGTATATGGCCGAGCTCTTCCCCTTCATCCTGCTGGGGGTCTTTGGAGGCCTGTGGGGAACCCTCTTCATCCGCTGCAATATCGCCTGGTGCAGGAGGCGTAAAACCACCAAGCTGGGGAAGTACCCAGTGCTGGAGGTCATTGTGGTGACCGCTATCACCGCCATCATCGCCTACCCCAATCCCTACACGCGCCGGAGCACGAGCGAGCTCATTTCTGAGCTGTTCAATGACTGTGGGGCCCTCGAGTCCTCCCAGCTCTGTGACTACATCAACGACCCCAACATGACCCGGCCTGTGGATGACATTCCCGACCGGCCGGCCGGCTTCGGGGTGTACACGGCCATGTGGCAGCTGGCCTTGGCGCTGATCTTCAAAATCGTCATTACCATATTTACTTTTGGCATGAAGGTAAGCGAAGGGAAAGGAAGATGTGGGGGGCCACCCATGTCCTTCTGGGGATAGCACCTTACTTGACAAAATAAAGTTGTGATGCGAGGAAAGTGAGATTGATCTTTATTGGATGTTGTCTTGTGCCAGGCACTTGACATTCTTTTAATGAACAAGAGACAATGCTTTTGATGAGCAGCATGCCTATGAAATAGACATTTTAATCCCATTTTACAAATGAAGAAGCCAAGGCTCAGAATACAGCATTCATATAGAGATGTGTACAGCTTGGTGAACTTTCACAAAACACACGCTTGTGTAAGCAGCACCCACGACCGGAAGCAGAGTGTTGAGAATCCTCCAGAAGTCCCGATGTGTTCCGTTACGATTGCTTTGTGTGTGGTACTTTTTATGATTTGTTTCTTTCAAAAAGTCTAAGAAACTGTGCATGGAGTTTACACTTGAGTGCGGAATGGTCAAGCACAAACCTGAGTTTTTGCGTTCAGAACAAGGATGGGTGAACTTTCTTAAACATCTGACTGTCTCTGATTTATCATCTCCTAGCAAAGGGATTTAGTTTCGTGTCTGATTTCGCAGTATCTTTTAGTGCCTGCTGGGAGAAGTCGACTTTGAAGTTACAGGGGATTAAGTGGCTATGGGATAAGGGGCAGCTCAGAAAGGAACAATTTCCTCAGGAATGTCCCAGACTCTAGAAATCACACTTGATCCAGACTAACGTGGAATTTGGTTAAAGATCCACTTTCACCCTGAGATTGACAACACTTAGGGTCGCAGCCACGTGCGATCTCCATGAACACAGGATCAGGCGTGTCTTGTAGCAATTTGATCATCAGACAAATTAAAATGTATTTATTTTTGTAAAATGTATTTTCACACAGCCAAATATAAAACACACTATTACCAAAATCTTTTAGTTTGCATAGTCTGTTTCTTTGCTGCCTCTAACCTGGCTCGAAAGCATTCAGAATACTTTTCAGAAAATGTACTTTGTCGGAAGAGGGAACGGCCGCTGCCCTGCCATCCCTCTCTGGTAGATGCTTGGCCACTGTATATTCAAGAGAACAGTAAGGCCAGGGAAAGCTTTTTGGAAGACCCAGGACAGCGGCACTGCTGCTTTCAGCTTCTTTATTTTACCTGTGAACAGTTACAGACCCTTCTTTTTCATTTTCATGCTGTGGCTTGACATTTAATTTTAAAAGCTAATCTGAATGACACGCAAGCGGAGCGAGAAAGCGGTGAGTATCTCAAGTGACAGGTGCTCACTTTGAATGTTATTTGCAGTGGGGCTTATCATTCTTTAATCCACAGCAGGCAAAGCAGGCCAGCTTTTGAAGGCGAGGAAATGAAAGTATAAAATGGCATTCTCTCTAAGTCACAGTAGATACGACTGACTACTAAGCAGGTGAAGTCACTCGTCCCACCTTCTCTCAGCTGACCTATCTTGAAGCGTTGCACCCCTCAGGACTGAAGCAGCATGCAAGCTCGTGTGTGGGGGACGGGAATTCAGGCTCCTTCCCTCATGCTTCTTTTCTCTGTGTGCTCCTTGGAGATCCCTTCGGGCCTCTTCATCCCCAGCATGGCTGTGGGAGCGATGGCGGGCAGGATGGTGGGAATTGGCGTGGAGCAGCTGGCTTATCATCACCATGACTGGATCATCTTCAGAAACTGGTGCAGGCCCGGAGCAGACTGTGTCACCCCAGGACTTTATGCGATGGTGGGAGCTGCAGCCTGCTTAGGTACAGCCACAGGAGGGGTGAGGTGGCGGTGGGGGTGGGGGTGGGGCGCAGGGAAAGGTGACACAGACTGACCACAAAGGCTGATCTGGTTTAGAGGACTGAGAAGAAGAGAGACACGAGCACTTGCCTTCTCAGGATAGGCGAGGTGGTGCTGCTGTAACAAGTAAACGCCTAAATCTCGGTGGCTTAGCTCGCCAAGGTTTATATCTTGCTATGGTATGATGTCGATCCTCATTATTCGTGGATTACGTATTTGGGAATTTGTCTACTTGCTACAATTTGTTTGTAACCCCTAAATCAGTACTCATGGGGCTTTCACGGTCATTCTCAGTCATGCGCAGAGCAGTGGAAAATTGAAGTTGTCTAACATACAGCTACATTCGCAGCTGAGGTTGACCAAGGCGAAGGTCCACCTTTTTGCTTCAGCTCTCAACTGTACACAAGCGTACTTTTTGTGCTCTATTTAGAGCCATGTGTTTTGCACTTTTGTGCTTTTTATTAATGGTCTTCCTGTTTAAAATGGCCCCCAAGCGTAATGCTAAAATGCTGTCTGGTGTTTCTAAATGCTAGAAGGCTGGGATGTGCCCTAGGGAGAAAATGCGTGTGTTGGAGAAGCTTCCTTCAGGCATAAGTTATGTGCTTTTGGCCCTGAGTTCGATGCGAATGAGTCAGCTTCATATATTAAGTAAGGTGTCTTTAAACAGAAACATACATAACGTAAGGTTTTGTATTAATTGGTTGACAAAACTGACCAGAGGCTCTCAGAAACCTTATCTTTCTCCTAAGGCAGTGATTCAGTATTCACTAATTCAGTTTTTGTGGTGACTTTGTAGAACATAACTGCCACAGATAATGAGTCGACTCTGTGTGTGTGTGTGTGTGTGTGAGTGTGTGAGTGAGTTAGCTTCTCTCCACTCAGTCATTGAGGGACCAAGACTGATAGTGTGTCTACCGTCTTGCAGCTGTGTTGTCTAGAATAGTGGAATACTGGTTTTCAACGTGAGGTAATTGTGCCTCTCAGGAATTCTGGACAATGGAGGAAACATTTTTGCCTGTCACACCTGGGGGGAAGTGATGCTCCTGGCATCTAGTGGGTGGGGGCCAGGGATGCTGCTAAGTGTCATACAGTGCACAGAACAGCTCCCGCAGCAAAGAATGGTCTTTCCTCAACTGTTCCTAGCGCTGAGGTCGAGAAAACCCAATCTAAGCTCGTTGGAAGACTGGGAGTTGGTATGGATTCTCTCTTTGAGTACCGAAGGACACAAGGGTCCCTCTGCTGTCCATAGCCCCTAAGAATCTCTACAGTTTTCCAGCTTATGAGGTTGTGGAAGAGAGCCATACTTGCTGTCAGAAACCCGCACAGACCACATAGGATCCACTCAGTCACCAAAAAGGAATGGTCCTAGACGAATAGACGACCCAGTTGTCCCTCACTGGAGAAGAGCCCTCCAGTCAGATGTGACTGTGTTTAATGAGGCTGGCCTCAGTTACAGAGGTCCGAGCATGGGCGACATGTAGCACTGACTTTCAGCTTAGAAATCCTCCTGTCGGGAGAATTTATAGCCAGTTTGTCAGTTTCCGCAATGTTCGCTGTCTTGAGGGTCTGGGATTGAATTCCACAATTTCACTCTTTTCTTCACTAGGTGGAGTCACCAGGATGACGGTGTCGTTGGTGGTCATCATGTTTGAATTAACCGGTGGTCTCGAGTACATCGTGCCCCTCATGGCAGCAGCTGTGACCAGCAAGTGGGTGGCCGATGCCTTCGGGAAAGAAGGCATCTACGAGGCTCACATCCACTTAAACGGGTACCCATTTCTGGATGTGAAGGACGAGTTCACCCACCGCACACTGGCCACCGACGTCATGCGGCCGCGGCGGGGAGAGCCACCACTGTCGGTGCTTACTCAGGACAGCATGACCGTCGAGGACGTGGAGACGCTCATTAAGGAGACCGACTACAATGGCTTCCCCGTGGTGGTCTCCAGGGACTCCGAGCGCCTCATTGGATTTGCCCAGAGGAGGGAACTGATTCTCGCAATAAGTGAGTAAAGAGAGGGAAGCTCACGTGTTACTAAGAGGCGAATGGCAGTCTTTGTACCCAGCAAATTCTCAAAGAGGGTAGAGAGAATGTATGAGGGTCAGAGGACTTTCAGCCAGGGGTTCTCACACTTTAATGGATATTCGTGTCACCTGGGGATCTGGTTACAATGCAGATTCTGATTCAGTAGGTCTGGGGCGGGGCGGGGCCCAAGTCTGCATTTCTCCCAAGTTCCCTGTTAATGCTGATGCTGCTGGTCTCCAAGTCACACTGTGAGAAGGAATGTCTTGGGGGAGGCATTCTTGGCTAAAAGAGGACCGCCACGTTTTCAAGCAGCCCCTTGGGCCCCAATCCTGCTAGGAGGCAAGCTGCTGCCGCTGCGTTTCAGGGAATTCATTATTGGGTGAAGCTGAGCAGAAAGAGATGGGAAGGCCTTGACCGGCCCGGGCCAAGCTGGTCAGAGACAGACTTTCAGGCAGGATAAGTACTGAGATGCTGAGTTCTTCACCTCAGACTCCTCTCTCGGCACTGCACAAGCCTTTCGCTTTGCTTTATGATGTCATGTTCCATTCCACCTGTTACAGGCCCATGTGGGTTCAGGACAGAAGTCATGTCAGTTCCACGGGATGCTTTTCCTCTTCGTGCGCTAACTGAAATCCGTGAAGCCGAGGGGCATGCCGTTGAGTTGGGAGAGGAGAGGGCACAATGCCCAGGTGGGGTACCCTGAAAACAGGCTGCTCAGAGAAGCAAGCGTGCGGGCGCCATCAGCCTAGGGGCGACTGCATTGGAAGGGGAGTGGAGTACTGGAGGAAGGAGGGTCCAGAGACCACGGCCTGGGTGTGAGTTGGAGGCCCGGGCCGGGAGGAGTAGTGAGCCTCGGAGGGCTCACTCCGGTGGAATCCTGCCGCATGTCCCGGTGTGGTGGGGCAGGGATGAGCCGAACGCATCCTCAGTGCATCGCGAACGCGAATGCCATCCCACTCACATCCCTGCCTTGTGATCTGCTTGCTATCCCAGCATCTCATGGTGGGCCGGGGCCTGTGATGGGGCTGAGGTGTGCACTCGATGGTTGTATTACATATCTCATCTCCCAGAGGGTTTATGAAGTGGGCCAGTGGGACTCACCCAGGTATGATTGTGGAACGCCCTGCTGGGAGTGCACCTTCACCTGAGAGCCCTTTGCTTCTCCCTGCCCTTTGTTAACTATCTCTTAGGCCAGCGATCCCCAACCTTTTTGGCCCCAGGGACCGGTGCTCCTATGAGAATCTAACGCCTGAGGATCTGAGGTGGGGTTGAGGCAGTGATGCTAGCTCCAGGGGGGGCGGCTGCAGATACAGTCGAAGCATGGCTCCTCACCAGCCGCGCACCTCCTGCTGTGCAGCCTGTTCCTAACAGGCCATGGACTGGTACTGGTCTGTAGCCCAAGGCTTAGGGACCCCTGTCTTAGGCTCTCCCTTTGAATTTCTAAAATCCCCTTGCATATTAAATAGCTTTGAAAATGTCTGTAAGAGTATCTTCATCAAAGGCTTTATAAAAATAAGTTTAGATAAGCTATATCCTCTAATTTTAGGTGGTTGTTCAAACATGTTTACCTCCCCCAAAGCAACAACTGATTTTATATTTTCTATACGATAGCACATTTGTGCTTAAGTGCCCTGTGATGCTCCGTTTTATTATAGGCCCCGTCATTTAACAGGTAGGTGCCTTTAGGCATCAATATTGCCTTATAAAAATGAGGTGTTCTTTTTTTAAAGCTGTCTAAATAGAGTTGGGTTTGTTTTAAAATAATGTAATCAGCAGCCTTTAAAATTTTTCTTCAATCCCTAAAATCATTTAAGCAAAGGTTGAAATTTAAAAACTAAAGTAATAAATGTCACGGAATCCATTACCTGTTGTATAGTTCCAGGAACACCTGCCGAAAGACAGTTTACTAATTTTGCTGAAACCCATTACTGTAATCAAGTGGGAAGCAGCAATTGTCATCAACCGGTTAGAGAAGAAATTTAAGCTTGCCCACCGAGCACGCTCCTAAAAGCTATGCTTGGAATGTCTGAAGAGGCAACACACAGTGTAAATAATACCTATATGCTTTCAATCAGACCGATAATCGTATAGAAGCTGCTGTTTACATGGTTTGTGGAAAGGCAAAGAGCGTTTCACTCGGCAATCAGAAAAACTGTTTTCCTGGTCCGTGGAAATAGAAGAGCCTCTGTACTCTGGTAGAAAAATTCATAACCTGTATTCGCGGAATGATATGCCCTTTCGTGAATATGGAAATAGACACGAGCATTTAGCTAGTAACGCTCTCATGCCAATTTCATTTTCAGGGGAATTAGGAGCAACGATTATAGGTGGATAGATCTGAGATGCTTTGGATAAGAAAAGAATGGTAAACGAGGCAAATGAGGATTTTTCTTAACGCGTCACATTTAAAATTGTCGCAGCCGCTCACATGACACTGAAAATGTGTTGTTATTTTCAGTTCCTCTCTGGAATGCCAAACCATGGCCATTGTCTTTGTTAGAAAGCGATTATTTGGCACCACCTAGGAAGTACGGCCCTCTTCACCCTCATACACACGGGGCTGTATGTGACCCTTGTTCAAATTCCTGGTAAATGGGACTACCTCTTGGTGCTCTTTGAAAATAAGAGGCTCTTTCTGTGCTCAGCAGGGCTCAGGCACTTCTAGTCTCGAATTCTGCAATTAAGCAACGTTGGGTTCAGAGAGGACCCAGTGGGAAGCTACAAAGATGATTAGAGGGATGGAAAGTTAGAGTTCTGGGCAAGAGTTAAGAGAGTTCTCATTTTTTTTTTTTTT
>NW_024340697.1:4351442-4360525 GCF_902729225.1 Pteropus medius | reverse complement strand
CTTGTTTGCAGGCCCTTTCATCTCCTTAGGCTTGGGCCAGGGCAGGCATAGCTTAAGCCAGCACATATTTTGGATGCATTCTGTAGCCATGTGCTTTCTCTGCTCACGGCCGAGAGCCACATGATCCCATTGACCTTCATCATCTGTAGGATATCTCAGGGCCCGGGGTTCAAGGTAATTGTGAAATCAGACCAGGAACCAGAGGAGTCTTTGTCCCCAGAATACCAGAGTCTAAGAAGCCTCCAGTGGCAAAGAGTTAATTTTGGTGGGATTTTCCCTTCAGGGGGTCTGCAAAGGACGAGCGAGCAGGGGAGACAGCGTCCGTTTACCCCAAGTCCTGCTATGTGGCCATCTCATAAGAGCCCAGGTGCTCTAATCTGAATTACATTCACGCTCATAGATCGGCCGTTTATCAGTCACCGGATTCACTTGAACTGCTACCCAAAGGGGCTGGAAGTGCAAACTCTTGATTTAAATCAAATAGGACATTTCACGCCACTAATGAACCCTGCTGAATTCACTGTGCCCTCTTTCCGGGTGGATGTGCAGCTTTCTTCTTCTACGATAATTGTCGCAGGCCAGGGCACAATTTATGCCTGAACCCAAGGCAGCTCCTGAATTCATATTTCCCCGGAACTGTAACCAGCTTGACTTTCAGACATTATAGTCGTAGAGCTTGAAGGGGAGGTTGTCAGGACTGCTTTAGGCAAATGCCTGATCTTTTGACGCTTTCTCCAGGGTGAAGATGAGGAAATAAAAACCAGGTTTTATAGATATGGGAGGGGGGGGCGTGCGTATGTGCGCATGTGCGCGCGTGTGCCTGTTGTAGTAGAGCTCTCAGCGCTTTGCAAACACGAACGGGTCATATTTTTTTCAAAGCAACATTGGTTTAATCATCTTACTGAGCATCAATTTGAGAACTGGAGAAGGCTCAAAAAGCGTTCCAGAAAATAAAGCCAAGGAGCTTGTCATCTACTAACGGTGGACATAATCCAGTTTAAGTGGTGTTACCCAGGTGTTCTAGAGGGAATGTCCTGAGCCAGGCTTTTAAGTAGAAAATAAATGTCAGAGAGAACAAAAGCACATTGAAAGTTGAGGGATTGTCTGCTAGTTGGCAGTCGCCGGCAGCGGGAGCCCTTGCTACCGTGTACAGACACACCTGTAGGTGGCCCACCTTTGTGGACTGCATGCTCACACCTGCTCCTATGCCGCTTACGATCACACTGAGTGGCATGTTATAGGCATAAGCTGCTCGCCTGATAACTATTCCTTTTTGATTTTAAAGGGACTTGAAAGCTGTTGTGGATTGAATCGTGCCCTTGCTCCCCCAAATTCACATGCCGAAGTCTTAATAACCTCCAAAGTGGCCGTATATGGAGATGGGGCCTTTAAGGAGGTGATTAATGTTCAATGAGGCCATAAGAGCGGGGTCCTAATCCGTTAGGACTGCTGTTCATATAAGAAGAGGAAGAGAGACCAGGGATGTTCACACAGAGAAGAGGGCCGTGTGAGCACACAGCGCAAAGCTGGATGTCTGCAAGCTGAGGATAGAGGCTTCTGCAGAAACCAGACCTGCCGGCGCCTTGATCCTGGCCTTCAGGTCTACAGAACTGTGAGAACCTACAGTTCTGTCGTCAAGCCACCCAGTCTATGGTGCTTTGTTATGGCAGCCCGAGCAGACTAAGTCAGGACGCAGAGCCAGTTTGGCAGATCTTGTCTAACAGCATCTTGTTTTATGAGCCATCTTCAACTTGACTGCATTTAAGTCAATTTCGACTATGTATTTCAAGTGCTAGATGAGCATAGTTAAAGCCAAGTAGCTCTAAAGAGCTAAAATGAAAACAACAATTCTTGGCTTCTTCCTTCTTTACCACCACCCCGTTCCCTTCAGGCAGCCCCTCCCGCGAAGGGTTTTATTTCCTTTAATGGATAGACTTTATTTTTTTAGAGCAATTTTACATTTATAAAAAAAAACACCGAGCAGAAAGTACAGAGTTCCCACATGCCCTCTCTCGTCCATTCACAGCTTCCCTCATGGTTAATGTCATCGGTGCGCTGTGTTTGTTGCCATTGATGAACCACCATCCATACGCTATTAACTGAGGTCCGTAGTTTACATCAGGGCTCACGCTAGGTGTTGTACATTCTGTGGGTTTTGACAAATGGATAATGACACGTATGCACCAGTACAATATCATACAGAGTAGTTTCATTGCCCTAAACATCCTCTGTGCTCTGCCTGTTCGTCTGGCAACTGCTGATCTTTTTAATGTCTCTACAGTTTTGCCTTTTCTCGAATTCACATAGTTGCAATCATACAGTGGGTAGCCTTCTCAGATTGGCTTTTTTCACTTAGTCATGTGCATTTAAGTGTTCTCCGTGTCTTTTCCTGGCTTGATGGCGCATTTCTTAGCCCTGAGCAATGTTCTAGTGTCTGGATGTTTGTTTATACATTCACCTACTAAAGAAGATCTTGGTTGTTTCCAAGTTTTGACAGTTATGAATGAAGCATACATCTTTTAAGAGTAAGGACACTCTTTTTACATAACTGCTAAACTATAATTACACAAAATTAATAACAACTCGATGTATCACTCAATATCTAGTTCATATCAAATTTCAGTCCAGAATTTCTTCAAGGTTCACCCATTGCACTTGGTTGTTTTGCCTCGTTAGTCTCTTGTTTAGAACAGTTCCCTGCCTTTTTTGTTTGTTTGTTATTCGTGACATTTTTTTTTTTTTTTGGAAGAGTTCAGACCAGCAGTCTCACATTCTGAACTTGTTTGATTGCTTCCTCCTAGGCTGATTTGGTTTAAGTCGTGTTTGGCAACATTTCAAAGTAGATGATGTCATAATGTCAGCTCTTCTGACTTTGTTAGAGATAAGCTCCATCACTTGGATGAGGTGATGATGGCTGGAACCCTCCATTAAAAGGGGGCATTTTTCTCTTTGTGCTTAATCTGTGCAAGTATACTTTGAGATCATGTGAATTTTCTGTTTGCCAGCAACCATTTACCCAGTGGTTTTCAAATCCATCGATATTATTGACTAAACTAATTATTACATCGGGGGTTGCAAAATGTCGATTTTCTAATTCTGTTCCGCTTTTTACATTTCCCCCTTTTTTTTTGATTATCATGATAGAGTCATGACACCTTCTCTCAGTGTTCTGTCGTCTCTATTCTTTTTCTTTAGCATACTTTTAAAGGCTCCTTTTGCTGTTTTCCTATCTCCTGAAGATTTTCTTGTGCAGGGGAAGAGGTGGCATCCGCTGTCTCCCCCAGTGTGATAGACAGGGAAACTAACACAAGAAATCAATGACTTTTTTAAGATCCAGTGTGGTTAGGGGCCAAGAAGTCAGAATTCTGGCCTGACAGTTTCCCTAACCAGTGTCCATGTCACCAGATGTAACTGACCTGAATACTGCTCTGAATACTTGAATTCCCTGTTCTTATTCATTTTCTATTAGTAAGAGGTGAGTTTGACTAATATGGCTTTAATTAGATGAATGACAGTGTGTTATAATTGTTTTCTGATTTTTTTTGCTTTATCATCATTTTACACAGACGGAGCGTAGAAGCCAGCATTTTTAGCAGCTGCACAGTATTCCAGTGTCAGACTGCCATAGTTAACTTCTCCATTTCCCTTTTCTTGGGTATGATGGGGATATACAGTAAGCAGCATTTGCAAGTCAATTTGGCAATGGAACTTCTTTAAAGAAGTTGTGTAATCCCCTTCTTTCAAGCCTTTCATGTCACCTGGGGGGCATGATTTGTTCCAGCAGGTGGTCATTTAAATATTTAATAAAACCGAGAGTGAGGCACGGGCTGCTGTGAATGGTTGTTCAAGTGTGTACTGTACAATCCAGGGAACACCGTTTACATTATAGTGTTTGTGAACAGTGCCCCCTTGCGGTTGTGCAGTGTTCAGTCTAAGTGGCCCTATACAAGGGACCCTGATAAGTGCTATTGTTTTTGTAAGTTGAAAGCAATGGAATTTTGGAAGAGGAGGTAATTTACATAAATGGACAGAGATGATTTCAAATAGAACCGATCGTTATATTTAAAATTTCTTATACTTAAAATATCATATATTTGGAATTTCTGTGGTGTGGCAAGTTTTGACAGTGACTTTCATAAGCCCTTTTTTAAATCGATTGTCATCTTAAAATTTAGGAGTGTGTGTTGTTCACTGTAGGTTTACTGCTGTAATAAACAAGCTTGCAATCCCAGTGGCCTGACATGATAAAGGTTTGTTTTTCTCCCATGTCACATCCAGTATGGGCTGCAGCAAGCGTGGGCTCTGTACCACACAGTCATTCAAACACCCAGGTATTAGAATCTGGTGGCTCCTGAGTCAATCCCCTGTGACCTTCACTGGCTCCTCTGCCTCTGTTTGGCAGAGGAGGAGAGAGAGAGTGTGAAGAGATGTGCCCGTGACTTGCGAGGGACACCTCTCGCCTTCACCCACACCCCAATGGCCAGAGCTCACTCAGTTGGCCACACCCAACTGCAAGGGAAGCTGGGAAATGACTCTTCGTGTGCCCAGGTGGAAAAGGCACTGGTGTCTAGGGACAGGCATGAGTCTGTATTGCAAGGCTGATCTCTTTTCTTTATTTTGTTTCTTTTCCAGGAGACTTCTTGGCATCATCACAAAAAAGGATGTCCTGAGACATATGGCCCAGATGGCAAACCAGGACCCTGAATCCATCATGTTTAATTAGAAACAAGATGGCAATAATTTTGAGAAAAACACAACTGTGTCATTTTAAAAGAAATAAACAAATGATATGTTATTATCCTAATGAACGATTACGTGCTGGGGGCAGCGGAAACAAAAGCTTTGTTTGAGAGGAAGGGAAGAAAGATGAAACCCTTTTTAAAAAAATACATCAACGAGTAGGCATTTTATAGCTTTAACTCCTTACGAGTTTCAAGCTGTGTTTCTTAATGAGTTTACTAACTGCTGTGGGGGCATGTGGGTGGGTGTAAATGCTGTGGTTTGTACAAGGACATGAAACATGAATGCTGAATTAAGAAATGTTTGCCCTTCTGTTCAAGGCCAATATTTGTGACAGTTTGAGTCCAAAAGGCAAAAGAGTATTGGCGTGTCGGTGTCCTTATTTATTGGTTCCTGAAGTTTTGCTGCTATGTTACTGAATCAGACTAAAGACATATGCACTTACTTTGTTGAAAAAGAAAAAGAAATTAAATTCAAACATAGCGAAAGCTGTTAAGTGTGCCAGTGGGTTCAGTCATGACCATCCCATATCTTGCTCCTGTTCTCAGCCTATTATTTTGCTTATCCATCAGTTTCTGAACCAACATCAGCATCACCCGCTATGATGAGTATGAAGGGATCATTTCTCTATGCCAGACCAGCATCTTGGGACTGCCTGGCAAACAGAGCACTTAGTGCTGCACTGTATTTCCTACCGTACAAAAGGGATTCATCCTTATTTTGAGACTACACACGTCCAATCATTGATTTACGTCCCCATCACATTTGCTTAATTTATTTATTGCTGTTCCTGTGCATCCTTAAATATTGACCAGTCCAGCACTTTCTACGGGCCATATCCTATAAGCTGCCAGGTTCTATAAGTGTGCTTTAATTTCCAAATAGTGTATACAAGAGTCAAAACAGGCTACCTAGTGTTACTACTTCTTTTTCCTCTCAGATCTTATTAAATACAGCGGCGGATAGGGTGAGGCATACGAGTTCTCAGTGGGAACTCCTCCAAATGGATTGCAAAAGAAATACGAAATTGATTCTAAATCTGTTCCATTCTCTTCTCTGTAAGATTCAAAACGCCCGGCTTTAATGTATAAGCACGCACGTTCATACCAGCCATCGAAGCACAGAGGGACAGAGTTAAATTTTAGACAGCCAATTTAAGCCTTGGGCATCTTCGTATTGAACTTAATGATACATTTATTCTTTTAGTCAGGACTTCTGTCTTTTCCGTGGGAAGGAATTAAGCTGTGTTTTCTAGGTCCACTGTATGATCTGTGTAAGAGTGATCCCCACGCCCTCTTTCTTTTTAGTCTTCGTTCTTCCCTCGTCACTGTGTTACCCTCATTCTTCTCCATCTCCTCACTGGACGTTGATGTATCAGGTATGCAATTTGGCTGCAAATCATAGAAAACCCAAGAAACAGTGAGGGCCGAATAGGAAACCTGGGGCTGGCTCTCGGGGCTATGTCCATAATATCATCAAGGGGTCACACTCTTCGGTATTTTTCCACCATCCTTTGTCCCTTGGCTTACTGCCTCATAGTCACAAGATGGTTACTGAACTTCCAGGTGTGATGTCTGCTTTCTAAGCAGGGAGAGGAGAAAAAGGCAAGTAACGGGAGCAGTGATAACACCGGGAAAGCAAAGCTCTCCCAGAGAGGCCCAGCTTTGATCCATTAACTGGAATTCTGTCACATGGCGCCCCCAGCTGCATGTGCATCTGGGAAGGGCTTCGCTTAGCATAGCGCATGACTCTCTGAGCCAGATTTAGATTCTGTTAATAAGGAAGGAGGGTTTGGTCCTTGGGAGAGGAGTGTCGTCTGCTGTATTGGATGCATATGGTGTCGCTGTCATTGTCCTTCCTATCTTCTTTACTCTTTTTGCTGAACCTCTTTGAACACCCTCTTCTAACCTTATAGTCCCCCACGCCTCTCTCAAATTTGACGGAGAGCTTCCAATCAGAATCCACCATTTTTTAGCCCTAATAAAAATGGTCATTTCGGATAAAAACCTAGCTACAAGCAGATTTCTTTGAAAACTTCGAGTTGATGTAAGAAAATATACTGATATGGTCTCTGGGTTAAAAAAAAAAAAGTAGAATGGGATTATGCTATTAAACTATGGAACATTCGTTTCTGTCATTGGCCCCCTCCAAAATAATATCTGATGGCCACTTCAGTGTGGCAGTATCGGTCAACAGTAGAGAATTCAGTCTTTGATCCTTTCATAGAATGAAATTTGTTGTCTCATTTGCAGTACTTAGATATTGAGTAACATTTTCATTGGGATTTCCACGGAACATAGGCAAGAGAAGCTGAGTTCTTCTGGACTTGAAATCCTAAAAAGTCTTAAGGATTGCTTCATGTAGTTCCCCTCCTGTTCCCACATGGCCTCCCCAAAGAATATTAGTCGTAGCCTGGATTTAGATAAGCCAGGACACCCTTTTACCTGAACAAGGAGCTTCAAAAGGGAACACAAAACAGTGAACAGATAGCCACAGGTCGGTGACACCACAGAATTTCCTCCTCCTTCAGCTGAGGCCATGGAGGGATGAGGGTATAGTTTACTCTGGGCCAAGGTCACTGAGGTTAGTTGTGTCTTTCTCCCCAGTCCTTAGCGTAGGGTTGTTTGCGAATTCATGGGAAATAGTTGGGAGCGTCATTTGACTTAAATAACCTAACCATGTTTTCCTTCACAAGTTTAACCTTTAATTTGTTGTGGGGTTCAAGCTCTCCTTAACTGAAGGGCAGGTGGGCAGGTTAAGGTCAAGGATGGGGGAGTTTGCATTGGGAACTAGCAGAGCCAATTGCCTTTCTTCCCTGGAGCCCTAACTCAGCCATACGGTCCAGTCATCTATCGGCCAAACTCCATGGGGAACATGCTGCCAAGCTCTTTGTCACTCTCTTGTAAAAGTATGCGGGTTGGGATTCTGAAGGTATTTGCTGTATCCAAATGTAGAATTTCATCCACTTTATCTGGTGATCTGTTGAGCAAGATGAGTAGAACTGGGATATAGAGGTAAAAAAGACATTTTTCAGAATAATGTTTTCGTTTACCTTTTCCAGAACCAAAGGCTTTAGACATTTGTAGAACTTTCTGGATTCTTTCTGAATCAACTTTTTAAATGTAAATAAATGCATAATGGAAAAAGAATTCTCTAATGAGGCACATCGACCTATTTGTTTTTCTCCCTCTGTTACTAAGGAACTGTGTTGTTAAAGGACAGATTCCAAATAAAGAGTCTCCTGAAAGTAATGTCGCTATTAGAGAAAGAGAACATCCTAGAAGCAAATCAACATTCAGTATTTGCTTTATTTAGAACCAGGCAATCTCAAATTTCTCTATTCAGTCCTTCCCAGAGACCTTACAAAAGAGAAGACAGGTCAGTAGATATATTTTTGGTCCTAATAAGTCACAGAAAGTGAAAACATTTGAGCAGTTTGTTTCGCTTAGGTGAGAACTGTTTACTTTAAATGATTAACATGTGCAGATGCTGCTCAGTATTCATCATCAGATGCTGGGTTGGAAAAGATGAGAAACCCGAGGAGTAGAACTGTTGAATTACGTAGCTGTCATAGTATGCCTTAGTTTTAATCTTGCGTGTGCGGTGTTTTATCAGACTCGCCTTGCGATCTTTGCAGTGGTTTACACGAGGGGGGAGTCTGTGTATCTAACTTGGGGAACATTAAACAACTCCATTTTCACCGGTGTGGTCATAAGGACTAGTTTGCCATCCTCAGCATTCTGAGAGTGAGCCTAAGTGTGACTTTTACGACATCTATTTGCATTTGGTGTTGGAAGGACCACAAAGCATTGTTGTTGTTGTTGTTTTTTTTATTGTAAAATGTGTAAATGTTGGCACCTTATTAGAAATTAAATATTTGAACTCTCTTAAAAAATAGAACAAGCACGGAGTGTTCAGGAAGCATGGTGTACATGGAGGAGATACTGATTTCACAGTGTTTTTACCCAGTGGAAGCTCCAGAAACCTAATCCTGGTGACTGCTGAGGTATCTGGAGAAGTTAAAGACCCATTCTTAGGGTTGTCTTGCAAGATTGTAACATCAGTTCGGTCAGTTTTAAAATCCCCTATCCTTAGCCCGGTGGGCATGGCCAAGTAAGGATTAGAGGGGCTATACATTTCCAAGGATGGGGAGGAACCACGCACCCCAGGCCATCTGCGTTATCTGTGTGGTCTTCCTGTGTGTGGAGCCTGGCTGGGAATGACGGCCCAGCCAGTGGTCTGACATTCATTTATTCTTTCATGCTTTTTTTTTTTTAAATCTGTAACGAAAACATTTATTTCTCTGTTAATAGTAGTTTCTTTTCATTTTTAAAATATTGTTA
>NW_024340697.1:4323931-4346294 GCF_902729225.1 Pteropus medius | reverse complement strand
GTGTGTGTTTTACAGTTTTTGGTTTATTTCTAAATCAAGCACTTTGTAGAGATGAACATCCTTGTGTCATTATTACATGAGCCCCTTCTGCTTATAGCTAAAGTCACATTTTTTTGCTTCGATTCAGCCCAGGTGCTCCTTTTTAATTGCATTTCATATTCAACCGAGCAGCCATCTCCTTCCCAGAGAGGGCTGCCCCCCCTAATCACTACAGTGCGTTTCGCCCCTGCAGCTGGAACTTCAAAGGCCCCAGAAGTCATATTGTAATGTGAGCTCCAAATTGTCCCCAAGATGGAATACAGAGAGGCATCATCAGTCAAGGCTCGTAATGGGGAGGCGACACTTCGGTGTGGCACGGTGGTGAAAGAATCCAGCCTTGTCCTCAGTCCCTTTCAGAGCCTCCCCTCCAAAGCATTGCCAATCTCAATCTGAAAACCACACCAAGACATACATAATTCAAGGCCGTGCACTGGTCGCCTAGAGCGAGGGGACAGACGTGCATACCCCGGGAAAGAATGTTTGTTTCAACCAAACGTATACAGCACCAGCTGCCAACAGAAGAAGAAAAGCAGAGAGAGGGCCTCCCGCAGACTGACATGGGAAAGTATAAACAGTGATTACGGACTCCAAGAAAGGGCTGTTGTTGGGTGAAATCACATCATCTGTGCTGGGTTTTGTTTTTGCAATTACTAGGCCTACAGAATATAACTGCAAAGCACATGCTGTTTCCAAGAGGGGTGTGACCACGTGAGCTCATGATGGTTTCAGGTCTGCACTTTGACATTCAAATTTCACTCTGAGAGTTCACAAGAGCAGGCCTCGCTTTACATAGTAGCTTCCTTTTAACTTTCAAAGTACAGTCTCTGGAAGTAGCTGTGGTGAATTGTGGTTCTGTTTTACTTCTTCAGCCCAGAGCTGATATGGAATATTGATTACTAAAGGGAAAATTCTGAAGGGGAAAAGTGGGATTGGCTTTCTTGGTCAAATCTATGAATTTCTGAAGATCAAGGAGCTATGTCTTCATTGTCTTTCTTCAGTGTTGGCTCCAGTATCTTGTATATCGATGATAATCGTTACGTATTTTTGAAGAATGGATGAGTGCAGAAAACCCATTCTTTAGTTGTGATCTTTTAGACAAAAATCAAGAAAAGAATCTAGAGACATAGAGCATTTCCCCAAAAGAGACCAATCCACCATTGTGTAGCAATGGCACAAAACACGCCATGTCAAAAGGAAATGGTAATTGGCTTGATGTTTCATGGCCTGAGAAAGGTTGCTCAGCTGAGAGATTCCGAACTTCCAAAGAAAGAATGTGAAGTCCAAAGACTCTCCATGCCCTGGTGTATCTTTGATCAATTGAACCTGCGAGGAAGTATGGTAGGCTTTCAATACCACAGAGACTAACAGCTCAGGAGATCCATGCCGAGGACTTTACTGAACATGTCACATCAAAGGGAAAAATGCCTCGCTGACTGGAAAATTCTTTTGGTCTTCAATGTTGAGAGAGAATAGAAATGAGATTAAATTTCAATATTTCTGGATTTGGTCAATAGATTCTCTCTCCCTTTAAATATAAGAACTTTAAGTGATTCTGTTTACTTAGTAGAAAAATATCCAAAAGGTGCACCTAATAACCAAGTCTGTAGGGGAATAAAAATATAGGTCTAGGTAAGAAGAGCATCGTAATATTTAGACGAGTGCCGTTCAAGATGGCTGAAGTTTACCAGCTCAAACACTCCCACAGGGACACTCTGGCTCTGCGGGCAAATCCAAGGACACTGTTTGCAACTCGACTACTTTCTTGGGGACTCGAGGAGGCTGAGGCAAATGGTGGTTTTGCAGCTCCATGCCTCTGGTCATGCCTTCGAAGCTCCTATGACATGGCTTCATCAAATTGGTGGACTAATTCACGAATGTGCTTCATTCAGGATAATAATTGCAAATGTTTCCTGAATACATCATTCTGACAGAATGATGCTAAGACTCCAGGCTGAGCACTTTTTATATTCATGTTTTTGAATACTAGCTCTGAGCTTAGTAGGCCGTGGCTCCCCCATCATACAGATGAGGACCGAGGGCGCTCACTCGGCTAGTGCATAGCAGAACTGCACTCCGAAACCAGGCAGCCTGATTCCTGAGCCCATGCTTCTAACCAGCAATGATAATGTCACCGTCTTTTTGAAAATGGCCTAATATTTTCCCCAGATATAGAGCTGAAGTCAGCATCTTGATTTAAGTGGTAGTGGAAAAGGCCAGGAGTCAGGAGGCAGAGTGGCCCCTTCGTGCACTCTCTCTTGCAAACATGGCTTTGTGAAGAAAGGCCTCCTTGAGTGTTTGATGGGTGCTGAGCCCCGGGATGCTGGACTTTACCTCCCACTTCACAAAGAAGTGAAGGGTACAATTCTTTTAGGGTTTAGTGACCAAAATAGGTTACAAAGGGCTCCTGCTCATGTCCAGTGGTGGTTCGGAGAGAATGTTTAATGAACAGAAATGAAAGGTACTGGTTATTTCTGCATTTCAACTCCTTCCATCCAGTTGCTATTTCTATCTGTCTAGCAGGCCAATGGTCTTAACCTGGGTTCCGTTGGCGGATGGCTGGCTAGCACTGGAAGGTTATTTCTCTTTAGATTTTAGAGGGTGTAATGCTAACACGGTGGTTCTCTACTAGGGGCGGTTTTGCTCCTCAGGACATTTGGCAATATCTGGAGATATTTTCTATCGTCAGAACTGAGAGAGGGAGCTGCTGGCATCTAGTGGGTTCCCTGATGCTCCTGTATCAAACTCAGAAACTGGGTGGCTTAAAATAACAGATTTATTCTCTCACATGTTTAGAGTCCAGAAGCCCAAAAGACGTAACCAGAGTTGGTCCCTTCTGGAGACTTCGAGGGGAATTCGTTTCATGCCTTTCTCCTAGCTTCTGGCTGCCGGCGGTCCTTGGCGTTCCACGATATGTGGCTGCATCACTCCAATGTCTGCGTCCAACTTCACGTGACCATTCCCTGTATGTCTCTGTGCCTCAAGTCTCCATTCTCTTTCTCTCAAAAAGACACCTGTCATTGGAGTTAAGGCCCAGCCTAAATCCAGGATGATCTCATCTCAAGGCCCTTCACTTAATTTCATTTTCAAAGATACTATTTCCCAATAAGTTCACGTTCACTGGTACTGGTGGTTAGGACTTGGACGTATTTTTTGAAGGAGACACCATTCAACCCATTATATGAGTAGAAGAAGCCAGGGATCCCGAGAACCATCCTACACTCAACAGGATAACCCCTGCCACAAAGAGGTAGAGAAATCCTTCTCGGCCACGAGTGAGAAATATGACTGTGACAGAGAATACCTTTCAGTGTGCTTCAAGTCCTTTTAGCCAGCCATCATGGGCAGCGCGACCCAGCACAAGCAATGCAGGAAGATGGCAGCTGTCACTGCCCCGTTCTAGAGTATGAATAATCATTTCCAATGAGTGGAGGTCATTCATGCCCAGTAGGTGGCATTCAAGTACCCAATATAACCAAGGATGGTGTGCAAATGATATAAAAGGTAAGGAATCGATGCAACTTTCAGAAGTGTCTGTATTCCGGTATATAAATCTATAGTTTGCATCTCTTTTTTGAAATGTACATTAAGAAGTTCTGATTTCCTAAGCACAGGCTCTCGAGGCTTCCCCTTGCTCAGCCCCCTCCTCACCTTCATGATTAACCTCTTAGAGAAAATGTTTCACGAAAATACCAGGGTTCTCAGACATTTTTTGTAAAGGGCTAGGTAGTCAATATTTCTGACATTGCAAGCCAGGAGACAAAATTGAGGTGATTTTGTAGGTTGTCGTATAATGAGAGAGAGAAGTCCTCCCACGCCCTGCCCCATTTGCCTACGTGGCTGGTCTTGGGTTGTGGGCAACTTTGTTCTCAGGGCCATCTGCTGGAGACCTGCAGAGGAAGAGTGACCAGCCCTAGGGTTAGGGCCTGATGCTGAGTGGAGTAGGGGTGTGGTGGGGGGTTGGGTTGTGGGGAGCACACTGCCTTGATCAGTTTCACTCTGCCTCAGTGACCCCCCAGGTCCCAGCACGCTCCTCTCTCCTCCTGAAGAGCCAAACACTCTCAACATGGGCAGCTGGCTGGAGGGGCCTGGGCTGCTCGCCGCCCAGCAGTTGCCCACAGCAGAGGCCCCAATGTGTAGTTGGCAACCAGTATGTACCCCGAGCAGCAGCCACTTCTGGAAACAAAGGGGGGAATAGGGGTGGAAGGTGATGCCCTGGCCGGCCTCCCGGCTCACAGTGCCAGCCTGCTCCAGCGATGTCTGCGGGCCACACAAACATAGGCAGTGGGTTGGGTTTGGCCCATGGACCATAGTTTGCCTCTCTCTGGTTTGACCATATGACAAATGCTCAGTTAGTCCTTTCTGGCTTGATAAATCGTATACCTCATTTGCAAAATCACGGTGTTGAAAGCAGTAAGAACCATCTGACACCCCGTGCTAAGCTAGTCCGTGGGTCTTTATAGATAGTACATCAAAGCTCAAAATGAATTCTGCAAAGCCTCTCTTTGCAAATGAGTGTGCAGGACAAGGAGATACCCAGAATCGGGTGAACGGAATGTTTTTGCCTTTTGCATTTGGAAGTTTAGCTTCTCCACTCCCTCTACATCCTAACCATCTTATTGGAGTGCATAATCCTGCAAAAATGCAAGCACTAAGGCTCAAATTCTACTTATTCTTGTCATTTATAGTTTATTTTTGGCAAACTAATGCTTTCAGAATGGTGACCAATAAACTTATCTTGTCTTTTACTATATAATCCCCAAAGGCAAATATTAGAAGCAGTAGGTTTGGAAAGAATAAAAGAGCAGAGCACCCCAACACTCACAGTTTCAAATGTCATTATGAACTGTGTGCTGCACGTGCCAACCGTCTGGCATTTGCAATATGGAGGCATTGGTTAAGACAAAATGCCTTCCTAGTTGAAACCCCAGAAAATCATCTGCTATCACAGTAGCGACCACTGTCTGTCAGTAGCTATTCTTTCCTTGCTTAGAAACTTCATTAAAATGCCTTCTCAAAAATCAGCTGTCACCTCCCATTTTATTCAGCTAATCTCATACTGTATGCTCTTTCGCATGCACACTTACCAATCCTCTCTAAGCCAAGTTCGAACCGGTTTGTGGACTGTCAGCTCTTTCTCCATCCCCTTTTAAATCCCTAGCAGTGCACGACTGAGCATGATCGCGAAGCCTGGGGACCTCTCCCGAGTCCTTAATTGTGCACAGATTTAGAACTAGAGAGAAGGCTCAGGGTAGAGAGTGAACTCCTTGCAGGCTCAGAGAAGTCCTAGGGTGACAAACACTCTCAGATTGCCCCCGTGTGAAGCTGATCAAAGCCCACACGGAACTGATCTTGGTCGCAGTGGATGGAGTGACAACAAATACCAAGAGGATTTGAAGTGGCTCATAAGTGTGTCTTACCCACTATCGGCATGTTCCTGTCTCCTTCTCTCTTGCTTCATCTCTTGAGTGTGTTTGCATTTGCCTGACCCTCAGACAGGCTTACCCGCATGGTCACAAGATGCCCCCAAGAAGCAACGAGCTTTTATGGTCCTTAGAGTTCAGCACTGCAGAGAAAGAGAGAGACCCTCTCCACCCAATGCCTGATGTTCAAACTGATTCATTTGCTCATCCCTGTGACCAGGAAAGCAAAGGGTCTCGACTCCTTGCCCTGCTAGAATTACATGGAAGTGGGGCTATTTCCCAACGGAGAGTGACTGGCTGGCTATGGCAGACATGGAGGCATGTCACTCAGATTCTCATTTGAGGTTCAAGAAAAAGCGTGCTGCTCAGCTGCAAGGAGTGTGTTTGGCCGACTGCCCCAGCTTTAGAGTCAAGGTCATGCTCTTCACAGGGCAGTCCCTGGCTAAGGACTGAACAAGGCAAGGCTACAAAGGCCCTAGTTTTCCCAGTCCAGGACTCCGTCAATGGCAATCTTTGCTCTGGAGCTCCCTCTTGGGGCGATGGAGAGATTGTCCGGTCAGCATCAGTCTGGCCTCTTCCTCTGCCTAATCCCACCTCCTCCCTTTTTCTCTCCTCAGGTGTTACTCTCCAATACATATTTTGCATTCCTAACCCCCCAGCTCAGTGCCTGCTTCCTGGAGAACTCAATTGGTATACGGGCAAATGAAGAAGAAACCGATATTCACTCAGGAGACAAAAGACCTTGAAAGATGAAAATCCCAAGCTTTGAATAGATACAGCAAAGGGCTCCTTCCAATCGCCACTTCGTTGGTGCTTCTCCTCAGAACTGCTTCCAAAGGTGGCACATGCCACTGAACCTGGCCCTAGAAATAAAAGGCAAACCTGGATTTGAAATCTATGCCTTCGGTTTTTGATGTCCTACCAACTGCAGGGCCTAGACTGTACTTTTATGAGACATTGGGCTACATAGAACCAGAGAGGTCAATACAGAGAGCAGGGAGATAGCATACTAACTCAGTCTTCACGACAAGTTCATAGGCGGCCAAGGCCATGTCTCCCCATGGAGGCATTGCCCCTGGCCCAAATCTGATGTAGGACCACACGAATCCCAAGTTGCCTTCTGCCAACAGGCACATCAGGGAAGGATATGGAGCTCTTTTGTTTGGGGTTGGCTTTCGTCTTTCCAAACTGGAAATCCAAGGTCCAAGGAGGAGTAGGAAAACCTGTTATTAACCTAGACCTGAGGGTCATCATTCCTCTGAGACTACTCTGTCTAATGTGTCTCCAAACACCTGGTTTGCGCATCATTGACCTCAAGTTTATAAACTGGGAGTGAATTTTATGGGAAGGTGGAACATAAAATTATGTGTCTATAAATGGCCATCGGAAGCCAGCCAAGTAAAGGCATAAATCCCAAGTCACATGGTATGAAGAAACTGAGCTGAAATTGCTATTATTTTCTCTGGCAGGCAAACAAAAATGAACAAAATCCTCATTTTTCTGAGTGCACAAGAATCAAAATGCGTTCCCGTAGCGACTTCTCACGGCCTGCATTCAAGGGGGCAAAATAGAAGGTCTAGTCCTCCAATGTGACTTCTACTTGCTGAGATTTGATATGAGCATGAATAATGGTTTTCTGTGGCACCTTCGTCCTGGAAATCTAGTATGCATCATTGGCAGTGTCATAAAATTTTCCTGATGGTTTTATGAGGTAAATTTAAGGCAAATACTATTACAATCATCTTTGTAGCTGGGTAAAGTTAACAAACATGGTTATATGATTGCTACTTTGTAGTTTAAAGAATTGAGTTCTTTTCATGTCCATTCCTGTTAAATCATAAACTACACAAAGATGAATGACTTGAAATTATATACAAGTTATACTGAGTCCCTGTGGCCACGAGAGAATGTATGTGCTCACTGATGCAGTTAAAGAGATGAGAGAGATGAGATGGTGTGCTGACAATTCAGGCCACGCAGGCATCACCATGTTCTGGGTTTTCAACAATGGGAAGCCCATTTTATCTACGTCATCAGAGATATTGGGCTCTTGGGAATTGACTCAAGCTAGCCAATCACCTAACAGACTGACAACACAGAACACAAATGCACAAATGCAAGCTCTAACTTTGTGCAGGGCTGGAGTATTTATGCCGGCCAACCTGAAGCCTTCTCTCTTGGTTTCGAGACATCTGGGGAAGTTGGCTTGGAAATGAGAAGACTGGATGGATAACAAGGAATTAGAATCGAGGTTGGTGGATGGTCCCATGTTACTCCATCCAGGTCATGGTGACTCTGGTAAGAACCATCCAACTTTCTCAGTAGTTTTTATCTCCAAGAATGAGAATATTTATGCTTGCCAGACTCAGGGCCTGCCTATCTCCTGGATAAACATCACCATATTTTGCTTCTATTATACAGATTTTTGTAGTCTACAGGTAGACCGGTATCACCACACCTTAAAAAAATAGCCTTTCTTTAGAAAATATGACACACTGGAATAGTTTACACTTTCTAAGACCTGCCTCTCTAATTTGACACTGGAATAATTCTGGATCTTGCCAAGATCAAGGCAACTTTTTCTCCTTAATAGTCCTAATTATCTCATTGGTTTTTCAAAGTGTTTGGATGGACATTTCAAAACACCAGTAGCCGGCAAACATAAGAGAAGTTTTTCTGTAGTTTATTTTCTCCATAGCTGTGTCAAGTAATACTCACATAGGAACCGCTTGAGATTTTCAGTCCTCTGTTGGTGAGATTTTCTTTATCTTTCAAATGTTGGAACTGAAGGTGCCCATCCCAAGTTGGAACACTGGAAAGATAAAGGCATGCCAGCAGTCAGGCTTGGCTAGCATGACCCAGTGACTTTATTTAATCTGGGGCAGAAATGGTGAGACTTGGTGTTTTCTGCTAGAAGCGTTGAAGGGCAGGCTTTCTCTTCCTTTTCTCTCGTAACATTATTAAGACAGGAAGTTACAATTGTGGAAGGGGAAGCTTTATCTCAGGAATTGTATACTCTCTGTAATCCCCTTTACTTTCTGCAGCATGTCTAAATGAGATTTGGGGTTGAAACAAGACTCTTGTAGCATGCTGCCTTATTGACAAAAGCGTCAGTTTAAGAATCTCTTCTTTTCCAGGTGAAGGAAAACACACACTGTCAGTGACCAAAACTCCCATGCCCGTTAATCTCTAGATTAGCCAAAACTTCCAGAGCAGCAAGGCATCGTTGGAGTTCTGGATCTCTTGCAGAGTCTTCAGTCTGCTCATTTACATACATGCTCCTGACTTCCTAATTGCGTCCATGACATGTGAATGTTGCCTGTTTAACTTTCTGAAAGTCATCTTCTTTCCATTATATGACAAAGGTGGCCAGTATTCATGAAATTTGCAAAGTACTCCCCTATATTTTCCCAGCTTCCTTTGAAGTGAACTGAGAGCCATCTGACAACTTCTAGGGAATGAACCGTGTGTGCAAATGGCACGTGTCCCATATGGGCCAGGGAAGTGAAGAGCTGGTGTGCCTTTCCATCCTTCTCTTTCTCAACCATGGCAACCTGGGAATTCACATATTACGATGGCAGTATCACCAGATGGAGGTAGCTTAGATCCCGGAGTCACCAGATGGAGGTGAGCTCTGGCCAACTCGCATTGAACTTCATGTAACTGAGAAGTAAACTTATGTCGTGCTAAGCCTTTGAGATTTTTATTCCCGTAGCATAGGCAGTCTTCTGCTGGCTAAACTTTATGTCCACGTTCTTATAAAAATACACAGTCTTCTCTATGCACTGATTCCCAAAATATTAAAAGTATGGAGATTTTAGCCTCAAATATCTGAAATATCAGAATAGGCTAGGGAGAGAAACCTTCTTGTTAGACTCTTTTAAGACTCAAACTAAATAAGTAAACAAAAAGAAACAAATACAAACCCCAATTTTTTTCTCAACTAGTCTCCTCTTCCAAACTACCTAGGATCCCAGCAGTTAATGTAGTTTGACAGTGCATAATGGCAGAACACCGCCTCTTCAGGAACATAAGGTTATTTACAAGGCGAGTCAGAGTTGGCCTGAAGGTAGTGTCGAGGAGTGTCCTTGGTGGGGCAGGGATGGAGGGCACTAAGGAAAATTGTGCGTTTGCCAATTTTTTTTGTATTCCTGTCACTTCTGACACTCTTTAGGTACTGGGCTAGACTCGTAGCCTCCCCTGGGATTGTTCATTGTTGTGTTATTAGTTATGAAGGTAGAAACATGATTTTCAAAGAGGTCTGGGAATAACTCCTATTATCAAGAGCATGCTGTGGCCACTTTCTCATGCTCATCCCTGAGCCTTGGCAAATATTTCTTTAACAGGAGTTTTTTGGATGAAAGTAATTATTCACTTAGCTCTCAGTTTCCTAACTCAGGCCATGAGCTCTTTCAGGGGGTGATGAAACATTGCCTGGGCACAGAACAGTGCCTCAGAAAAAAGGCCGCAGGCTTTAAAGGCTTATTGATGGAGTTAATGCTGGGTATCTGGGGGACCTCATCCTTTGAGAGATGAGGAACGGATGAGGAGGAGCCCTTGCCTTACCCCTAATATCTCACCCAAAGGTCAAAAGTACTGGCTAAATGAAGAAAGCTTCGGTGACTCTTGACAGTTGCAGTAAATCAATACAAATACCACTATGTGTTGCAAAGGAGAACTGAGTTGCCACTCAATAAAAAGAGAAAGAAGTTCCTTATCATTAGGCCAGAAACCACTATCCATGGATAAAGATCGATCAAGTTGCGTTTGAAATGCTCTTATTACTCTTAGTGTCCTTTTCTTGACAAATGATCTCGTACTCACTGTAGACAGCGTGATGACCTCCAGATACAAATAACAGCAGAGATGGCCTTGCACTAGGAAAAGCAGATGTGACATGGAGCACATCTGGACAGAAATATACCTAGTGGAGACAAAATATATCCAAGGGTTGTTGCTTACCTGTTTTGCCCACACTCTGGATAAAGTTATCTTGATTTCAATTCATTTATCAATTTATAACGTAGCCAGAGGGGTGCCTTAACCTAGGACTTTTTGAAGATAATACAAAGATTAGTTAGGAAGAGATGAACCATGCTATGGAAAGAGAGCTATATCCATTTTAATATTAAGTATGTATTTACCATAAACTTCAAAGAATACGCTGTAGGATTGTGTGATAAATTCCACATACTTTTTAAGGAGCTGATTAGAACCTTTAGTTTCTTTGACTAAAAATCCCAGGATATATACTCAGGATTTTCTTATATTCCTCCCCACTTCTTCACTTCCTTCCGCCTTCCTTCCTTCCCTCCCTTCCTCCCTCCCCTCCCTCCTTCCTCCTCCCACCTGTCTGTTCACCCACCCCCACCCATGCATCGAACTTCTACAGAGTGTTAGGCACCGTTCATGGTGCCAGTGGTACATTTTTGAGCAAGGCAAAAACAGCCTCTGTTACCTGGGCATTTATGACCTAGGTGTGCTTTTTATAATTTAGTCATTCAAACCTAAATCAGATTGGGGGAATTTATAGTTGAATTGCTTGTTAGGAAAATATACTCCCTATCTTTGAAATCCACCAACGAACTATTTTCTTATCTACAGGATTCTACTTCAGGAAAAGAGAAATTGTCTACTTTTGCAGCTGGAAGAAGCTACTCGTTTAGCATCCTCTCTCCAGTCCCAGTTAAAAAGGTAGGCAACTTTAAAAAAGAAAGCCGTGCTTATCATGTGATAATGACATGTCTCTGAACTTCACAATTCCCTTTGGCTTGGTTTTCTCCACCAGAATTTAGAACTTGAAGGGGCGTAAACACAGAATGCAAAAGTGGGTACATCATGTTGTTAAGAGGAGCTGCTAATATATGATAAAGGAATACGACGAGAACCAAATTTGGCTGCAGAATAACAAGTCTGAGGTCAAATTTACCCAAGGATTTCGTAATTCACAACTTCAGAAGTGTGTATGTATATCCATCTACGTATATGCACGTGGACATTTTTATTATTTTTTTTCAAGGACATGGATTTTTTAAAATTTATTTTTTAAGTTTATTGGGGTAACATTGGTTAATACAATTATATAATTTTCAGGTGTACATTATAATTTGACATCTATATATTCTATTGTGTGTTTACTACCCAAAGTCCAGTTTCCTTCAGCTACCATATATCTGATACCCTTTTACCCACTTCCCTCTCAACCCCTTTCTTTTATATTTGACCCCTTTACCCTGCTCACTCTCCCTTCTCCTCCACTCCCCCTACCTCCGTAAATCACTAGGTATTTTGTCCATGTCCCCTAGCTGACATGCTTTAAAATAAAATTCGAATGCTCACCCCTGTCAAGTCCTCCATGACCCTCCAGGATTTTTAGCATTTTATTAGAAACTTATTCCCATAGTCTTTGTGTGTACATTTCCGTTGCTGTTTTTGAGTTTCGTGCAGTCTCTGGCAATGTCTACATCCTTGTTGAATCCCCATCCTCTGGCACAGTGAGGAGATGTACGGTACTTATTTACAAACAAATAAATGCATACTGCCCTTCCTGACTTTTCCTATCTTGTGATGACTTCTTTTAATCACAGTATTATGTCCTCGGGAGTCTGACATTTATGCTCTGTTTTCTCCTGACCTGAGGGGGCTTTGAAGTTCTTTTTAACCAGACTTGGCCTGAGGAAATGTATTTCAGTACGAGAGGGCTCAGTCAGCCCCTGTGACTTGCCCTGGGCCCGAAGCCCTCTGGAGATAGTCTTAGTTCTTTGGAACTAAGAATGCCCAGTTAATTGGAAGGCTTTGCCACATTTGCCTTTTTTCACTTGCCCAGATAACACAGTGTCTGCCATAGAAAATAAAACTATAAAAGCTCGCAAAACTAAAAAATAGGTTGTGACTTGTCATACGTTCTTGTGCTAAAGTCTTCATTTCTGCACAAGATCAAAAATGAATGAATGAATGAATGCACTTAATCCGTTTTTCATTCTTCTGCCTTACAAGAAAGTTTGAGGCAGCCCGGAGGAGATGGGAACTGTGTCTGAAACATTGTCATGACCAGTGTGAAGGAGCAAGGTCTTAGCAATGAAGTAGACAGACAGTTGTTCACTAGAAGTTTCGTTCAAGTTGTTCGTTCTCACTACGGATTTAAAATATGCCTCCGTGTTCAGAAACTTAATTTAGTCATGATTTTTTCTGGACTCTACCTGTTGCACAAAGTCAGACACACCTATAGATGATAAAAAGGGAAACGGATCCTCTTCAGTTGACCTTGCACACAAAAACATATTCAACGGAAACCACGAGAAAGGAAAAAACTTGCTCTCTTTCTGGGTGGGACAATAATGAGTCATCGTATCCTTGTGATAAATAAAATTATCAATTCATAACTTCTGAGTAATAGGTTTTTGCTTGCCAGGGACTAATGACCCATTATTTTACTTACGGGAAATAGCACCTTGTAGTTCCTGGTATGTACAGCTGCCAAATTACATGTGTCGGCATCTGCTGGTCTCTGACCACGTCTCATGAATGTCGTGCTCATTCTGATGCTGCCTCTAAAATGGGAGAAATATTAACACCTTCTACCAACAGCTTTGGACGCAGATGTCTTCTTCAAGGCAGGCACAAGCTTGGAATATATTCTCAGTTTGGCACAATTTATTCATGATAAGCCACAGGTAGCCCGATACAGACCCTGACCTTCTCAAAATAGAAAAGGTTATCACAGCCTAGCTCTCTCAAAGCTGAGCTGGGCGCAGCCATTCACCATCGGAAAGGTCTTTCTCTCCATTCTCTCTGTAGGATATTGTGATTTATAAGAAAAATATATATTTCGTCAGAGAGATGACCAAGTATGTATTTTTTATACATATGTGGTCTTTGCCCACAGTTCCTGGCTCACAGCTCCCAAAATTCGGAATGATGAGGTTTGGGGGAGCTTCCTGGTTGATGAATGTATAGATGTACCAGGAGGGTGGCACACTCAACTCGATGGGGACAGAGGTCCTGTGCTCAGGATCCATCTGGACCTTGCCCTGTGTACCTCTTCATCTGGCTGTTCATTTGTATCTTATAATAAAGTGTAGTAGTAAGTAAAGTGTTTCCTGAGTTCTGTGAGTCATTCTAGTGAATTATTGAACCTGAGGGGGAGTGGCTTGTGGGAACCCCCAAATCTGTAGTTGGCCAGGCAGAAGTGTAAGTAGCCTGAGGATCGTAGCTGACAGGATCATTGGGATATCAAAAACGAAAGATTTCATGCTTCTTAGAAAGCCTACCTATGGTATAGCAAACTCTTAGCAAAATTTGTCAAAGCTGGTAGAACACTTAGTTATAGGATCTCGATGAAGCATCCTTATGATGTTATGGACTAGATATATAATTATACTCATGTAGTCGGCAACATGAATTCTTCTGATCTTACAGATGAACTAATGTTGCAGCAACTGATTAAAACTGATGGCTTCTCTGGTGATATGGATTATGTAAATCTATCGCAAAGGGTTCTCTGGCAAAATAATACTCTATTTTTCTTAAAAATATTTTAAATTTTCAGACAAATTGGGAAGCTTGACCTCTTTTGACAGTGGCAGTTGTTATAGAACTAGGAGAAGTGTTTGGGGACAGGGGTGGGGAGAGAGTGTCCTTCCTTCGATGAGGGTTTTCTCAGGGAGAACCTCTCCAGGTCCAGGAGACTGTGGTCTGGGCGTGACCTGCCGCATCTCAGCGAGTGACACATTCCTAACACAGGACTCGGTCAAGGTGGCCAGGAACCTGGTTTTGCTCCCTGTGGGCTGGAGAGTCTTGACTATGATAGGAAGGCTGCTCTTACTCCTGGTGTATGAGTTTCCTATGACTGCTGTAACAAATCGCCACAAATTCAGTGGCATGAAACAACACAAATACCTCGTCTTACAGTTCTGGAGGTAAGAAGTCTGAAAAATGGGTCCAAATGGGACTAAAATCAAGGCGTTGGCAGGGCTGGTTCCTTCTGGAAGCTCTAGAGAAGAATCCCTTCCTTGCCTTTTCCACTTCCTTGGCTCATTGGCTCTCTTCCAGCCAGCAATGGCATCACTTCAAACTCTGCTCCTGACATCACATCTCTCTCTGACTCTTACTCTCCTGCTTTCCTGCTGTAAATACCCTTGTGATTACATTGGGTCCATATAATCCTGGATAATCTCCCCATCTCAATACCCTTAACTACATCACATCTGCAGAATCCCCTTTGCCATTTAAGGTAACATTGTCTCAGGTTTTAGGGATTAAGATGTACACATCTTTGGGGGCTGTTACTCTGCTTCCCACACTATGGTCTGCACATGATAATCCATGATGATTCCATTAACCTGGGACCTCAGGAAAGTGAAAGGAAGATGTGTGGCTCATAGCCAAATGCAACTGTAAAAACTACTCCATGAGATCCTGTTGCCCATCCCAGGCCCTGTTCATCAATGATCTTTACTAGGCAGTTGCAAGAATGGCTTCCATTGTGATCTGGTTTTGATTCATATTCTCTCTCTCTCTCTCTCTCTCTCTCTCTCTCTCCTCCTCACTCTCCCTCCCCACCCTCCCTCTCCCTCCTTCCACCCTGCTGATCTTCTCTTTTGAGTGCTCAAGAAAGGGTGTGTGTGTGGTGTAGAAATAAGCCAGGATGCGTGATGATTCCATTTTTGGCACTCTATAGTGCCCAGAACCCAGAGGTGCTTAATAAATAGGCATTGTTATGGGTGGTGGTTCCATTCTTAGTGGTTTTGTGGCAAATATTGGTTGGCTGCTCCTAAACCAAAATCCCAGATACCCCAAGTGGATGCCAAATTCCTGGGCTTGGTGGCTGACAACAGCTGCTATTGTCATCTCCCTGCAGCCAGTTATGCCAAAGAGAAAGGTCAGAACAGAAGAGATCGAGTTCTGTTTTACTCTTGGAGACTGGACAAAGCATGCAAGTTAGAGTAAATAACACATGAAAGAATGAGCTACAGGGAGCCCAAGATAGAGAGAAATACTCAGGCTCAGGCTTTCGACTAGGGTTGCATATGGAAATCCCCTGGGGAGTTTAAACAATACCCTTGCTGGCCAGCACTGCCAGAGATTTGGATCTAACTGGTCTGGGCATCAGAATTTTAAAAGCTCCCCAGATGATTGTAATGTTCAGTGAGAGGTGCGAACCACTGAGTGAGGAATCCGAACCAGGCCATGCAGAGAGCACAGGCGAGGTACCCTTGTGCTCACAGAAGCTGTCTACACCAGGGCCTCACCAACTTGGCCCTGCATTTGAATCATGAGGATCTTGTTGAAATCAGATACTAAGTCAGCAGGTCTGCGGTGGGACCCAAGATTCCACATTTTTAGCAAGCTTTCAGATGATGCTGATGCTGCTGGTCCAAGGTCCAGACTTTAAGGAGCGAGGATCTCCCAACCCATTTTATAGATGGAGGCCTAGGGAGCATGGCTGAGTTACCAAAGGTTTGTGGCTGAGTTGGAACCAGGATCCAACAGCTTTCCTCTCACATTACGTGCCTCTGTCAGGTGGGAAGAGGGTTCCACTGTGCTAGCGGTCAGTGAAAACAGGGTACTGGCCGTTTGTACAACAATTATCAAGACTTAGCAACATGAAAAGAGAAAAATTTTGATAGTATGAATCAATCATACTCCTTATGAGCAAAATGGGCCTATTTTTTATTTGCTTAAGGCACCAAACTCCTATTCAAGCCACACACACACACACACACACACACACACACACACTCTCTCTCTCTCTCTTATTTATTTACGATTATTTTTCCTTTATGAAAAGCTATTTTAACAAGAAGAACTCCTGATGTTTGTTAGTGGACTGGGAGTGAAATAAGGGCCCTGAACTTGGCACATATACTTGGCCCAGGTCGAAGGAATCAGACCTAATTTCTTCAAGCTGAAGGTGGCCATTTAAAATCAGGAGCACTCAGAGGGACAGATGGGTGGCTCTACTGCGAGGGTTATCTCTGGTTGGTCTGTCACCACCAGCAACAGATTCTTTCCTTCTCACTTCCTCTCTCCCTCTTTCCTTCCCCTTCCTCCACCTTCCCTCGTTTTTTTTTCATTAACATACAACAAGGCCCTTAAAACGCTTTGGTCTTTAAGAATCGCCTCATTCCAATTCAGTATAAATACTTTCGAACGATTAACTCCTGAAATAGCCAATGGAAAGGAAGGCAAAATCGAGCTTGCCAACTTCACCCTTTCGCCACATGGCCAAGTGGAAGGTGGGCCGTGCTTTATGTCCTGGGAACGTACTTGCCCCTCTACCCTCTCTGCCCTTAGACAAGCAAGCTAGACTTTTACTAACCCCAGTTTCCTCACTGGTCAGAGGGGGCGTGAAGAGACGCTAGCCCTGCCAGACCCTTTGCTCGAGATTACAGGCCTGATGTTTGTGAGCTCCCACTGGTCCCAGGCAAATGCTGCTCAGCATTTGGCTACGCCGGTGGCTATGCTGGTGGCTATGCACACAGGCTTTTAGCGATGTGCTCTGTCTGATCTATAATTGGAATATGATTTCTATTGCCAGTCTGTCTGCTTGGGACAGTACGACTTTATGAAAAGCAAAATGAAAACTGACATTGCTTGAAAAATCACCCCCAGAGATGACATTTATTCTGAAGGAACAAATAAAACAATGATTCCTCTTTGATTTGAAGAGGAATAATCAAATGTGAATAGAACCCCAAACCCTGTGATGTCAGTGGCCACTATTCTCGAGAACAGTGACATTTTGGGAGGCTATCGTGTTTGACTTGTTTTTCTTCTAGTTTATCTTGACTTTTAAGTCTGCTTCACATCTCGAAATACCAATGACAAGAAAATGTGACATTAGCAAGAAGATTTTAACACTGAAAGTAGTTCGTTCCAAAAACATTCTTTTGGTGCATTTTTTGTATTTTTGTTGCATTTCTTGGGTTCGTCTTCTGAAAAGGTGTAGTTTGGATATTGTATAGAGATGTGAGAAGCACTCAGGGATTGTGGGTGAGAAAATGGATCATGACATTGATTATAAGCCCTGCCACATGGGTGACAACAAGGCAAGCTGTGTAGATGATCCCAGCCACTTGCTTAAGAGCTGCCTGGGGGGATTGTTAAATATGTAGATTTCGGAGCGCTGTCCTTGAGGCTTATGACTCAGCGGGTCTGGGGTTGAGTCTGGAAAATTGCATTACTTTAAAGCTCTCCTGTTGGTCCTACACTCTAGCTAGATTTAACGTGTATTAGACCACACAAGGATGTGTGATCTTCTAGGACTAAGACAAGGCTCTTTTGCCAAATACAATTGATTGGTAATTGAACTAGATTAAGGGGGCAGTGAATTTTTGGAAAAAAAGTCAGCGGTTCCAGGGAAGGGAAAAGAGTTAGCAATTCTCGAATACTTATCATGAATAATAATAATGATGAAATCTCATGCTGTCCTGCTCCATCCTGCCCAAGCTGAGAGTCACCCCTCTGTCCAACATCTCCATTTGTATACACTCCCCACCTGTTAGCCACTTAGCAACCATCTCAGTGATCAGATTGACTGTCATGTTACCGCAGTGCTTGCGTTTAAGCAACCTTGATTTTACTTAACCATGGCCCCAAAGTGCCGGAGAAGTGATGCTAGCAATTTGGATGTGCCAAAGAGAAGCTGTTAAGTGCTTTCTTTAAGTGAAAAGGTATGTATGTATAAGAAAAAATATGGTGTAGATAGGGTTGGTACTCTCTGTGATTTCAGTATCCACTGGGGGGCTTGGAATGAATACCCCACAGATAAGGATATGGGGGCGAGGACTACTGTGTTGCAAAGAAGTGACAAAAGGACATAAGATTTTTAGTTGCTGCTGAAGTTCCCATTATGTTTAAAAGAATGAATCTTGTTAATTGTGGCCCAAACAAAGAAATTCTTAGGGGAAAATTGTAATCAGATATTAAACATCTGTGTGATTAATTTTGTTTGATTGAAACCAAAGGCCAGTGTGTTTTATTGATACAGCCTTAAAGGTAATAAATTGATGTTTAAAATATAATATTAGCTGTATAATTTTATTCTGCTTTGTTAGCTTATGCTAGCTCAATAAAATCTGACAATAGAATGAAAGACCCTCCTTGGGGTGATATTTTAATTGTCATAAAAATGTCATATAGATTAAGGGGCCAGCTGAGCCCTTATAGTTTCTCGGGGACTAGAGAAATCATTAAAACAAAATACATATGCTATTCTGAGTTAAAATACTGGCCATGATTCCAGCTATAATGTTCTTTTATGTGAATTTTGCCAAATACAAAACCATGAATTATACTAATTCCCAGAAATAATCTTCCAAAAAGCTTTCTCATGAAATATTAGAGATCCTTCTCAAGACTTTTTTGAAGATATTAAGGGGAGATTTTGAATAATGCAAAGTATACATAATTGTATAACAAGTTCCTTATATCAAAATCATTTATTTCCATAGCGATCTCTGCCCTTCCACTTCTGCTAAACTTTGAGCCAAATGGTTTCTCTGGTCCTTCATTTCTGGCAGACTTGTCCAGCAGCGGTTGGGAAACACAGGCTTGAATCGATTTCTCCACTCAGCTCTGATTACCTCCTTCCTTGGAGTGTCTATGAGCCCTTCCCCAACCAGGAGGAGATACACAGAGAATCTAAGACTGAGTTAGAGTCCTTGGGAAACTACCAGCCTGCAGGTCAAATCTGGCTACTACCTGTTTCTGTTAATAGTTTTATTGGAACACAGCCACACCCATACAGTTACATATTGCCCTATGGCTGCTTCCCTGCTACAGTGGTCCAGTAGAATGGTTGTGACAGACAGCAAAAGCCTGCAAAGCTGAAAATAGTACAGCGGGTCCTCGAATAATGTCATTTTGTTATATAGCATTGATGAGAAAAAAAAATCGATTCCTGCCAGGGCCGCTGTCTGTGTGTGGGGTGGAAGATCATTCTCTGACTTGTTTTTATTCGTATTTCTCAAATGTGCATATAGCTCACAATTACTTCAATGTTTAATATTAGGTGTTTGGGGTGTTTATTTAGAAGTTTGGTGATGTTTTTGTAACCAGAACTATGCCAAAAGATCTTAACTGTTGCTTCTATTAATGAGCCTGTGATAATACTGGTTTCCCTATACGTTATTTCACTTAAAGTCGCAGTTTGCAAGAACCTATGATAATGTTAAGTGAGGCTATACTGTATATTCTAAAACCCTGACTTTTTTCTCCCTGAGGGGAATACAGCATTTCTAAGATTCCAGCTGGGTTGCAATCCTGTATTGTATTCAGTACCCTTAAGAACTGGCTGAGGGGATTCTCTCTCAGGACTTCAACCACCTTCCCGACGTTATGTATACAAATCATTGTGTTTTTGGAAAGAACTAAAACGTATATATCCAATTAGAATTCTTTTAGTTTGCACAGACTGTTAAAGGTGACTTACAACATGAGTAGTTGAAAGAACCAAAATAATGACATCTGCATATAGATGGAGCTTGGAGGAAAAATTCTAAGTGTTTTAATTTGTGGGCACAGCACATATTACGCTAATAGGCAGAAGAACTTTCTCTCTGCCACAAGCAAACACCTCTCAATTCCCACGAATGTTTACTAGAGTCTGTGATGGCTGAAGGGCCGATGTGATGTTCTCGACATCAGCCTGTACTTCCTGTGAAAAGGTGCGTTCTTCTGAACATGGTTTATCTGTTTGCTTTCTTTTGGTGACTGATTGTGAAGAGGGAGAAGGTCTGTAAAGATATTACTACAGATGAGGAGTCATCAAATTAGGGCCCTCAGGCTAAATCTAGCTCACTTCCTGTTTTTGTAAATAAAGTTTTATTGTAACACAACCATACTCATTCAAGTTCATGTTGTTTAGGGCTGTTTTGGGGTTACAACAGCAGAGTTGAGTAGTTGTGACAGAGACCATTTGGCCTGCAAACCTGAAAGTATTTACTATCTGGCCCTTTACAGAAAATGTTTACTGGCCCTTTTAATTGATTAATAATTTTTATTTTTCAATTACAGTTGACATTCAATATTCTTTTACATTAGTTTCAGGTGTGCAACATAGTGGTTGTTAGACATTCATATAATTTACGAAGTGATCCCCTCGATAAGTCCAGTACCCACCTGGCACTATCCATAGTTAGTATTAATGACTATATTCCTTATGCTGTACTTTACATTTCCGTGACTATTTTGTAATTACCAATTTGTACTTCTTAATCTCTTCACCCTTTTCACCCAGGCTCTCAGCCCCCTCCCATCTGGCAACCATCAAAATGTTCTGTGTATCCGTGTCTGTCTCTGTTTTGTTTGTTCATTTATTTTGTTCTTTAGATTCCACAAATAAGTGGGATCATGTAGTATTTGTCTTTCTCTGTCTGACTTATTTCACTTAGCATAATACCTTCTAGATCCATCCACGTTGTTGCAAATGGTAAGATTTCATTCTTTTTTATGGCCGAATAATATTCCATTGTATATGTACCACTTCTTCTACATCCCATTGTCTGTGACGGGCAGTTAGGTTGCTTTTATATCTTGGCTATTGTAAGTAATGCTTCAATGACTATAAGGGTGCATATATATTTTTGAATGAGCGTTTTGGATTTCTTCAGACAAATACCCAAAAATGGGATTGCTGGATACTAATTGTGTTTTTAAAGTCTTTCTCATCTGTAGAAAAAGGTGTATATATAAATTATACACCCACACATAAAGTTATGTAAAACCTCTTGACCATGTATAGGACATGATGCTCTAACACATTAATTTTATAAAGGTTTTAATCATCATTAATTTTTATAAATTGAATAGTTTTCCTCTCGATCTTTCTGTTTTCCAAATGACACTTTTTCTTCAGCCCACAGAAAGCTCAAAAATGTTCTTGGTTCAGCATTATTCTCTACATGCTGAACCATGTTTCTCTACTGTCTTGTATTTTATTCCTATTTCTCTCGTCCTTCTTGGTCCCCTTAATCTGTGAAAAGAAAAATAGTCCAAAGGAGATGACCATAGAATGTACATCTTTGAGAATTTTTTAAGTTAAAATTTGACAACTTTAACATTTAAGTTTTCTTTAACATTTAGGACACTAAAATCATTTTACAGTTATTGTTAAACATTTCCCATTGATGATCTGCTTAATTGCTTGGATGAAAAGATTTAAACTCTGCAGGCTCTCTGATAATTCTGCTTTCCTTCCAATAACCTACTTTTGGTTTCTAACATCTGCTCCCCGTGACTGATTCTCCCATCATGTGGCTTCTAGCCTTTTCCTCAGCACCTGGCCTCAACTCTCTGTCCCATCATATGGCTTTTAGTCAAATAGTTGCTTATGCCCTGGCACTCTCAGACACGCATGTGCGCACCTACCTTCAGACCCAGAGCCTCCTGTGTGGAAGCCATGCATATGGCAGGCAGATCTTCTTTTCATCAGGATCAGGTTCAATGCAATAGTTGCATAAAGTTCACTGGATGATGCACTGATCAAAGACTGCTTTCCTGGTCACTGATAGTAGACCCTCCATTCCCCAACTTCTGTTTGAATTGCATTCAGCCAAGTTGAAATTTTCCTTAGCAGTCCAGGCCAAGGGGCATCAGGATTAAGAAAATGTTCAGACAATTCTTCAATTCCCTTGTCTTTAAGTAGAATAAATGCCTTCACTAAATTCTTGGCTGATTAGGTGGCTGCAGTAACAATTTGTATTGTATTTGTTGATAACAATCACAGTCATCAAAATAACTGATATTGTTTATTCTGAAGAGACTGGGGCAGGCCCTTGACATGGCATCCTTGGATGCCAGTAATATGGCCAAAATAGCTGTCTGAGAGAGAAGAAAGGAAAAGCTGCGTCTCTGTCTCTCTCTGTCTCTCTGTCTCTGTCTCTCTGTCTCTGTCTCTCTGT
>NW_024340697.1:4302558-4323876 GCF_902729225.1 Pteropus medius | reverse complement strand
TCTCTCTGTCTTTTTTGGCTTTTGGCATTCAGTTTTTAAAAATGTTTTCCAGTTAAAAAACATTTTATTTTGAAAGAGTTTAAAACTGACAAGAATGTGGAAAAATAGTAAGAGTTCTTGTATATCCTTCGCTCAGCTCTCCCCAATGATAATATCTTACTTACATAAAGATAATACATTGTCAAGACCAGGAAATTAACATTGCTACAATACCATTAAAGCATTCTTGTGTGTGTATTTCTATGAAATTTGTCGACACGCGTAGATTCAAGTAACTGTCACAATGAGGACATAGAATGGTTCCATCACCACAAAAAAACTCCCTCATGTTGCACCTTAATAATCACACGCTTCCTTCAACTCCGACTCCTGGCAACTGCTGATCTGTTCTCCTTCACTACAATTTTGTCACTTCTAGGTGGTTATATAAATGGAATCATACTCTTTGCAACTCTTTGAAATTGGCTTTTTCACTTAGCATACCATCCAAGTTGGGCGTATCAATAGTTACGTACTTTTTGCATCCTTTATTAAAAAGAGACTTTCTTGAAGCATGCCCTGACTAAAGTGTTCAGATTTCAGCCACCCGTTGTTCAGTTCTTCAGCATGTCATGGGCAGGTTCCTTTTTAGGCAAGGTCAGCCATGGGGCAACCTGGGATCTGGGAGGTTTGTCTTTGTCAAGACCATTCTGGCTTCAATCAACCTCTCGCCTTTCACCCGAAGTGTGTAATCTTCCTTCAGCACCTCATCTTTTCCCTCCCTCATTTCCAGCTGTCTCTTGGTCTTAGCCCCTGAGATGAGCACCTGTGATAAAGACTCCGATGCAGGTTTTTTATCTGAGAGGTGATCATAGGAAGCAGGAGTGAGCGAGGGCGTAGGGCGAGGGAAGAAGAGGAGTGGAAAAACTAATAAACGGTGCCCAATGAGCGGGTCACAGCTGGGGACAATAGGCTCAATCCTACTAGTGAGTCCTATGGAATCAGGTAGAACGTGCCGAAGAATTGAAACATTGGAGGCAAAGGCATTTGTCCACAAACTCCCATCGCTTCTTAGTTGAGGGTTGTCCCAAGGACATTAACCCCCTGCACTTCTGCATGGCACCTGCACAAATGGATTTAGTGAGCCCTGGGCTTTGCAGAGAAACCCAAAAGGAGAGACACAGTGTGCTCTCGAGGTGAGAGACCAGCAGCACGTTTGCGAGCTGGCCACCACCAAGGCCCCAAAGTCATGCGGGAACGGGGAGAGAGGGACTGAGGAGATGTGTCCAATCCCCCCTCGCAGTGCAAGAGCTCTTGCCATCTGATAGTCAGCTCCGTTGCTGTGTGTCAGGCCCTGATTTCCACCGTCTCCAAGGCTGTCTTCTTGCTTACACAATTCACTGACTATTCTGCTTTTTTGAATTATTCTTGCAACTAACTTTGAAAGCTTATAATTATTTGGAGGGATTTTATCTATGTGATTAAGTTAATCTAAACCTAAATCTGTTTTCCACCCTGAGTAGCTTCAAATAATTTAAATAATAAATTTTTTTTACAAGATCAGTCCTCAGATTTCTGCAGCTCCCCTTCCCACCAGAGAAATCCAAGTTTTGCTCCTTAGCTTCTAGTTCATTCTTCACCTTCCAAGAGGAATCCTCATACTCACTCCCATGTCTTCTCTGAGTTCTCAAACTGTCGTTTTTCTAAACAATTTTTTTGGAGTTTTGCACGTGCCTCCATGTACTACTGCTTGTGGTTTATGTGTTTAGCTACTTCTGCCATTAACCTCCTTGATGTCAACCTTGGAGTTTTAATCTCTTTGAATCCTGGGCTGCTAGCCCAGGACCCCACATATAGTTGGGGTCAATAAATATTTGCAGCTAATGTTGGGGATAGAGGTGGCGGGTAAAGCACAGAAGGAGATTTCTCACTTGGGCCTTCAGGAGACATAAGAGTGGGTCTTGGTTTGGGGCCCATTGAAGTCGTTCCAGGCCAGGCTGCTGCCTGACAGTATGAGCTATGAGGGATTGCAGTTAGCTATGCCCATGTGTCTAGCCAGGCTCGCCTCCGGTGGCTGGGGAGCTGGGTCATGTGGCTTTGGAGACTAAAGTTCTGTCAGTTAAAGAGGAAACATGATATAGAGAAAAGAGCAGAGGTGTAGCAGTCAGGTTTAAATCTCAGATAAACGATCTTATGGAATTTGCATCAACACTCTTTTCCCCAAAACACTAAGTGGCTCACAGGGTTGGGGTGAGCCCAGAATGGTGTAAGGAGGGAAAGACAGGTCCTATTATAGCCAGTGTTGTCGCTTCTCTCTGGCTTCATTCATGTCCCCATTGGTAGGCATCTTCTAGACATCCATCGGGCTATTTGGCTCTTACCTTCCCCCTGATTCACCTTATGAAAAATGTCATTAAAAACAAACTAGCCCACTGTTTCAGTGATCTCTCGCCACACAGCAAACTAGCCCCAAACTTAGAACCTAGAAACAATAATTTATTATTTGTTACAACGTGGTGGGTCAGGAGTTTGGGCAGGGCTCAAATGGATGATTCTTCTGCTCCATAGGAGTCAGCTGGGGTCATTCATTTTGCGGCATCACCTGACAGTTGGGCTGGGCCAGAACATCCAAGAAAGTTTTGCTTGTATGTCTGGGACCTCAGTACTACTCCACTAGGTCAGTTGGCTTCTCCGTCTTTCTCTCTCTTTCAATTTCGCTATCTCCACGTAGCCAGTTTGGTCTTCCTCACAACATGGTGTGAAGAGTTGGGGTTCTTTCCAATCAGGGTGGTCAGATTCCTAACATGGTGGCTGATTTCCAGGGGGAAGAAAACAGAAGCTGTCAGTATTATTAACACCTGGGCTCTGAAGTCACGAAATGACTCTTCCACCCCAAATTAATTGGCCAAAGCAAATCATAGGCCAGGTGAGGAGGGGGGAGGAGCGAGCGAGCGCTGAAGACTGTGGCTGAAAAGGAGAGGATCTGTGAGAAAGAATAGGAACCATGAGAGGCCACGGGCAAGCTGGAGGCAGGGAGACATGCAGAGAGAAGGGAGGATTCTGGGAGACACGTACCATGACTCAGAGAGGTCGAGAGAGTTCCAGTCTTTAGTGCTGACTGGAGGCTTTCACTTCCAAGGTTAATTTCAATTAGTCCATGCGCATTATGAGATACCCCTTTTACCTGACATAACCAAGTGTGTCTCTTTATTTCTAACAAAATAATTCAAGAAATGGATTTGAACCTCAGGTCTGCCACTTATTGGTTCTGCCATTCTTGGGCAAGTTACTTCTGTGCTTCAGTTTTCTCATCTGCAAATGAGAATAATAATTATGCCTATGCCATATGATTGATTTGAGTATTATAATATTTATATTATGAGGGTCGATATATTTGCAAGCCCTTGAAACAATATCTGGCATGTAATAAGCACTGTATAAGTAATTGTTAAATAAAACAATAAGATAATGTTTAGAAGTCTTGGGTTGAGAGAACAGATAAGATTCTGCTTCGGAAAGAAAAAAACATATTTTATTGGGAAAGACACATTTTCTCCTGTAATTAGGGTCAGTCAGTCCTAAAAGGCTGTTATTGTGTGTCTCTGAACTAGAAACATGTATCCTGAAAAACTCTGGAGCCAAATTGTCTACGAGGGTAGATGAAACTGTAGATATAGTCAATCATGTAAGCTGAGGTGTCTTGATCCATATCAGGAATTTAGAGCTTCTTTGAGCTTGCTGTGCTTTTTTTTTTTTTTTCCCCAGCCTTTTTCTTCTTGCTGACTTCTCCCCTTCTCAAGATAACGCAATTTATAGAATTGCCTCAATATGTGCTGGTTGACATGACATCCTGAGCAGAGAAGAATGCCAGAGAGACCCAGTTGTAACCTGTTGATTTATGGTTGGTCCGCTTCACTGTCACTTTCTGATTTAACATCAAAAGAATGGATTAAGAATGCAATCATGCTGGGCAAACAAATATACTGTTGCGAATGACTTTGCAATTTTTTTTTCTTTTTATTCTGACCATGTATAAAATGAGCTAAAAGTGGCCCTTGGCGCAATCATTCAAATGCCTTTGGACCCTGGCACCATATGTGTTCTCTACGTTTTCTTTTATCAAATGTGAGCGTATATTATATAATACACGGCAATTCCAAAGGGGAACCAGATGGCTGCGTGTTTCCCAGCTTAGGATTCTCCAACAAAAGGAAGAAGGAATCTGGGGCTGTATTTCGTTCTGATGAAACCGACAGGCCATTGGAGGTGATAATCAGTGTATTTAAGGAAGGCTCACATTTACAACAAAGAGTGTAAGTGCTCTATCATGTCTGACTGTGTCTGTAACGGGCGTAACCTTTAAAAACTGATTTAACCTATTCCTTTACATCTGCTCAATTTGAATATGTTGAGACAAGCGATATTTTCAACTCATTTTTCTTTTTTTGAAATATACACATTTGAGAAAAAAGCCAATAATTTCTGAGAAAGACAGTATAAAATATGACCAATTGTCAACTCTGGCTGAAAGATTAGGCTGCTAGATTAGGTTCGAAATCGTACCAGGCTAATGAGACCCCCTCATCCTCTCCTCCATGCTTGTCTTTCCTTCTCTCCATGGGGATCGGTTGAGCTAGCTGCGTTTGGCCTCCTCGTGGTTCTTCAAATAGAGCTTCCCGTTCACGTCTCTTCCACATTCCCTCTAAGAGAAAAGCCCTTTTCTTTCTCTTCGCATCTCCACATTTGTTAAGAACTGTTTATGTCCTGGCATTTCTTAATGATCTGCTTCCTGTGAGTTCGTACTCCAGGCTCCGAGTCCTTACGTCCAGTTGGCATGGGGCCACAATGAGGGAACCATGTCCTGAACGAGGACCATACCGGGACTGCTCCTGCTTTGCTCTCATTGGGCTGGAGGGGAAGCAGTAGGGAGGGTGAACAGGGTGGAGAACTGGCGGTGGGGTGGAGGTTCCGAGGTGCCATGGACAGATGGACAAAGCGCTGTCCTAAAGGGAGAAATGAGGGGCAGAGAGCAGGGTACCCACCGTAGGGCTGCGGCCACCCACACTACCCAGCCCTTCGTGTACAATGCTTTAACGTTTAATGTTGGTGAGGACTTTTATGTGCTCCGTTTAATCTTCACAACAATCTGAGGCGTTAGTACTGGAATTAGCCTTATTTATTTATTTTGGGGATGATAATTCACATCCCGTAAAATTCACCACTTTAAAGTATACAATTCAGTGTTTTTTTAGTATATTTACAAAGGCTGTCCAACCATCAACACTATCTAATTCCAGAATATTCCATCGCCCGCAAAAGAAACTTCATGCCATTTAGTAGTCACTCTCCATTGCCCTGTACGACCAACCCCTGGCAATCATGGATCTACTTTCTGTCTCTATGGTTCTCGACATTTCTAAAAATGAAATCACACAATATGTGGTCTTTTATGTCTGGTTTCTTTCACTTAGCATAGTGTTTTCAAGGTTCAGTCATGTCCTAGGATATGTCAGTACTTCATTCCTTTTTATGGCTGAATGATATACTCCTGTGTGGATACACCACATTTTGTTTATGCACTCACCGCCTGATGGACAGTGGGGTCATTTCCGCCTCTTGGCAATTATGAGTAGCGCTCTCGTGAGTCCCATTTTACGAGCTAGAAACTGAGGCTCAGAGAGGTTAATTAAAACAGAATAATTAAAAGTATTGTGTTTCGAACCAAATAGAGCTAATTTCAAAGCTTAGCTTCATCACTTACTTGCTATGTGACTTTGGACAAATTATTCATCCCCTTTAGCTTCCATAGTCAAAACAAAGATAGTAATATCATCAGACTATTAGGGTTGCTCTGAGGGGTCTTGATAACTCATATAAAGGAATGCTTGCTACATATCAGGACTTCCATGAGGAGTAGTGATGGATCCTCCACATTTGGCCCTTCCTAGGTGTTCAATAATTAGTTTTGAATGAAGAAATCAATAAAAAGGCCATGATTTAAATTCTGATTTGGCCACCTATCGACTATGAGACCTTGAAGCAGTTATTCATCTGCCAAACTCAGGGGGTGAGGTAGTAGCTGTCACAGTGGTAGTAAATGAGGTCAAGCATAAGGTCTAGTAGAGTTCCTAGCTCATGGCAGAACTCAGTAAATGTCAGCTCTCTTTCCCGGAGTGTCAGCTTAGTATTTCCTCTTTGGTTAGAATGCACGATACAGCTTAACCACTGAACTGAGCTTTGAGGTCTGCATTTATAGTTACCCATAATTTTTCACTTTTGACTTATACAATATTAATCTTCTATATTATTAGGGAAAGAAAACTACAGCATTAAACATGATTCGAGAGCTGCTTATTTGAATAAATACACAATGCATTCACGAACCATTATTTTAATTTTGTTAAAGCAAACGTCTCTAAAATCAATAATATAAAAATTAAAGTCAGCAAACATTCAGCTTTTGCGGAAAGGCCCAAGTGTAAACCAATTATCTGGTGTTTTCGAGGCTTCTGTTTAGAGAGGAGAGAGACAGAGAGGGAGGGGGGAAAGAGAGAGAGAGGGAGAGAGGGAGAAAAGGGGGGAGAGAGAGAGAAAGAACAAGAGAGAAAGAGAAAGAGAGGCAGGCTGAGTTGTAATGGAAAAGTCACTACGATGGACTCCATTCATTTTGCAAGGAATGAAACGTAGGTCAGGGGTCAGGGCAGGGTGAAGGGAAATGTCTTTGAAAGAACTCATCCAATGTCACTCAGGGATTATTAATTTACTAAAACATCTACCTTTGGCCTGGAGATTTACTAAAGTTAGAATTTGCTAGGGTTTCCTTTGAACTCTGTATCCAGGCATCCAAAGGAATGCTGGTTTACTCCTGTGCTCTGACCTCCCAAACCTGGCCAGTATCATTACCCAGCTTTGGCCTGTCGGAGGTTTTTTTCTAGAGCTGATGCTGATGATATGATTCTGTTCAGACTCTTTAGTAACACCAGGGTTTCAAAGATGAGGAGAGAAAAAAGAAAAGGAAAAAAATGGGCATCGTAGTATTTTGGTTTTCCACTGCTCTTATCTGATCATTAGAGTTCTTAAGTCTAAGAGGTGAATTCCACAAAGACCATTTAGGAACTAGTGAGAAATGAGATGCGCGATGTGGGAAGAAGGTGACAGGGCATTAGTGCAGATTCCTTAGCAGCGTCACTTATTAGGAAATTTACACCAGCACACGTTACTAGCTTTGACAAATTCCCTACTTGTCCATTCATTTTTTTTCTATTACCCTGCAAGTCCTTTATAGGTAAATATGTTTATGCTAGTTTAAAGTCTCAGTTGGTTTGTATTTACCCATTTTTATGCTTCAAGAAATTTTAGCAAGTTCATAGGGACAGAAAGTAGAATGGTCGCTTCCAGGGGCCAGGGGAGAGATGAATGGATTTTTTTAAAGGGGGCAAAGTTTTAGTTTTGCAAGATGAAAAGAATTCTGGAAATGAATGGTGGCGAGGCTTGCACAATGATGTGAATGTACTTAAGCCACTGACCTGTACACTTAACAATGTTTAAGATGGTGATTTTTTTGTGCATTTTATCACAATTTAAAATAATTTAAAAATTATTCTGCCAATCCTAAAGCTTTTAAAGATAGCTTCAAATGCACCAATTTTGACATGAAATATGTCACTTCGATGCTATTTATTATTGCTCCTGCTACCTTGTATCGTGTGTGTGTGTGTGTGTGTGTGTATAATGTATTTGCTGTTTTAAGACTTTGTTTCTTAGAATAGTTTTTGGTTCACAGCAAAATTAAGAGCAAGGTACAGAGATTTCCCATATGCCCCCAGCCGCCACGCATACACAGCCTCCTCCATTATCAACTTTCCCACCGTAGGGTATATTTGTTACAATTGATAAACCTACTGAAACATCACTATCACCCAACGTGCATAGTTTTCATTAAGATTCACTCGGTATATTCCAGGAGTTTCCACAAATGTATAATGATACATAAGCATCTTTATAGTATCACACAGAGTATTTTTACTGCTCTAAACAACATCCTCTGTGCTCCACTTGTTCATCCTTCTTTCCCCTCAACCAATGAAAGCTACTAATATTTTTACTTTCTCCATTGATTTGCCTTTTTCAGAATGTGATCGAGTTGGAATCACATAGTAGGTAGCCTTTTCATGTTGGCTTCTTTCACTTAATAATATTCATTTAAGGTTCCCCTATGTCTTTTCATAGCATGATAGCTCATTTCTTTTTAGTATAAATAATATTCTATTGTCTGAACGTACCGGTTTATTTATCCATTCATTTACTGAAGGACTTCTTAGTTGCTTTCAAGTTTTGGCAATCATGCATGAAGCTGCTATTAAACATCCATGTGTAGGTTTCTGTGGGGATGAAAGTTTTTGACTCCTTTGAATAAATATCAAGGAGTGCAATTGCTGGATTGTGTGTAAGAGTAGCTTTAGTTTTGTAAGCAACCACCAAACCGTCTTCTAAAGTGGCAAGAAATCCTGTTGTTCCACATCCTCACCAGCATTTGGTGTTAGTGTTATAGATTTTGGCCACTCTAATAGATGTATGGTGGTATCTCATTTTTTAAATTTTCATTTCCCTGATGATATGTAGAGCATCTTTTAATATGCTTATTTGCTATCTTTTTATCTTCTTTGCTGAGGTGTCTGTGGAGGTCTTTGGCCCATTTTAAAATCAGGTCGTTTGTCTTTTTATTATTGAGTTTTAAAGGCTCCTTGTGTATTTTAGAAAGCAGTCTTTTATCAGATGTGTCTTGCAAATATTTTCTCCAGGTCTATGTCTTGTCACCTTGTTTTCTTGCCATTGTCTTTCACAGAGCAGAAAATTTTAATTTTTAATCAAGTCAAGCTTGTCAATTATTCCTTTCATGGAACATGCCATTGGTGTTGTACCTAAAATGTCATAGCCATTCCCAAGGTCGCTGAGGTTTTCTCCTATGTTATCTTTTTTTTTAGTTTTATAGTTTTACATTTTACATTTAGGTCCGTGATCCATTTTGAGCTAATTTTTCTGCATGGTGTCTAGATTCATGTTTTTTGCACGTTGATGTCCAGTTGTTCTAGCACCATTTGTTGAAAATACTAACTTTGCTCTCTTATATTGCCTCTGCTCCTTTGTCAAGGATTAGTCGACTATATTTTTGTGGGTCCATTTTCAGGCTCTCATTCTATTCCATTGACTTGTCTATAATTTGTTGCCAGTAATATACATTGTCTTGATGATTGTCACTTTATAGTAAGTCTTGAGGTCAGGTAATGTCAGTCCTCCAAATTTGTTTTTCGCCTTCAATATCGTGTTGACAATTTTGGGTCTTTTTCTGCTCCCTATAAACCGTAGAATCTGTTTGTTGGTCTCCACAAAATAACTTGTTGGGCCTTGTATCATTTTAAAGAATAAGTTACATAAATATGTATGTACTTTCTTTCCCAAAGTAACTATATTTGTATGAAAAGTGAATGTAAGATATTTGCACTGATCCAAGGCTGGTAAAATTTTTTTGAATATTTGTACAAGATATTTCTAGTTAACACAACTAGCTATAAACTTCTAATGGGTTCCACCGACAGTGAATCCATCTAATCAGCTGAAAACACATTTAACAGAACGTGCTATAACGTAGTTGTAAATCCCGATGTTATAGCTAGCCACCTTCAAGCCCTTGATGTTTCAACAAACCATTTAGAGAAGGTCTAAGGCAAGTGGTTCTCAAAGTGTGGTCCCTGGCCACAGCATCAGCACTGCTTAGAAACTTGTTAGACATATAAATTCTTGAGGTTCATCTCAGACTTTCTGAACCAAAAACTCTGGGGATGGAGCTCAGAAGTCTGCTTTAATAAGCCCTCCAAGTGTTTCTGATGCAAGCTGAAGTTTGAGAACCAGTTATCTAAGGAAAGAGTAGGAAACTTATAGCGATCTGAGTATTTTTCTTCTCATGCCTTATGGCGAGCTTGCAGAATAAAAGCTTGGTAGAAAAAATTACCCCAAATAACTAAAGAACGTCAATCTTTGACATGGTGTATCAAAACAGAACATGATGAAACGATACCATAATGTAGGAAAAACCTTATAACAGTTCATCCCAGAGTGATTAGAAGAATCTTTAATTCAGAACGCGAAAGAAGTCTAAAAACATTAGATGTTTCTGTTGAAGAAGAAAGTGGTGTTCAGGTCTATGAATAATGAGATATTATTAGGTAATATATAATAATGAAATACTACAGAGGCAAAGCAACACGAAATCACCTTTCCATCCTTTTCTGACCCCAGGGTAGAATGAACCTCATTGCCCCTTGGTTCCCAAGTATTTCTCATATGCATGCCTGTCCTTGTACCTTAATAAATGTGTTGCTGAATTTTGTTCACAAGTCTGAATCCCTCATAGGGGTCTTAAGCCCTTCGAGACTAGGATCTCCTGGTCTCCTCAGCATCTAATGCACAAACAAGGCTCGATAAATGGTATTGAATGAAAGAAGTGAATGTAGAAAGGCTAAAGATTAAAATTAAGATTAGGATCTTAGGGAAGCCCTGTGAGATAGTGAGTTTTCATGATTCACGACAACTTTTTTAAACTTAGAGACTGTGCGGTAGAATTCTTTTGGAGAGTTTGTATAGGTCGTAGCTATCCTCTCTCTTTAAGGACTGTCCACAAGAAGGAAAATGTTCATTTGATCACTGCTGTTTCTCCAGCATCTGGTCTAGTAGGCATTTAATATATATTTATTAGAAGATTGAATGTATGGATGGTCTGCTGGGAAGCCTTGATTATGACATGTAACCATGCCTGCTCTAGCTGAAATTGATTGGATCAGGATTCCACACATGACCCAACGGGCCAATGAGATTCTCTCCTGGGAACTTAAATTGGTACTGAAAGACAGTTGAATTTTGAGTGTCCTTGGAATGGTAGCATTTAAATTGAGGATCTGCTAGGTTAGCCATATTCTGCCACAAGAAAAGAGACGCAGAAAAAAACAATCAACAGTACGCATGCATGTACATGTGTGCATGCACATACACCCACGGGCATATACACACATACATGCCCCTCAGCCTTGTTTTTGGCCTCCTTTCTGGTTTTTGTTTACATTTCCTCCCTGAGGCCTAAGTTCGTTCCTCCCCTTGGTTCTATGAGACACCCCGTACCTTATAAAATCCCCTTTCTGCCTAAACCAGCTCAAGTTGATTTTTGCCACATGCAACCAAAGACTATTAGCAAATACACTCTGTCACCTTAATTCATTCTCTTTCTCTGATATTTCAACACTCGTAAGATTTTTTTAATCACCCTAGTAAACACTTGTATTAATTTGCATTCACTTCCATTTCCCTGGACTTTGGCTATTTTGAAATGGCTACTTGGCCCCCTTCCATCATTTAAATAGCAAAGTAAAAGGAACCCTTAGCCACCAGCTGATGTGCACTCCCAGGCTCTGTGTATAAATTATGCCTTTGAAACACTTGGAGTCTTCCTGGGAAACCACTTCCCAGCAGGGGAAGAAAAACTAACAAGCTTCAGAAATAAGCTTGAAATATTACTCATTCCTATGGAAAAGTACAACTTCGAAGTAACCGAAGAAATGAAAACAAATGAGTTATCTTCAGTGGAAGGATATGGAATAGTCAAGAGTGGAGACCTGGGGCCAGATGGCCAGTTTAGATGTCACAAACCCCCGACTGGAGGGCACGCGTTGTAAAACTAGCAGCGGGGTCTTAGCTTTGCCCTCTCAGCTCCCAGCCTAGGGTCTCACCTGAGAAGATTTTCCACACATGTTTGTTGAAGAAAGACTGAGTGGTGAAATAAGGGGGCGTGAGTAAGTCTGGAGATCAGATTCAGAGGGGAATTGCCTGGGTCCGATATCTCTACCTTGGGTATGTTACTAATTTGTCCTTGTCTCAGTTTCCATAACTGTCAAACACGGATGACAATAGAGCTTCCTCAGAGTGCCGATGCGATGCAACAAACGAGCCAGCACATGCGCAGTGTTAGCTCAGCGCCCGCACAGGGAGAGACATGGAATGAATGCTTGTTTTCTAGTCATTATGTTAGAGAGTAACTTTTCCTTGCCACATTCTCCTCCTTTTAAATTTTATGAAAAAGGCTAGACGAAGAACCATTAGGACATTTCATTTGGCTTTTATAAGAAAGAGAGTAAAGGAATATTTCCTATGTAAGGTACATTAAAGTCTTTACTCGTTCCCAAGTGAGTGAAAATTTGGTAAGGAATATTAATATCAATAGGACCTGTTACACAAAATTTTAGATCTTAAAAAAAAATCTACATTTAAAAAGCTCACAGGTTGGTGACCTCAGAGGTAAGTTTGGCTATAGGTATCGCGCCTTCTAGTTTGCAGCCAGAAGGCTCAGCAGGTCTCTCGGGCTCCAGGGGATCAGTCTGGGTCCAGCTGGTCCTGGCGCTTGCAGCAGGGGATATTGTGCTGGGGTCAAACGGACCAGTGTCTTTTCCCTGTACTTCACTCTTGCCATGCGTGGTGTTAATCCAAGGATCATTGCCTACTTCATGAGTCCAGAGAATAATTTTCTAGGAAAAATTGCTTTTTGTGATCCTTTCCCTTTCCTCATTTAGCGACTCCATTGAAATTACTTACAGATCTTTTTGCTAGAGATATTTACATATTCGTGGCTCTGGGAAGCTGTTCGCAGCCTCCCAGTACAAATGGTCTCCTCTATCTCTGTTATGGTTGCCCTTTACTCCACATGCCATCTTTCTGAAGTCTCTTTGAGGATTGGACCAGGAACGCTCATTCTGTGGGAATGAACACATGGTTATGTGATGGCAGGGGGCCAAGGCTGACTGATAAAATAATTTGAATGACTATTACTGTCTAATGTGGGCAGGCCGGCTCATGGGGACAATGCACTGAAAAAGTTAAGATGTGGGTTTAGCACCCAAATCAGCCAGATAACTGCTTTATTCCATTTCCCAAACTCGGTCCTTCACAATGCCAATTATGTATTTTAAAATAACAATTAGGTTAGGGATGAGAGTGTAAATGTGTCAAGGATAATATCCCCCATCTCCTGCACAAAGAAATCAGACATTCAGACTTCCAGGGCATCATTCTAGGGTGTGATATTGTGACAAGATCAGAATTAGTTCACTGTGGATGGTAAAGGTGGTAAATGGGCATGTACTATCCATCCTATTCGCTATCTAGGTTGAAACACCAAGAACTACAATTCCCAGTTTCTCTTGCAGCTAGGATCAGGGCATGCTTTAGGTTTCACTAATCAGATGGACTCATGAGAACCTTAGAAGGCAGGAGCAAGGTGGGGTTGGCTGGCTTTTGGTCTTCGTGTAGGCAAAACCAGTTGTGGACATGTACGTAAAGTATTTGCTGTTTCTGTATTACTAAAAGATCCCAACTGATTTGGCAGGGCCTGGAGCATCCTTTTGTTTTGTTTTGTTTTGTTTTTGGGTGCAGACCTAGCATGTGTGGTGCAGTTTCTGAAACCAACGATTTTAGAGATGGCTTTCCAGTCTCTACCTTCTTGATTAAGAAAGAGGTAGCGATGTTCATGCTGAACTAGTTCTGCAGTGGCTTTCAGTGATGATTCCTGGGGCTCTTGCAGTATAAGGATCCTGCTCGTGCTCTAGGGAGACAATGTAGACAAGTTTCTGGCACACAATAATTTCGCAAGCAGCTGCTTCTATGAGTGAACATTAGTAAGTGCTTAATTAATTCAACATATTTTTATGGAACTCCTAATACTGAGAATTTGCTTAGCAGGTTCTGGAATCTATTTTGTCATGCATTCGCTATATAACTTCGGCCTCAGCTTCTTTATTTATAAAATGGTAAGAATAAGTTCACCCACTTCATAGGATTGCATGAAGGATAAATGGAATGATGCATGCAAAGCACCAGTATGGTACCTGGCTCAGAGGAAGAAATCGATAATATTACCTATAGAAATGGTATTTTGTGCTAGGTGCTAGGACACAAAGATAAACACAACAGACTTGGTCTCTCTGACCCGATGGAGTTTGCAGTGGAAAGGGGAAGCAGACATTTAAGCAAGGTTAAAAACAGCACGATAATTACCATGACAGAGGAGTATAATATGTCAGGGGGCATGCAGCAGCGAAACCAAAACAAGCCTAGAGAGGGAATGGTAGGGGTGACAGAGAGGTGGGCTGGGAGATATTTTGCTGAAAACCAGTTGGCCAAGAGAAATAATTTCCCAATGGCCAAAAACACCTAATGCCTAATAGCTGATTCATCAAAGTTTATAAGTTTACCAAACACTTATTTTAAGAATATTCTTTTTGAATCTAGTCAATTAATGCATTTTCTCTAAACACATGAACTTATCAAAAGTTCTGGGTTTTAGGCTGGTTTTGACTTCATGAATATATTTTCCATTGGTGTTCATATTTGTGGAAAAACCATGTTAATGAAGTTATTTATTGAATATATTAATAATTATGAAGATTTTATATTACGAATATACTGAATATATTTTTGAATATATACTAAAACATAATTATTCAATATTTTAATTTACCGTTGTTAAGAAGACTATAATCCTCAGGTTATTTATTTCATTGAATATATTTAAGAAGACTATCCCTCAAAGGAAGGTTTTAGCCAATGAGAAATTTTGGCAAATTCAATCAATAGGTATTTGGCAAATTAATCATTTTGCAAATTGATCCTTTAGTTAATTGGCTTTAAACAAATCGGTCATTTGGTGTATTGGGCATTCGGCTAATTGGCCCTCGCTTTTTTCAAACTTGACTGATGAGCACATCTGTGCATCTGCCATTCAGTTCACACAGAGGCAGCGAAGCATGTAGTTGTGTTGCCTCACATGATATTATACCAAATGGGTAATGGAAAGAGGGAATCGGCAAACCAAATGCAAAGAAAACAAACGCCGGAAGTGAAATTCACATCAAACGTAAATGGGATTTAAGAAGAGGAAGCTGGTGGTGGATATATGGATGCTGCCGCCATTCGAGATTCTCTAGATATGCAGCCAGAGAAACTTAGCGAAGGAGAACATATCAACATAAATAGAGTGAGTGGCTGTGACGGAAAAAAAATGATGTCTCAGAGGAAGTGATGCTGGCAAAAAACTTCGCACTGAAGGAACTCTCAGATATGGTTTATGATATTTAAGCTACAAAGGATACAATCTTAGAAGCAGTTCCACATTTAGAAAGGAGTATGACTATTTTCCAAGGCATAGAAAAGATACTCCATTGTAAGTTATTTAAGTGCTTTACAAGCAAATAAAACACTTTGATTCTTAATGTTTCTAATGCTTTAAATTATAACGTACTTAATAACTATTAGTTTTGCTATGTTTTATTTCTCTTTACATTTATAACTGACAGTAAGAGAGTTTTTAATATTTCGACATAAATTTTATAATTCACGATATAGTCATAATTTTCCCCATTGATGATTAGGATCGCTTTGCACAGTTTCAGCTGACGTGGTCACGTATATCATCCTGCACTGCCATGCAAAGAAGGACTGTCTGCACTGAAAATGAAGCAGAAGGGGAATAAAACTTAGAACTGTTGTTTGTCTTGCATTTCCTCTGATGTTCCCACTTCAAGAAATATACAAAATTCAAATATTTTGCATTATAAGGTCTGGCTTCTGGGAAATCGCAAGCAGTGAAATGTACACCATTCCACTCCTCTCTCTGGCAGCTAATTCAAATGAAACAGGTGGTGAGGAACACAGTATTGTGCTTATGGAAGATGAGAGAGAATTTTGATGGCATCTGGAAGAATGTTATCTGATGCTAATGCTGATTTTCTCCCTTGCTTCATGATTGCCTGTTGGTGGAGCAGAGCAGTGTGCTGTTAACACTGTCAAGAACAATTTTCTCCTTGAGTGATCTTTTCCAAAAAGGTTCTCACTGATCAGTTATTTTTCATTATTAGAATTTAAGTATCGCACTTAAGTCAAATTTCCACATTCTGAGATGTAACCTTTAGCTGTCATTGTAAAAAGATAAACGAAAGTGAAATTATTATATACCTGGTTAAATGAAAGGAAACCAAGAATGAGAAATATTTATGCAGAGATAATAATATGAATATTTGTGTGCATGCTGCATGAACTCTGAGCTGGCTCTAGAATACAATGCACTCAAAATTTTTGTATTAATTTTATGACCATATCTCTATTAACTACATGAAATTGTTTCTATTAATTATTTGAAAGTATGTTGATTAACTATAAAATTGGATTGGTAGTTTACAGGGATTTTTCTCTCTGAACATTCCCTGGGCTAGGTCACTAAAATATTAGCAGCAAGGCTCCCAAACCCAGTGTGGCTTTTACTCAGGGAGGATAGCAAAAGCTCTAAAGAGGGCCATGGTTTGAACCCCCATCCAGTTGAATCTGACATGGCGACCCTCATAAAGAACTGCCTCCACAATACACACACTATAGTGAGAATCACTGGTTTGGAATATGCAAGAGGTGACAAAAGTCTAACATTCTGCAAATTTGAAGACTCAGATCTATATTGCAACTTTCCTCTGCTTAACTTGCAACACATGTTTAACCTTGAAGTCTCTACTTCCTCCTCTGAAGTGCCTCTGCCTGGGCTGTTTTAATGAATTAAATGAAACAAGGTACATGGATACACTTGTAGCTGTCGATTGGAGATGTGTTTTGTGTGAGATCCTCTCCCACCGAAATGCAACATTTTTAGAAGGTTCCATTAATATTCAAAGTACGTTTTTATTTTTAATATTATTTTTAAATGCACCAAAGAAACAGAACAGATAAAAGGGCGATTTTAATGGTGAAGAAGGAAGGAATAAATCCCAAAGATAGGGGTATATTACAGAAAAATCTCCATAGGCTGACTTCTATAATTTATAGCCTATTTTGCTTTTCCCAGCACACCCAAATGGTTCAGCTGAATTAAATACTTTAGGACTAGGCTCTTATAAAGACAATAAATAATGTTATTTATAGGTCATGGGGACAGATTTAAGAAGCATAGTTGGCGTAATGACCCAGCCTTAGTGTCTCCTATTCTTGATCCCAGGGTGGACAACTGTTATGTCTTTATAATGTGAATGAACCAGTTGGAAGACTCTTCTCCATGACTATTTTCATGTTTCTGCATAGTCCAGATTTTCCGAGCAAAGACCTCCTTAATGTCAGAGAGATTTAGGACTGATCTCAAATCCAATTGCTTACATTCGGGTAGTGAAGCTAGAGACCTCCCCTGACCCCAGACAGGTGAGGATGGGCAGATGTGCTGGTAGGCTATATAAGATTCAGGTCTCCTAAGTCAGAGGTTCCTCTTAGAGGCTACAACCCTGCTGTATGTGGATGTAACATCTGGCCTTCATTCCATCACCCAATGGGGATTAGGGCTTGGGGAACTGGTGGTAAGATACTGCTCTGGCTATTTTTGCCTTGAGTAATAAATTGTCTGTTCTCTAATCCAGAAAGCCTCGTGCCTCCGGTCAGATTAAGTAGGATAAGGTCTCAGATTCCTCAGAGTTTCTGACTTAACATTGAGTACTGGGTGGAGTTGTTATGGGTATTAAATTAGATCACATAAGTATGGAGGAGCTAAAAAGTCTTTTCTTTGACCTTCTTTGTTATGGTCTGAATGTTTGTGTCCCCTCAAATTCATATGTTGAAATCATAACCCCCAATGTGATGGCGTTAAGAAGTGGGGCCTTTGGGAGGTCATGAGGTCATGAGGGTGAAGCCCTCATGAATTGGATTGATATTCTAATAAAAGAGACCCCAAAGACCTTCCTCCCCCTTTCCACCATGTGAAGACATAGCAAGAAGATGGCTGTCTGCAACCCAGAAGAGGCCTTCACCAACCCGGTGCTCTGATCTTGGACTTCCATCCTCCAGAACTGTGAGAAATAAATTTCTGTTGTTTATATGCTACCCAGTCTGTGGTGCTTCATTACAGCAGCCCCCAATGATAAACTAATAGTAGCTAACAATGATTAGGTTTTATTATGGGGCAGACACTGTGTTAAGTATTTCCCATGGCCTTTCTTATTTAATTTTCAGAACAACATTATGAGGCAAGTAAAACACTATCCAGATTTTTTTTAGACAGGGACACAAAGGCTCAGAGAGTTGAAATAACTTGTTTAAAGTCACAAGGCTTGTCAATGGCAAAACAGGAATTCAACTCAGGCCCTGGGAAGGCAGACACAAGTCAGTAACCATACAGTCTCCTGCTGCCCAGGAGGCAATTTTTGATTTCCCCGTGTTTGTAGGACATGACTTTACAAACATAAGAGTACAAAAGAACCAGTCTAGCCATTTGATCTCACATTATTTAGTAATTCATTTTCTCTTGTGCACATGGGTATTTCCTTACCTAGAGCCTAATCTATGAAGTTAATGGGGGTGTAAATCCTTCAGAATCACCATCTGCGGGCCTCCCTCCTGCAATCTGACATTAACATGGTAATGGCTAATTCCAACTAGAGAGTCTGTTAAAAATTCTCCAGGGCCTTCGCAAAGGTCCCAGGACTCATGACAGACTACGTGCCCTTGGAAAATCGACTTCCTCCAACAAAGTCTTATAATAAGCCCTCTGCATTAGAGGGTTAGGAAAACCTGTTGTAAATGGCCTGGGTCATGTACACTTGAAACCTATATAATTTTATTAATGAATGTCACTCCAATAAATTTAATAAAATAAAATACATGGCCTGGGTCAAAGCAGAGAGGGAGAAAGAAAGAGAGAGCTAAAGAAAGTGAAAAGGAAGAAAGACAGAAAAAGGGAAAACATGAAAGAGAAAAAAGAGAGAAAGAAGAGAAAAGGAAAGAAAGGAAAGAAAGAAAAGAAAGGAAGGAAGGAGGAAAGAAGGAAGGGAGGAAGGTGGGGAGCTGACGAGAGAGTAAATCAACAACAAAGCCAGGGAAAATTTGTACTGATTGAAGGTTTGAGGAAATGGACCAGGGGAACAGCGAATTAGGAAATGCGTAATGCATAGAGAATACACTTTTTGGAGCAGTCCTAGATCAAAGATGCCACAGAAGGGCCTGGAATCCATAAGCTTACTTTTAATGCCAGAAGTGTTTTAGAAAAGCTTGCAGAAAAGCCTGGGAAATTTTCTTTTAGGATCACATTTACCCCAAAGAAATCAGCAAGGTGTTATCCATAACACCAGGCAGGACTTCATCTAGACTCCTAATTTGCCAGAAGATTATTCTTCCATCAAATAATACCCGTTATGAAGAGAAAATGGGAGGGAAGGAGACCTTTGTAGGGAAAGGAAAGTGGATGGAAGTTCTTGAAAAATAGCCTCAGTGGAAGAAAACACTGTAACTGGGAGTTATAGAGAATTGATGGCTTTTAACATTTGAGGTTTAAAAAAAACTACAATCATGAGGAAGAAAGTAGCTGGATTTGCTGTTTTGTTTTGCATTTCTATATTGCCTTGAGGAGCAGGAGCAGTAGATAACTGCTGACCCCAATTATCCCTGTGTTTCTTATAAATTGTGACTAAATCTGCTCATCTGAATTGCAAACAAGAGATTTTGCAGATTATAATAGGCATCTAAAACCCTAAGTCAAATTTACATGGAATCTTTGCTCCAAGATACCTTTGTCTGAGTACAGTGTGGTAAAAATAACAATAGCGAATAGCGCTGTGGTGGTGACATTTCCCCAATACATCATTGCAGCTTCCAAATTGTTGAGGCATGATTGGTAATAAACTTCCTACCCTTGTCCAAACAGAGAAGTGCAAAGCATGGCAATTTATGTTTCTAGGACTCTCAGTGAGAGGCGCTGAGTTATATCAGATTTCTGCAATGTATTAGTTTTCTACTGCTGCTATAACAAGATACCACAAACTTAGTGGCTTAATACAACACATATTTATTATCTTACAGTTTTGGAGGTCAGAAGTCTAAAATAGGTCCACAGGGCTGTGTTCCTTCTGGAGGTTCTATGGGAGAATCTGTTTCTTTACCTCTTCCAACTTCTAGAGGCTGTTCACATTCCTTGGCTCATGGCCCCTTCCTCCATCTTTAAAACCAGCAGCGTGGCATCTTCTCTCCGAACTCTGTTCCATACTTATATCCTCTCTCTCTTTCTCCCTCTCCCTCCCTCCCTCTTTCTCTCTCTCTATCCCCCTTAAGAATCCTTGTGAGAATATTGGGCCCACTTGAATAATTCAGGATAATCTCTCCATGTCAAGATTGACTTCATCACATCTGCAAAGTCCCTTTTGCCACGTAAGGTAAGATAGTCAGAGGTTCAGGGAATTAGGATGTGGACATTTGTGGTCATTACTCAGCCTGCCACACAGTCTTTATGTAAGAGCAGCATATTAAAATGTAAAGTATATGAATATATTTACCAATTAAAACCATATATATATATTAATGTTCCATATACTTGATAAAAAATATAGATCTTCTTTTAGCACTTATTATAGCTGTTTTAATGTCCTTTGGGCCTTGGTTCTCCAGCTGAAAGGCAAGTAATTTGTAGTCCAGAAAACAAAGTTGTGATATGTTATGTTTTCTTAATTTCTTGACCTGCAATTTGTTAGCTAAGAAATCCTTCTCGGTCCACAGACCTAGATGGAAGAATGGTGGCAGTGTCCTTAGATAACCTACAGTTATCTAAGTATTAACAGATATTCAAATACTGACATACAGAACTAGACTTGGTTCTAGATACTGACATGCATCTAGATATTGACATACAGAACTTTCAAAAACAGCAGTAAAAATACAACAGCTATCTGTAATTGATCATCATTTCTTCTTGGACCTGGACTGGGTGATTTCCATACGTATCTCATTTATTACTTACCAGAACATATAGGGCAACTGAGGATCAGAAAGAATAAGTAACTTGCATAAGGGCCAAAAGGGCTAGTTAGTTGCAATCTTGAGAGACACACCTACTGTTCTTTCCAAAGGGTCAATGTGAGGAACCTCCCGTTCCCAACACACGTACACAAATACAAGTTCCTGTGTGCTTTCATTTGGCTGACACATTTGTAGATGTTTGGGAAATTTGAGTTGCCTCATTTTTTTAGAAGCATGTGCAAGATCAGATTGGAATGAGAGTTAACCAGTTGAATTTTGAAAATATGAAGCATCCGAGCATTAGATACTTGAAACACAGTTCATCTTTATTACTCTTCTCTTTATTTTCATTTCATTTTGTTTTATTTTCGAATTGGCTCAGTTTTTGTAGCTGAAATGGGTTACTGGTCATTACCATTGTATAAATTTGCTACTTATTTCCTTAGTTGTTCTTCACAGGTGGTAGCAACCACCCCTCATTGACTTTCCGTTTTT
>NW_024340697.1:4287029-4302547 GCF_902729225.1 Pteropus medius | reverse complement strand
AAGGTTTGAGGAAATGGACCAGGGGAACAGCGAATTAGGAAATGCGTAATGCATAGAGAATACACTTTTTGGAGCAGTCCTAGATCAAAGATGCCACAGAAGGGCCTGGAATCCATAAGCTTACTTTTAATGCCAGAAGTGTTTTAGAAAAGCTTGCAGAAAAGCCTGGGAAATTTTCTTTTAGGATCACATTTACCCCAAAGAAATCAGCAAGGTGTTATCCATAACACCAGGCAGGACTTCATCTAGACTCCTAATTTGCCAGAAGATTATTCTTCCATCAAATAATACCCGTTATGAAGAGAAAATGGGAGGGAAGGAGACCTTTGTAGGGAAAGGAAAGTGGATGGAAGTTCTTGAAAAATAGCCTCAGTGGAAGAAAACACTGTAACTGGGAGTTATAGAGAATTGATGGCTTTTAACATTTGAGGTTTAAAAAAAACTACAATCATGAGGAAGAAAGTAGCTGGATTTGCTGTTTTGTTTTGCATTTCTATATTGCCTTGAGGAGCAGGAGCAGTAGATAACTGCTGACCCCAATTATCCCTGTGTTTCTTATAAATTGTGACTAAATCTGCTCATCTGAATTGCAAACAAGAGATTTTGCAGATTATAATAGGCATCTAAAACCCTAAGTCAAATTTACATGGAATCTTTGCTCCAAGATACCTTTGTCTGAGTACAGTGTGGTAAAAATAACAATAGCGAATAGCGCTGTGGTGGTGACATTTCCCCAATACATCATTGCAGCTTCCAAATTGTTGAGGCATGATTGGTAATAAACTTCCTACCCTTGTCCAAACAGAGAAGTGCAAAGCATGGCAATTTATGTTTCTAGGACTCTCAGTGAGAGGCGCTGAGTTATATCAGATTTCTGCAATGTATTAGTTTTCTACTGCTGCTATAACAAGATACCACAAACTTAGTGGCTTAATACAACACATATTTATTATCTTACAGTTTTGGAGGTCAGAAGTCTAAAATAGGTCCACAGGGCTGTGTTCCTTCTGGAGGTTCTATGGGAGAATCTGTTTCTTTACCTCTTCCAACTTCTAGAGGCTGTTCACATTCCTTGGCTCATGGCCCCTTCCTCCATCTTTAAAACCAGCAGCGTGGCATCTTCTCTCCGAACTCTGTTCCATACTTATATCCTCTCTCTCTTTCTCCCTCTCCCTCCCTCCCTCTTTCTCTCTCTCTATCCCCCTTAAGAATCCTTGTGAGAATATTGGGCCCACTTGAATAATTCAGGATAATCTCTCCATGTCAAGATTGACTTCATCACATCTGCAAAGTCCCTTTTGCCACGTAAGGTAAGATAGTCAGAGGTTCAGGGAATTAGGATGTGGACATTTGTGGTCATTACTCAGCCTGCCACACAGTCTTTATGTAAGAGCAGCATATTAAAATGTAAAGTATATGAATATATTTACCAATTAAAACCATATATATATATTAATGTTCCATATACTTGATAAAAAATATAGATCTTCTTTTAGCACTTATTATAGCTGTTTTAATGTCCTTTGGGCCTTGGTTCTCCAGCTGAAAGGCAAGTAATTTGTAGTCCAGAAAACAAAGTTGTGATATGTTATGTTTTCTTAATTTCTTGACCTGCAATTTGTTAGCTAAGAAATCCTTCTCGGTCCACAGACCTAGATGGAAGAATGGTGGCAGTGTCCTTAGATAACCTACAGTTATCTAAGTATTAACAGATATTCAAATACTGACATACAGAACTAGACTTGGTTCTAGATACTGACATGCATCTAGATATTGACATACAGAACTTTCAAAAACAGCAGTAAAAATACAACAGCTATCTGTAATTGATCATCATTTCTTCTTGGACCTGGACTGGGTGATTTCCATACGTATCTCATTTATTACTTACCAGAACATATAGGGCAACTGAGGATCAGAAAGAATAAGTAACTTGCATAAGGGCCAAAAGGGCTAGTTAGTTGCAATCTTGAGAGACACACCTACTGTTCTTTCCAAAGGGTCAATGTGAGGAACCTCCCGTTCCCAACACACGTACACAAATACAAGTTCCTGTGTGCTTTCATTTGGCTGACACATTTGTAGATGTTTGGGAAATTTGAGTTGCCTCATTTTTTTAGAAGCATGTGCAAGATCAGATTGGAATGAGAGTTAACCAGTTGAATTTTGAAAATATGAAGCATCCGAGCATTAGATACTTGAAACACAGTTCATCTTTATTACTCTTCTCTTTATTTTCATTTCATTTTGTTTTATTTTCGAATTGGCTCAGTTTTTGTAGCTGAGACACTGAAAGAACGACCTCCATTTCTATCAGAATACACACTTAAAGAAATTGCTCAAAGTTCACAGCAGTTGGGTGACAGTCAACAGTGGTAAGTGGAGACTTTGCTGCTTAGCTTCAGAGGCTGGATTTGGGTTTATGGTCTTAGGTCTTATTCAACTCAAATCCCAGGCATCATCAATAACAATGATGAGGATAACCTCCAAAAATAGGGAGGCAAAACGGGTACTGGCCTGTTGGTAGAGCGGCTTTCAAAGCCCCAGGAAAATTAATTGACAATCCCTAGGGGAATGCCCCTATAGAGAGCCATTCCGAAAGAAATTGTCAGGCCTCTGTTTAGATAGGCTGCCTGGGGAAGAGGGGAAGAGACTCCAGATGGATAAGAGGTGAAGTAGGGGTGCTTGTTCAAAGGGACATACTCTTAGGTTTTGGGTCAGCATTCCAAGGTTATCATAAACAGGCTTATGTGTCTGTGTATCACTGTTCTCCTGCCTGGAGGTTCCTTCAAGTGCACTTTTGTTTGACCTTCTGCATATTTGCACGTTATCTCTAATTTCATTTAAAATATAACCAAATGTGAGCTAAGAGAGTTCACCCATCATCTCGTTTTCACTTTCAGACACCAGCTCTTAGTCCAAGTCATCATGAAAACTGAGGCCATATGATCTGAGTCCTATTTACCTTTCTCTGAAGATCATGGCCAGTCTTGTAATGAAAATTCAAATACTAATTTATATTACTGTTCATTTGTACAAAAACACAAAAATGTATGTCTTCCTAGGTCCTTTCCTGCCACTGTAGTGAAAAGAGCACTGGACTTGGAGTTGAAAGCTACGGATCCAGCACTTGACATTCTACTTACTGGTCATGGGACCTCTCTGAACCTTAGTGTTCTCATCATTAAAATGGAGGGAAGTAATATCTATCTGGAAGCATTATTATGAAAATCAAATGCAATTTATGTGAAGCCTGTTGATAAAGTAGTGCAATACAGATATAAGTATTTATTGTTACATCAGGAAAGAATTAGATAGTTTTGGGACCTATAACATTAAAAAGAATTAGTGTGGAGAGAGTCCCAAGACAATAACAAACCATGGGTATATAGAGAACAACAAGAAATCAGAATGGTTTTTGAGCCATAAAGAACTTTGGAGGTATCCCCCAAGTTACAGATACGAAGACTGAGGCACTAAATTTGACCAGATCTAACAGGTCATAGGTGACAATGCTGCCTCTAGAAGCCAGGTCTTCTGATTCCCAATTGAATGCTTGCTCGGTGATAAGACAGAGTTCCAAAGGATTAACAAAGAGTGCCTTAAACTACCCTCTTACTGTGTCTACAGATGGTCATATAAATGAACCCCTAAATAAATAATCATTCAGTTTAAGGTAAAGATTGGGAAAAGACAAGAACTAAGGGTTTGTACACTCAGAATGCATCCCTAAGAAATGGGAATCAACGTATTAGTTCATTAAGCAAATTTTATTGGAACTCCGGCTTCAATCATGGAACTATGTTGAGGCTCTCTAAGGTGTGGTCCACATTACAGGAGACACTGTTCTTAAATAACTCACAATCTAAGGGGATTGCAGGGTTGTGAGTGATGAGGAGGGATGAGACACGCACCATAACAATTAGAAAAGCAATGTGGCAGAGATGGCATTTCTTGAGGCCTTGGAGGATGGGCAGGGCTTTCACTATTAGATTTGAAAGGTAAGAGCAGTCCATCACATGCAGATGGAAGTTGCCTGGCTGAGAAAAGCAAGCAGAGAGGCTGGGTCTTTACTGGGGTATTCCGGGAGATAAGGAAAATAAATACAATAATTAAAAGCATATTCCATCAAGTGTTCTAGATGAGTGAACCACATCTAAAATACTTTCTTTTATCACTGTTTCTATTTGTTATTATGAATTCAAAGTCTTGTAGAAAATGTATATGCTAAATGTAATGGACTGTGGCAACCACAAATTTTGAGTGCCTGGCATGTTTGTCCATCTGTTTTTCTTGATTCTCTTGAGAATTTTCTCCTCTCTCCTAGATGGTCCCAGTGGGGGCTCTTTATCATTCACAGGGGAAGAAACAAACCAAGCTTGGTCAGTCATGGTATATTAGACTAGACATGGTGGTCGGTTCAAAAATGAGCATGGGAATCATACCAGATCGATCAGTCATTTTTAACCAGAGGTCTTAGGAAAGACCAATGTTTGCCCTTGAGTTTTCCAGAATAGGAGGATATAAATCTTGAGTGATATATAGAGTTTGACGAAGAGTCTCTTTTGCCCAAACCTTAGTAAGGCTTCTCTGAGCCCTCTTCTCTACTAGGCCTCAACCTTGACCTTCTCTGTCCATCCCGTCCTTGCCAGGCTTGATATCTGATCACCCTTGATACGTGATCAAGTTCCTCATCCCCCACTTTAATGTCTAGATCTTTGGCCTGCCTTTAGCACGAATCCCTCGACCGTTTTGAGTTGAGACTATGAGTGAAACATTGTTCAGATAGCAGCAAAACCCGTTAACCCTCTGAGGAGGTCTTCTAGTTTATTCTAGAAAGGCTAAACCACGGCATTTATGTGTGGTGCCTTACATGTATTACCCACTAAGCAAATAAACAACTAGAATCTAGTAAATTGTGGGCTCAGATATTTCACTTTCACTAAGAGCAGGAAGCAGGATAGAGAAAAAGTGAATCACAAAGAGTTACATCAGAAAGATTTACATCATGAATGTAATTTCAAGATATAATTTCAAGTTTGCGGTATCATAAAATCTGGCAACATTACTTCATTTGTGGCATTGAGTGGATTTTTATTTATAATTGTTTCTGTTTTCTTGAAAAACAGCAATACAAATCCAATCAAAATGATCCTCATCCATAGCAGGCTTTGGAAAACATGATTATTTTACAATAATGATGCAGTATTAAAGTTTCAAATCGTGGAAATGTAATATTCAAAATTGTTTACATCTCTCTCTTTCCCTCTACCTGATTCCATCCTTTGCAAAATGAAAACCTGTAAAAGTATGTTTCAAGCATGTTTCAGTATATGTCAATTACAGGAATAAACCAAGGGCCAATTAATCATTCCAGTATGTAGTTCCAACATGAAACAAGTACCAAATCCCCACCCCTTTTTAAAAATAGACTTTATTTTTAGAGCGGTTTTCGATTCACAGCAAAATTGAGTGGTAAGTACAGAGATTTCTCTTACACCCTCTGCTCCCACACATGCACAGCCTTCCCCACTATCCACATCTCCCACCAAGGTGGTTCATTTATTATAACTGATGACTCTATATTGACACATCATTATCACCTAAAGACCAGAGTTTATGTTAAGGTTCACTGTTGGTGTTGTACATTCTATGGTTTTGACAAATATATGATGGCATATATTCACCTTTATAACATTATACAAACTATTTTCACTGCCCTAAAAATGCTCTGTGCTCCACCTTTTCATCGCTCTCTTCCCTGGAAACCACTAATATTTTTACTGTCTCCAGAGTTTCGCCTTTTCCAAAATGTCTTGTACTTGGAGCAAATTCCGTTTTAAAATAGCTCAGAATCATCAATAATAAACACAGTTGTTTTATGAGTACATATAAAATGAAAAATCAGTTATATTTCTCTGCTTGCTAAAGGTTACAGTCCTATGAGATAAGTGAACCACTTTGGGAAGGAAGCGGTTAAGTCTTGAACTCTCATTTCTGCTTCCAAATTTGAGACATCATTAGTTTAGAAATGAATGTTTAGTTCAAGAATGTAATATTTTTTTAAATTAAGTTTATTGGGATAACATTGGTTAATACAATCATATAATTTTCAGGTGTACATTATCATTTGACATCTGTATATTCTATTGTGTCTTTACCACCCAAAGTCTAGTTTCCTTCAGCTACCATATATTTGACCCGCTTTACACCATCTACCTACCCCTCCTCCCCCACCCCACTAGTAACCACTAGTCTATAGTCCCCTGGTAACCCCTAGCCTATAGTCCATGTCCATGAGTCTCTGTTTGTCCTGCTCATTTGTTACTTTTAGGTTTATATCCCACATATAAGTGATATCATGTGATTTTCCACTTTTTCTGTCTGGCTTATTTCGCTTACCATGATTATCTCGAGGTCCATCCCTGTTGTCATAAATGGTAGTATTTCATCTCATCGTATGGCTGAGTCATATTCCATTGTATATATGCACCACAGCTTCTTTAGCCAATCATCTATCGTAGGACACTTTGGTTGCTTCCATGTCCTGGCCACTGTGACTAATGTTGCTATGAACATCGGTGTGCAAATATCTTTTCGGATATGGGTTTTCGAGTCTTTGGGGTAAATACCCAGTAGTGGGATTGCTGGATCATATGGTAGATCAATTCCCAGTTTATTGAGGAACTTCCATACTGTTTTCCATAGTGGCTGTACAAATTTGCAGTCCCACCAGCAGTGTATGAGGGTTCCTTTTTTTCTGCATCCTCTCCAACATTTATTACTTGTCCTGTTGATTATAGCTATTCTAACAGGTGTGAGATGGTATCTCATTGTGGTTTTGGTTTGCATTTCCTTAATAGCTAGCAATGCTGAGCATCTTTTCATATATTTGTTGGCCATTTGTATGTCCTCTAGGGAGAAGTGTCTGTTCAGGTCCTCTGCCCATTTTTTGATTGGTCATTTGTTTTTTTATTTGTTCTTAAGGTTGTATGAGTTTTTTTTTTTTGTTTTTTTTGTTTTGTTTTTTGTTTTTTTTTTTGTTGTTTTTTTTGTATATTTTGGATATTAGGCCCTTATTGGAAGTGTTGCTTGCAAATATATTTTCCCATTCGGATGGTTGTCTCTTTACCTTGGTGACAGTTTCTTTTGACAAGCAGAAGCTTTTTAGTTTGATGTAGTCCCATTCATTTATTTTTACTTTTACTTCCCTTGCCTTTGAGGTCAAATTCATAAAATCCTCTCTAAGTCCAAGGTCCTTGAGTTTAGTTCCTATGTTTTCTTCTATGCATTTTATCATTTCAGGTCTTATATTCAGGTCCTTAATCCGTTTTGAGTTAATTTTGGTGTATGGTGATAGACAACAGTCTAGTTTCATTCTTTTGTAGGTGGCTTTCCAGTTTTCCCAGCACCATTTATTGAGGAGGCTTTCCTTTCTCCACTGTATGTTTTTGGCTTTTTTGTCGAAAATTATTTGCCCATATAAATATGGGTTTACTTCTGGATTCTCGATTCTGGTTCACTGGTCCATGTGTCTGTTTTCCTGCCAATACCGTGCCATTTTGATTACTGTTGCTTTGTAGTATAATTTGAAGTCGGGCAGAGTGATGCCTCCAGCCTCGTTCTTTTTTCTCAGGATGGCTTTGGCAATTCGGGGTCTTTTGTGCTTTCATACAAATCTGATGATTTTTTGCTCTATTTCTTTAAAAAATGCCAATGGGATTTTGATGGGGATTGCATTAAATCTGAATAATGCTTTAGGTAATATGGTCATTTTAACTATGTCGATTCTTCCAATCCAAGAACACGGAATATCTTTCCATTTCTTTGTATCTTCTTCGATTTCTTTTAATAGGATCTTTCATGTTTCATTAAATTTATTCCTAGGTATTTTATTCTTTTTGTTGCAATTGCGAAAGGAATTATTTTTTTCAACTTCTTTTTCTGACACTTCGTTGTTAGAATATAGGAACACTATGGATTTTCGAATGTTGATTTTGTATCCAGATACTTTACTGTATTTGCTTATTGTTTCTAGTAGTGTTCTTGTGGAGTCTTTAGGGTTTGCTATATAGAGAATCATGTCATTTGCAAATAGTGACAGTTTGACTTCTTCGTTTCCTATTTGGATACCTTTTACATCTTTCTCTTGTCTGATTACAACTCGCTAGACCTCCAATGTTATATTGAATAACAGTGGCGAGAGTGGACAGCCTTGCCTTGTTCCTGATCTTAGAGGGAAGGTTTTTAGTTTTTCACCATTAAGTATAATGTTGGCTGAGGGCTTGTCATACTGGCCTTTATTATGTTAAGGTACTTTCCTTCTATACCAATTTTGTGAAGTGTTTTGATCATAAATGATGCCGTATCTTATCAAAGGCTTTTTCTGCATCTATTGATATGATCAAATGATTCTTATTTTTTAATTTGTTTATGTGGTGTATCACATTAATTGATTTGCATATGTTGAACCATCCCTGTGCCCCTGGGATGAAGCCCACTTGATCTTAGTGTATAATCTTTTTAATATGTTGCTGCATTTGGTTTGCTAGTATCTTATTTAGGATTTTTGCATCTGTGTTCATGAGAGATATTGGTCTGTAGTTTTCTGTTTTTGTGTTATCTCTACCAGGTTTTGGTATCAGAGTAATATTGGCCTCTTAAAATGATTTGGGAAGTATTGCCTCCTCTTCGATTTTTTGGAAGAGTTTGAGGAGCATAGGTATTAAATCTTTGAATATTAGGTAGAATTCATTGGTGAAGCCATCTGGTCCTGAACTTTTACTTTTTGGTAGGTTTTTGATGATTGTTTCAATTTCCATACTGCCGATTGGTCTATTTAGATTTTCCAGTTCTTCTTGATTCAGTCTAGAAAGGTCGTATTTTTCTAAGTACTGGTCCCTTTCTTCTAGGTTATTAAATTTGGCATTATATACTTTTTCATAGTATTCTTGTATGATCCTTTGTATTTCTGCGATATCAGTTGTATTTTCCCCTCTTTCATCCCTGATTTTTTTTTTTTATTTGTGTCCTTCCTCTTTTTTCTTTAGTGAGTCTAGCCAGGGGTTTGTCAATTTTATTAACCTTCTCAAAGAACCAGTTCTTTGTCGCATTTATTTTTTTTATTGTTCTTTTGTTTTCAATTTCATTTATTTCTGCTCTAATTTTGTTGATTTCTTTCCTTCTGCTGACTTTAGGCTTCATTTGTTCTTCCTTTTCTAGTTTTTTAAGACGAAGCGTTAGGTTGTTTATTTGGGCTCGTTCTTGTTTTTGGAGATGAGCCTGTGTCCCAAAACTTTTGATATGTTGTACTATCATTAGCATTTGTTTCTATGTATCTCTTGATCTCTGTTTTTATTTCTTTTCTGACCCAGTTAAAGAAAGTAATATTTTTAATGAAAAAAATCAATTAATGTTATTAAGAGGCTGAAGGAGAAATGTTATATAATCATGCCAATAGACGCATAAAAGGCTTTTAACAAAATTCGATATTCATGATAAAAAATCTTGGTAAACAAGAAATAGAACAAAACTTCCCTAATGTTTTGTAAAGGATATTTACAAAGAAATTATAGCTAATTTCACACATAATGATGGCATACCAAACGTATTCCCTTTAAAGTCATATGTAAGAAAGAATTTCTTGCTGTTAGCAGTTCTATTCATCATTGTATTGAAGATACTGGTAAAATTATTATAGAAATTGAAAAGCAAAAATTATTATAGAAATTGAAAAGGAAAAAAGAAGAACTCCCATTATTCACAGATAATATGAATATCTATGTAGAAAACTCCAGATCATTTGCAGATAAGTGTTTGGAATTGCCGAATAAGAAACAAGCACGCGCAACTGAGTTTCATTTCACCAGTAACAAACAGAAAAAAAAAAAAAAATAGAAGAAAAGAGAAGATCACAAAAACATCAAAATTTAAAAGTATTTGGAAATAATTTCCACGGAGCTTTATGGAAATAATTACAAAGACATTGAATATCATCAAAGAAGATTAATAAAATGGAGAGTCACACCATATTCATAGAAATCAACACATGTATTAGTTATCTCTTGCTGCATAACAAATTACCCCACACGTAAGGGCTCAAAACAACAAATAGTTATTATCTCACAGTTTCTATAGGTCAGGTATTCAGGAGCAGCTTAGCTGCATGGTCTGGCTCAGGGTCTTTTGTGAGGTTCCAATCGAGATGTCAGCTGGGGATGTAGTGATCTGAGAGCTTGACTGGGACTAGAGGATCTGCTTCCAAGCTCACTTACATGGCAGGAGGCATCAGTTCCTCACCACATGGATCTTTCCATATGGCAACCTGACAGCTGGCTTCCTCCTGAGTGAGAGGTCCAAAGCAGAGAGTATCTGAAGTCATACCGTCACTTCTGCTTTTTTTTATTCATTGGAAACAACTCACGGAGTCAAGCGCACGTTCAAGGGGAGGAGGAATCATTTTTACCTTTTGAAGGAAATGTCAAAGAGTTTTTGGACATATTTTAAACTGCCACAAAACTCAATAGTATAAACTTATCAGTGGTCTCCCAATTGACCAATAGATTTAATGCATCCTTTTGTCTTAATTGTAAATTTTGTGTATATTTTTAACAATTCCATTTATAAGAATTTTAAAATTCTTAAGTAGTAAACAAATTTTTTTTAAATATTTAGCAAAGCTAAATAACATTTATGAACATATAGGTGTTAAAAACTGTAAGCAAGAAAGAATTAGCACAAAATTCAGGATAAGACTTACCTGTAGAGAAGTGGTTCTCAACCAGGGGTGATTTGGGCTCCCAGGGGACAGTTGGCAATATCGGGAGACAGTTTTGTCATTCTCATCTGGGGGGTGCTATTGGCATCTAGTGGGTAGAAGCCAGAGATACTGATGAACATTCTACAACGCACAGGACAGCCTCCGACAGCGACAGCTATCCAGTCCCAAGCAGTAGTAGTGCTGAGATGCAGAAACCTCAAGAAAGGGAGCGGGTCTGGGGTGGGGCACGTAGGGAACAAAATAACAGTAACGTTCATTTTCTTGAATTAATTCAGTAATGCGAGCACAGGGTTTATTTTGTAATGATTTTAAAAACACAGATAGCATACATGTTCTTTTCTGTTTACTCGATACTTAATATACACAACCAAAAAGGAAAGTTGGTGAATCAACAAAACTTTGGACCCATTGGGCTTGGAAGGCCAGGGATGAATACCTGTTTTGATCAATTAGATAAATGGTGGTATCATTTAATGCCTCCTTTTCTTCTTTTCCCTGAGATAAAAGCCTGTCCAGAACATCTCTCTAGACTCAGAATTTTATTGAGATGGAAAACAGCTCTTCAACATTAATAATATTTTGGAGATGACCTGAAATTCAGACCGCATTTGCGAACTCTGACAAATCCCTTAACTTGGCGATTTGTAAGTCAGTGTTTGTCTTTTCAAATCCCGCTGGCCATAAGTCATTGCTCCACCTCCTCTCAGGAAAGGTCAAAAGAATTAATCCAGCAGTGAGATAGAGACCTTTTAGTGCTGGAAACATCAAGTGAGCAGAGGCCTCCAAGATGTCACAGCTCAGGCGCCCCATTTGCTGGCTTCAGCACCCTCCCAGAGCTGGCTGGCAGCATGAGTCAGCATCAACCAGCGGACACTGGACAGGTGAAAGCAATTCACCCTGAGCCCAAATCAGACCAATCAGATTCTCTAGGGGGCGGGCCTAGGGCATCTCTAGCCTCACTCTGAACTCCCACATAAGTTCGTGGTTACCCTCGGCTGTAAATGAATGAAAATCAAGTCTTCCGTTATTAGAAACAAATGCTGTATTTGGTTCCACGGTTGCACAGAGCTGAAGGTCTGCTACGTGTATCTCATACCGGAATGAACTGGAGGAGACAGAGTAAGAGATGGAATTTAAGGAAACATGTGATCTTTTTTACTTTTAGATTATGCTCTGATTTCCCCCTTAACCATGTAGTTGAATTTTCACACATGATAACAATATTTTTCTTGCAGCATATGGGGCCTTTTATGAAAGGGGTTTTGCACCTTATTGTGTCTTTCATATGTCTCAAAATTATACATAAAAATCCCAAATGTGAGCAATTCTCCTAAACTCTGCCAACCCTTTGTGTTTTTAAACAGCCAACCAGGAGGCAGTGAGGCTATTCAAGTCTTAAAAGTGTGTAATGACCCCCATTACGGAAATTTGAAATGCTGTCCAATCTTAGAGAACCCAATTTTTTTTTAAAACTGCCCAATGCTAACGTTGGGCTCAGAAGGATAACATGTTGTGAGTCCAAAGGTCGAGCCCAAAACAGCTCAGCAAAAGATGGAGCTTTCGCAGTGTTGGTCCCATTTTAAACTCGTCACTTTAAGCATATTTTAAAGTGGAACTTTTGACTGAGCGAATTCTTCTAGTAAAGGCAGCAGCAGCAGCCCTCATCTCATATGATTCTTTTCCAGGATTTCAGCAGAGTTTTGGAGAGCTAAATATATAAAAGATTTAAAATGTTGCGCATCTTTTCATGTGTCTGTTGGCCATCTGTATATCCTCTTTGGAGAAATGTCTGTTCACTTCCTCTGCCCATTTTTAAAATGGATTGTTTGTTTTTTCGATGTTGAGTTGTATGAGTTATTTATATATTTTGGATGGTAACCCCTTACCGGATATATCATTTCTAAATATCTTCTCCCATTCGGTGAGTTGCCTTTTTGTTTTGTTGATGGTTTCCTTGGATGTGCAAAAGCCTTTTAGTTTGATATAGTCCCATTTGGTTGTTTTTGCTTTTATTGGCCTCGCCTAAGGAGACATATCCAGAAAAATATTTCTAAGAGTGATGTCAAACAGTTGACTGCCTGTTTTCTTCTAGGAGTTTTATGTTTTTAGGCCTTACATTTAAGTCTTTAAAGCATTTTGAGTTTATTTTTGTATATGGTATTAGGAAGTGGTCCAGCTTTATTTTCTGCATGTTTCTGTTCAGTTTCCCTAACACCATTTAAGAAACTGTCTTTTCCCCATTGTATATTCCTGCCTCTTTCATCGTAGATTAATTGACCATATAAGCATGGGTTAATTTCTGGGCTTTTTATTCTGTTCCGTTGATCTATGTGTCTGTTTTTGTGTCAGTACCGTACTGTTTTGATAACGATATCTTTGTAGTATAGTTTGAAATCAGGGAATGTGACACTTCCAGCTTCGTTCTTCTTTCTCAAGATTGCTTTGGCTAATCGGGGTCTTTTGTGGTTCCATAGACATTTTAGGATTATTCGTTCTAGTTCTATGAAAAATGTCATTGGTATTTTGATAGGAATTGCACTGAATCTATAGATTGCTTTGCGTAGTAGGGGCATTTTAATGAGAGTAATGTTTTTAATCCAACATCACTAATCATCAGGGAAATGCAAATCAAAACCACAAGGAGAGCACCTCACACCTATTAGAATGGCTATTATCAAAAAGTCAACAAATAACAAGTGTTGGTGAGGATGTGGAGAAAAGGGAACCCTCGTGCATTGTTGGTGGGGTTGTAAATTGGTGCAGCCACTGTGGAAAACAGTCTGGAGGGTCCTCAAAAAATTAAAAATAGCACTACTATATGACCCAGCAATTCTACTTCTGGGTATTTAGCCAAAGAAATTGAAATCACTAATTTGAAAAGATATATGCACCTCTATGTTCATTGCAGCCGTATTTACAACAGCCAAGATATGGAAGCAACCTAGGTGTCCATCAATAAATGAATGGATAAAGAAGATGTGATATATATGATGGAATATTATTCAGCCATATAAAAGAATGAAACCTCGCCATTTGTGACAACATAGATGGACCTAGAAGGCATTATGCTAAGTGAAATAAGTCAGAGAAAGAAAGACAAATACTGTACGATCTCACTTATATGTGGAATCTAAAAAAAAAAGCAGAAACAGACTAGTAGATATAGAGAACAAACTGATGGTGGCCAGAGGGGATGAGGGTGGGAGAATGTATGAAAAAGATGAAGGGGAAAAAGAAGTACAAACCTCCAGTTATAAAAAATGATAAGTCATGGAGATGTAATGTACAACATAGAGAAAACAATCAATATGATAATAACTCTGTACGGTGACAGATGGTTACTAGACTTATCACTCTGTCAGGAATATAAATGTTGAATCACTATGTTGTACACCAGAAACTGATATAATTTTGCATATCAACTATACTTTAATAGATAAAAATATGTAAATGAAAATCACCACAGGGGACAAATAAAAAATTAAGAAGAAGGAAGGATTCCTTTCAGAGGTAGGCATAATACTTGGGAAAATTTGGGGTCATCGAATGATAGAGATTTAAGAGGTCTCTACCCTGAATTTGAAGGACAGGAATGTGATGAAATGAAAGACTGGAAGAATGAAAAACTAGTTATCTACTGGTGTGATCCTGAATTTTTCTCTTGTCCTCTCTTGATCCAATTTCCTGTTTTGTGAGATGAGAGTTTTAGACCCATAATCTCTGGGATCCCTTTCATTTCTAGCACTCTATGATTTTAAGAGTTTCAGCTGCTAGAATATTCTTTCTCCTACCCCTCTTGTATTTTAAGGTCCATATGAAACTGTAAAGTTGTGTATATATATATATAACTTACCAACCTAAAAATCGTGTTTAGTCAGCCCAATCGGTTAAATGGCTGACGTGGGTTTTGGCACATTTTGGTGTGGATCATTGACACTCACAGATAAGAAGTGGTGATAGAGATAGAAGAAACAATGGGAGAGTTAGTTCCTCTTCTGTATTTAAAAATCAGTCAGTGCACACAGAAAATGGTAGGTGAATAGGATTGTCTTTCCCAGGCTTCTCTGGGAAAGATAAGACTGTATGCTTTGTTCTGGGCACCGGACAGCAAAACTGCTTCATGGGAGTTTATGGTTCATTTCAAGCAGGCATAACTAAACTGCATCATTGCTCAAGTGTATTAGTTACCTATTACCATGCAACAATATTACCACAAACTCAGCAACCTAAAACAATGCACATTTATTATTTCATAGCACAGCTTAGCTGGATCCTCTGCATGGCTGCAGTGTGGATGTTGGCCAGGGTGGCGGTCTTATCTGAGACTCGGGGTCCCCTTCCCAACTCGCTCAGGTTGTTGACAGCATTTGATTCCCGGCAGGCTGTCAGGCCGAGGCCCCAGTTTCATTCTGGCAGTTGGACACCCAGACAATTGACCTTGTCCACAAGCAGCTCTCAATATGGCAGCTTGCCTATTCAAAGCCAGCAGGAAGAGAGAGAGACTCCAACAAGATGAGTTCTCCAATTATATAATTATGTACACATAATCATGTACGTCTTGTCACCTTGGCCATATTCAGTCTAACTTTTCTATTACACAGAGTGTGAACACCAGGAAATGGGGATCATGGGGGCCACCTTAGAGTATGTCCGCTCCATCGGCTACTTCTGAGTTGGTCCCTGATAATTAATTAGTTCACTCCACATACATCCACTGGGCATTTATCATGGTTAGACC
>NW_024340697.1:4231553-4285912 GCF_902729225.1 Pteropus medius | reverse complement strand
GCTGTTCTGTGCATTTGCAATATTAAGATATATAAGAAATATATATATATATATATATATATATATGTACATATATACATATAGTCATTCAGATTATAAGAAATATATATATTTTGGTCATCTGAATGACCAAATATATATATTTCTTATATATATTTGGTCTTCATCCACGGTTGCTGGCTCACGGCTCCCTAAATTGTTGGATTTTCTTGGGCAATAAGCATCACTAGGCAAAGGGCATACAGGCAACATGAAGAGGGGGCTACATTTGCCTTCAGTGGCCACGTGGCCCGGTTTCTCCACATCCAGGTGCTGAGAGCCCATGCTCTTCTCTGTGTCCAGTTCCGCTTGTGGGCACAGATCTGGGTTTCCTCTCCCTTGAGTTTCACATATATTGCTTCCTCTTTTTACATGTCTTCAGCATTCACCTGTGAAAAGGGTGCTTGACCATGAGACTTCATTTACACATTTTCAAGTCATTCCCAGCAGGGCCTCCCCTGTCTCCACCCAGGTCACAGAGTTTGCTGAATTGTTTACTTTTCAAACCTGCTGCTGTGGATTAGAAATAGCTAATAGCACCTGAGTTTCTTTTACTAGAAAGTAGAGAATCTGTTGCTTTTTGTAGATGATGTTTAAAAATGTTTTAGAATTTTTGATTAGGAGAAATTAACTTATGAAAAGATCAGTGTTCCACTTAACATTGAATTATATGTCTGCACATCCTTTATTCATTCCTGCAAAATATCTTTGAATTTTTTTATTTGAAAAATTATTGGAAAAATTTTATTGAGGTTCTGATATCAGGCAAGCATCGTACCTAGCACTGCTATTCAGAGATCAGTACAACGCTTTCTCTGTCCTTTAGTGCTTTATTATCTATCAGATATATAAATGTCCTTTAGCACAATAGGGAGCTCAAGGGAAGGGAGGAGTGGATAAGAGCTCAAGCAATGTCTGTTAAGTATCAGGAGAATGATCTTAAAGAACAGGCTTGAGTGGACAAAAAAATGCCAAATATAAAAAAAACTACCAAATAATCTAAAGATTGGAACATGAGCCCTAAGGAAACAAAATGGAGAGAAAAAGACAGAAAGAAGAAAGGGGGATGTTGGAAACTCTTAGACATTGGAGAATTGGACATAATGACTGTTCTAGCTCTCTCTGAAAGTTCCACTGGCCTATCCACGGTCCCATCTCTAGTGAAAGGTTCGAATACCTGAATTATGATCCTGAACATCTTCACTGATCAAAAGAAAAGCCAACTTTTCATTTGAAGTAAATCAGTAGCCTTAATCATGAATTCATCAGAACACTACAGTCTATAATGCGGCTACTGGATTCACAATGACTTGGTCAATTAATGTGCTTGTGAAAATAATAAGGGTTCATTTTCACTCCACCTATTAACTCAACTTGGCAGTGGTCGTACCCTAAATTAATGATCCCACTCATAAAACTAAGCGCCCACGTGCCCCCCTTGCTATTTTGGTTGTATCCATAGCCTTTCATCGCTTGATGAAATTACTCCAGTATTCATGGCCAGCGTGTGGAAAGTCACAGTTTTTTGCAGTTCTTATTTCCAGAACCTTGTCATCCTCATGACTTTAATCAGGCCCAACATTTGTATGCTTTTTAGCACATTCTCTTGGATATGCTCAAAAAAACAGGCAGGGCGGTATATTTAAAGACTCAAATCCCCAACTTCACAAGCAAATAGAAACCATTTCCTTAATAGAAAAGTTCAAAAGAGTGAATCCCTTTTCTTCATTTTTTCCTAGGAGGCTGCACCTTCATAAATGGCTTGGCCAGATGCCCTTTAAATTAATAGCACACTGAGAAAAGTCTCTTCTGTGGAAGAAAATTTCAGCACCATCGAATGTGACTTAGAGTTCCCTTTTCTCTGAAGTATGCATATGAGTCTGTTTCGAAGGTGTAGAGTGGGGTGAGAGAGGCTGTGTTTTCCCAGCATTCCGAGGGGCCTTCCTCATGCCAAGCTGGACATCACTGTGAACGTGGATTCCTCTGTGTTGGGGCCTCAAGTCAATTCTGAATAGATGCTTTCTACTTCACACTTAAGCTCCTTCGGTCTCATTTCTAGGCGTCCAGTTGTACCCATCTCTTCCAGACAATCCTTGAGGTAAACACCTGGTATTTTATTTGAAGAGCTAGAACCTGAGCCCTCTTCATCAGTGTCTGCATTTGGGCTCTGCAGCTGGAAAGCATGTTTGCTCACGTTGCATTTTTACCATACAGGAAATCCTCCAGGGAATTTGGGGTACATGTGGTACCTTTGAAGTACCACAAGCAATTTTCTCTTTCCTACTTTCCTCTGTGTTTTGTTACATTATTTTAATTGATGTATTTTGTCTGATGTATTATATTAGGAGGGCTTGAAGGATGATGTGTTTAGCATACAATGTCTCTTATGATTAAATTTCTCTGCAGAAACACAGTGCCTCAGATTTGACTCTGCTCAGTATGCCGGTGCTGGGTTACGATGACGCAAAACAATGCTTTGCGTGTCGTGCAGGAAAATCACTCAGACACCCAATCTCTCATGTTCCTGCCCCAGAGCTGGAAATTCATAACTCAAATTTGTTTCAAGTTTAAAAACTCTAATATTTATGGCACATATTTCCTCTCTTTATGAGTCCTGCATGTCTAGTTAAGCCTTTGATGATAGAAATTTCTATGTACATTCATATACAAACGTAGTTTGTGAGTAGTGACAGACCTCTTATTATTTACTGATGGAAAGGCACCCCAGCTCTGATAAAATTGATCTAATTAGCATGTAATATAAGCCCGAGAAAGGTAAAGACTACCAATCTTGCTAACCTGCACTTTTATATTGGTTTACATTTCACTTAATGATAATTCCTTGAAACTTAAAGACATCGATGTTTTCGTTTCTTCTTTTTATCTCCATTGTGCTTGGAAATATGAAATGTTCAGAAACAGCTGTAGGAGTCTCTCCTCCTTGTGACTTGCTCCAGAGAAGAAAAATGGGAAAGACCCCCTTCCTTTGCCACTAATATTTAAGTCCAATTCACAAAGTCCCTGGAAAGAATCCTAAGAATAAAAGCATACATTTTCTTAAACCATCACATTTTGATATGAGAGAGAACAGCAAGGAGATACAGCATCAAATACTATTTTAGAAATGATACGTACCAATGCAAATAAAACAATTCTATCTTTTCTGGCCATTTTGAGCATTTCTTTGGAAATTTGAGTTGCTTTTCTTATCGCACGGGTAATGCATTACCCTCTTTTTCAGTTCTTACTTTCTTTTTTTTCCCCTTTCATATTTAAATTGTGCTTAAATGAATCTAGAAACATGCATTTCTTGATAAAATCGTCAAATAATGAATTTATGATGATCTCTCTGCTTCGTGGTCAGAGAAGCTCTGACCTTTGAAAAGGTGGAATAGTTTTTGCCATGTTTAGTGAAGCACAAGCGAGAGGCCCCATCAGCCAATTTATGTTTGATTTTATCTCAAGCGTGTCAGGGTTGATTTGTCAAACCTAGATTAGAGGGAGAGAGAGGCAGAAATCGGAACAATTAAGGGTTGTTTTCAGGCTGAATGATACACAAAATCCATAAAGAATTCTTATTATATTTTCAGTATAACGAATGGGATTCAGAATTTGGTATAATAAGTTGACGTGAAATATAGTTTGGACTGCAGAGCACAAGAGGTTCTGGAATTCATGAGACAAATGGATGTGGGTAGTTTTATGTTTACCAAGCTGAAAAAAAGGCCATTTTTGTTTGTGTTCTAAGGAGAGGTACATCTGACTCCCTCTTTTAGGGATTTAAATTTACACATATAAAAATACTAGTCCTATGAGAAAACATGAAAGTTGTTTGGTTTACAATACAAATCCTCTGCTGCATTATTTGCTGTAAAACGTGACTCCACTTAGGATCCAATTAGTTATTTGGCACCCTTTTTAGGATTTGCTAGAATCACGTATTCTGTCGGGGAACCTTCTCTGAAGCCCAGAAGTAATCCTCTCTTGGGTTTCACTGGTCATCCAAGCTCTTCACCCCACTGCAGCCCCAGCCTGCCCTTCTGTTTAGTTGTCCAGGCACAGAATCATTTCATGGGCTTCTGTAAACATCAGCTGGCAAAGCGATTGGTTGCACATTGAGTGTGCCCGGGAGCTCTCACAAGAGCAAAATAAGGAACATAACAGAATCGGGGGCGCTGGTGGGGAAGGAGGATGGAAGAAGGGAGCTGGTGTAGTAATGTGGTGCGTGCCGACCCGAGGCGTGTTTTTGCTGGCAGCTTCTTTTCTTCCTTTGCCTTCTGCTAGTGCATAGACATTGACACCCCACCCAGTATGCTATGGCAGAGAGGTGACTCCACAGAGGATCTGAGTTCACGTGTTTCCAAGTGTGCTACTGATTTTCTAATGCGTTTGTCTCTATCTAAAACTATCGTAAAGTACTTTTGTTCTGCTTAAAGAGATACAAGTCTATTTTTGACTTCACCGAGGACAGTTCAGTTTTTCAATGAGTGTAATGTAGATTCATTTATTAAAGCACAGTTATTCAATAACTGAAAGAGATTAGCTCTTTAAAAAATAACTTTCGGCCTGGTTCTACAACCAACATATTAATCAACATGAGGCTGAATTCTCTTATCTCCCCCTTCCAGGGGAGTTTGGATTCTAGAAAGACCCACTTCTGCAGGGGTGTGATAGAGAAAATGCAGAGAATAATTGGTTCCATTCATTTAAAACTCTTTATAAAACCATGAGGAATTAATTCATATTCAAAGAGAACTGAACAAAGCCTCAGAGAAAGCCGTTGAGTTTTTTTTTGCAGAATTTGGGGTGGGGATGGGGGAGAGGTAACCCTTTAGCAGTGATGAGTAGAGTTTTTCATAGAAAGTTCATACATGAAAATTTCATGTATCACTCAGGAATCTCCAAGCCTGCAGAAAGATCACCATGTTGGACTTATATGTTTTATTTTATAACACAAGCCATACAAACATGTGTATATATGTGATATTCAAGTACATTTATATCTGTGATTCTCAATCACGGTCGTGTATCAGAATCACTTGTGGGAACGATTGAGTCTGGACAGGATCGGCTGTGCTGCAGCAACAAATGGTCCCCAAATATCATGGCTTACTACAGCAAAGACTTAGTTCTCGCTCACTGTATGTATTCATTGTGGGTCACCCATGGCTCCGCTCCCTCTTGTGTTCACTATGACACAAGGTGAAAGAGTAACCTCTAGTTAGAACACTGCTGATTGTCATGGTGGAGAGAAAAGGGAGAAGCTGGCAAACTTCCAGCTGGCTCTTGCCACCACTGCTCAATTTCATTGCCCAGGGCAAGTCACATAGGGCTTAATGATGGGTCTGTGTAGTATGGTTCTCTCCAGGGAGACACAGAGAATCTTTGTGAATAATAATACCATCTCTCACAGGGACATTGAAGGGATGCAAATGCCTTGATTGACTTCAGTCTATTAAGTAAAAATTTCCAGATGGGATCTGGGGAACTGTAGTTTTAAAAGTTCTCTAGCAGGTATGATGAGTAAGCAAGGTTGGGAAACACTGACTTACATGAGAAAAGTCTGTTAGGTCTTTATGGGGATCATTATTAGTTCTTGTATTGGTTATTTGAAAAATTAGATTAATGCATGTTTTATTCTTACATAGTTATATAATTAAATAATTAGGAGAATGTGGGGTTTCGGAAATTTTCTTTTACGTTTCAAATATCCTTTTCTGATAAGTCAATTAGCATAAAAGAATGAAATGGTCTAAAAGTTGATGTTTGCTTAATAGAACCTTGTGATTTATTTGAAGATAAGAACACCCTGTGGTTATAAAATATAAAACAGGGATGAGGTCAGCATATAGCAAAAAAAATTGTAAGCCAGTGAGGTTCTGCTTGAGAGGCATAGCCTCACCCTCTGAGTGTTTGTTTGAGCTCGATGCTAACATTACAGTGGTGTTTGCACCATCTGTGTAGGTAAAATAAATCATATGTTTGTAGATATCATAGTGTGGGGTATTATGACCTAATAGTACATAGGTTAATTCCATTCGAATACTCACTGCAGGTAGACAGCCATGTGAGCCACACTAGTGCAATGGAAAGGACAAACACTGGATTCAAATTAAAAATGTACTTTTTGAGTCAGCCCTAAATACTCATAACACTCTTTGTACTGTCTCCTATGGCAGTCTTCTCTTTTATTTTATGAGATAGTATTCACTCTGTACTGGGGGCATTGTGGTAGACTTCCCAACATCCATCCTCTGTTACTCCAATAGGGAGGACCTATGCAGTTTGCAGCACTGACTCCATTCTAAGCTTCAGTGTGGGGCTCTAATTGGATTAAACCAATACCAACTCCCTGGCCTCAGTCATTGGTTTAGGTGACTCACGCCTAAGCCAGTCAGATCTCGGCAATTCCTAACCACAGAGATTGATTCAGGAGTTGTCCAATCAGAATGAGCTGAAGGATTTTGCTGATAATCCAGGGAGATGATTTGTCGAGTTTTGATATAAATGAGCTGTCAACATGTCTGGGAGTATGTTTGCCCACCTACCCTGGAATTGACTATTTGAGAGCATCAGGACCTTCTTTCACAACTTCGTCAGCCTCAGAAAATTTGGTCTCCTGCTTGTGCCTCCAAAGCAGGCGGGAAGGTGCTCTGTTAGTTTTCTCCTGCTAATTGCAGATACCTGGAGTGACTTGCCAGTGTATACTGTGGTGGGTTCACATTCACTTTTCTTCTCATTCTGCTATAAGACAGTAGGTGTGAAGAGCAGTGATTAGTCCTTGAATCACCTGCACCAGCCTGTTTTTTGGACCCACAGCTCTTTGGGGAGTGAGGAAGGTAGAGAAGAGGATTGGAAAGGCCCTCAGATAGTATTGACTCTGGTCCCTTAATCTGATAAAGCCCCAAACCAATCCCCGGAGAGATGAAATGTCTTTTCCAAATGACTCTAGAGCTAAGTAATACTAGAGCTTGAGCTTACAAGTGTGTTCTGATTCTTTAGCTACTCACATTAGGAGATGCCATATACTGAGAGTACTCCAGCCCAGGGTACCATCATCCCTTATCTGAACTACCACAGTGGCCTCCTAACTCCTGTCTTCATATCTACCATACTGCCCCTAATTCATTTTTATGCAAGAGTCTGAGGGATCCCGCTACATCAACATTAATTCTCTTGAATGTCTTTGCCTGGTGCCAGCATCGTGACCCAACCTACAGCCAACCTATGTAGCCTATCTTGGACCAATTCATTGATCAATCTTTCCTTTTTTCTCTGGAACTAGATAGGTCTCATGAGTTCAAACACCCAGATAAGCAATGCTGTCCACGTCTGTGTACTATTTCTAATTTGTTCTGTCATTCCATTTAATAGTGAGGTCAGTCATTCTTAAATAATCATTTAGTTTTCTCAAATTCCCAAGTTATTGATATGGTTATAAATAAACTTATATTGATAAGATACCATATATAGATATCCTAGTCTGATGACCCTTATCGATGTTGATAGTCACGATAATCAGCACTCAGCTCATGGAGAGTAAACAAAATGTAGCTTATTCCAAGATTATGTCTCTTTGGAAATATTCATATTCCATATAGTATAGACCAATGGTTCTCAACTTAACATGATTTCGTCCCTCAGGGGATATTTTGAGTCTGGAGACATTATTTATTGTCATGATTGTTGGAGAGGTACTAGTGGCATCTAGTAGATAGTGACCAAAGAAGCTGCTAAACACCTTTCAATGCACAGGACAACCCCACCGCGACAAAGAATTGCCCAGCTCAAAATATTAGTCGTGCTGAAGTCAGTAAACCCTGGCATAAATCACGTGATTTTTATGCTAGTAGGCTCTAGCATAATATAGATGCAGTTATTTTCTTTTTCCCAATGTTGTCAATGTGGTTAAATTATCACTATGTGAATAAATGTCAGTCAACTTATTTGTTAGGAAGTATAAGTCTATGTGCTGGTAGGAAGAGAGAAGAGAAATGTAGAAAGGAGCAGAGCGGAGACGCATTTTATAATTTGTAGAAGACAAAAATCACTAAGTTATGATTCCGACAATCCCCTTCCTCCATGGAAATTAAAGTAATCAGTTGCTCCACGAAGTTGTTTCTGGAAGGACAGGGAGAGAACACAGCCAACAGCCTTGGGCTCATAATTTTTAACTTCTCTGGAGCTGAAAATGGCCTCAAAACCAATGAAAAATATCTTCCTGTCAAAAGCACCCCAGCTAAAAAATAAGGGCATTATGGAGGATAACCTGTCTGTAGGTGTGTTTTTTGTTTTTTTGAAGCTTCTATAAGATTTCCATATGCAACAATTATAATCTCTATTTGAGGTCTTCCTGAACGCAGCGACTCATAGCTTCTCTGGATTTTTCTGTAGGTACTTTTATGGGTTTGAAGAAGAGAAAAATGTGGCTCAACACAGGCAAGCGGACATAACATGGAAGATGGGTGGAACAGAAAGACAAAGGGTTGGGATTAAAGAAACAGGGATGTTTTAGGTGGACCGTGCAGGGGACGGAAGGGAGAAACTGTCAAAAGTCTCTTCGAGGAGACCCTGAGGGAAAGTAGGAAGGGGCAGTAAGGCTGGCAGCAGGAAAGCAGAAGACAGAGCAGGGAGGCATTCATCATCTTGCAGGAAACGGAAGGGCCTCCGCCCAGGCAACTGCAGGCATGCCATCTTGTCAATTACTGTGAAACATAAAAACTCCGGCAGCTGAAACCAATGTGGCTTCTGTAGTGTTGGAAAGTAGCGCCTTCGGGAGTTTCTGAAAGAAGGTGTGGAGGAATGGGAAAAGCCTGGATGGCCCAAGATTGGTACGCTTGCTGTCGCGCAAGATGGCATAGAAGGACATGAGTTATGAGCTGTGAGTACAGGCAGACTGCTGTAGCTGATCAGCATGCCATCACATTCAGAAATACTCAGCCTTTTGGCCTCATTTTTGCCATTCGTACTTTTTTGTGCTATGACAGTTTTTGAGGTAAACATTGGAAGTCATTTTCAAGCAATTTAAAACTTACCTTTTTTTATGAAGGCCCCTGGACTTTGCATCTTTATTCCTAGAAGAGTTCTTTGGCACATAATATGTGCCCAGTAAGTGTCCAATGAAAGAAAGCATATTATTATCCATTAACACCTTACGGGATTTAATTCAGCACCTTAGATCACATCTCATAACCAGATTAGGGAGCGGTGCAGAGGGATACCTTCAGTGAAGCCAGGACGTAAAACACATCAGATGTGGGGCAGGTCTTTAAGATGAAGAGACAAATCAGAATCACCTGTGTCCTCTAGAGTCTAGCAGTCATCACAGCTTTTAAACAATAATTGCAGGGACAAGCTTGGTGTTCATGACTTAGCATTCTCATTTTGCCCATTAGCTTCCAGAGAACCAAGACATGTTGGAATTTCTAAGTGTGTTGAAGTGCAAATTTAAACCAAACTTAAAATAAGGCTGAGGTGTGCGAACAGATCTGGAGGCTTTGTTTCTCTCATAGCATCTGCAGTAACTCTTGTCAGGTGATAAAATATTTCGTGTCTTCAAACATCCCTTGCACCATGAATCAGTGTGCGAATTGGAACAAACTTAAAGGAAAACAATTTGGCACAGGTATCAGAAGCTTTAAAAGTGTTCTTAACGTTCGAATGACTGATTACTCGCCTAGGAATTCAGGGGAAGGAAACAGAGATGTACATACGTAAAGGTGTATCATCAAAGAATGTCGTTGACACATCAAAAATTGGCAAGAGACAAATCCAGAGACCTAGGAAATTGGCGTAACTGGTTAAATAACTTATGTACCTTCATTAGATGTAATGCCAACTAGTCATATAAAAACAAACAAACGAACACGTTTTCAAGACCATTTAATAATGTGGGGTCGTTTTTCTGATACTTTCAGTGACAACGTAGCTTATAAAATGGTATACTTGATAAATTCCATTTGTTTGTATAAAAATCAGAGGCCACAACATAAACAAAGTTAAGTGCCTACTGGTTCTTCCCTCCAGGTGATAGGCAAATATTTCATTTTGATTTTTTGTACTCTCGAACATTCTGCAGTTTTTGGTTTTATTCTACAATAACACGAGTTAATGAAGTAGTTAGAAAAAAAAAACTTTCAAAACTCAACTTTGCCTCTTTGCTTTTGGTTATAAGATTTGCAAATTAGAGTAGTCTTCTCCCCATTCCAGAGGCCACGGGATAAGGTACAGAAGTCAATGGGAACATCATTTACTGTCCTAACAACTCAGTGACATAGGTTCAGTGATTGTCTCTATTTTACATATGAAGATGCTGAATTTAGAGAAGTGAAGTAATTCTTATCACACATAGCCAAAAAAGGTGTCCAAGTTGGAACTCTGAACCAGGTCTACAAAGCCGGGTAGATAATATTCAGTTTACACTCTACTTTAGAAAGCGAGTTTTTAAAGTATGAACTTTCTAATGCCCAACAACGTGGTATGTATCTTAACAAATGCAGCGAAAGAACATTAACCATGAGATCGAGCTCTGAATTTTGAAGACAGGTCTTCACAAGTCAGTTAATCCAGCACTGCAGCGAAATATGCAATTCTTCCTGCAGCCCAAAGCTGTTTCCATCAATATGAAAAATGAGACCTGAAATTTTGGTTGTCTGTTCCACAGTATAGGGTGGTTCGTGCCCTGTGATCGTCTTAGTCAGCTTGAGCTACTAGCAAAATACCATAGAGTGGGCGGCTTAAGCAACACAAATTTATTTCTCACAGTCCTGGAGGCCGGAGGCCGGAAGCCCGAGACCAAGGTGCTGGCAGATTTGGTGTCTAGCGAGAGTCCACTTCCTAGAATATAGATGGTAGTCTTTTCGCTGTGTACTCACATGGATAAGAGTGTGAGAGCTCTCTGGGGTCTCTTTTACAAGAGGCACAAACATTCAGTGTACAGCAGTAGCCTTAGCCTTCTGATGTGACATGACTCAATGATTGACCTCACTTCACAATTTCTAGCTAAAAAAACCCCCCAAAACTAAAAAAAACCAATGCTATACATTATTTCTGCAGGGTCCATTGCGACAAACGCCCTTTTATTAAAAATTTACTTAAGAAAAATGATTTAGAAAAATGAACAATTTTGATATTTCACAAAACAGAGATCAAGGTGCAGTGTTTGAAGAAGTTATAAAACTGTGGCCTCACGTTCATGCATAGAGCCGCTGCTCTTGTCTGGGCAATTCTGGAAAATAATGAAATACGACAACAAAGAGGAAAATGCCACAAAAAGCTATACCAAAACCTAGGTTTTAAAAAGATATATGCTTCAAACGCAGGCAAATAAGGTGATTTTTATATGCAAAGCACTTTCCTTTTGCATGTGAAGATGTTTAGAATGGAAACTATGGGTGTGGCTTTACAAAGAAAAGCTTCCTAGTGTACAGCCATGCCACCCTGAACGTGCCCGACCTCGTCTGATCTGGAAGCTAAGCAGGGTCGGGCCTGGTGAGGACTTGGATGGGAGACCACCTAGGAAGACCAGGTGATATAGTTTTAAAAAAAAAAAAAACAAATCTTTCTGGTGTAGCAGCTATTAACACTTTATTTATGGCATTGTGATCTAAACTTCTCCAAGAACCAAAAGACAAAGTTTTTATTGTATCCTATTTCTGAATAATATGCAATTTTTTTCTTCCTTTTTTATGGGTAAACTGTACAACTGGTGACAATTTTCCCCAAACCTATGACCATTACCAGCATCTGAATACACATGCATGAGAGTTGGTTGGAGTCCATTTGGGTTCGCTCAGAAACAGACTCTGATCTAAGGGTTTGAATACAAGTAATTCATTTGGGAGGTGGTCACAGGACATGGTGGGGGTGAGGCGAAGTGAGAGAGAATTTCTGAAATAGGGTTCGCTATCAAGCAGATTATCACTGTGGATAACTATGGCTTAATCGTGCTGAGCATTCCAAAAAGCTGGGTCAAACAGGTGCCTCAGAGTTAGCCCGCCTGAAGAACAAGGGAGATGGGTTGTTCATACACCAATTCCCATCAGTCATTGGTTGAGGCAGCTCCCAGGGGATATAAATTCCCCAGCTGTCCCAATTGCTAGTGCTATTGCAACAGCAATGCTATCTCTGGCAGCCAGAGAATGTTCTCAGGCAGAAAACAAGGCAGGTGCTGGCAGTTGGGAGTTGGCCGGTACGCACTAAAATGGTAAGAATGAGGGGACTGGGGTAGAATGCTGCCGACAGCATCTACTACAGATTTATTTGCCAAATTTGTAGTTGGATCCAAACTATATTTTCTCCTGCTGCTCTCTGAAGCTAGGAACTATACCTAGAAAACTTTGGGGCTATTTTTTAAAGAACAGTTATCCGATGCAAATATGGCAAGAGATTAAGATTTGACAGTCTTTTTGTAGGTGTGTGGATGTTCTTTTGAATATTCTCTGCTTTTCTGTAAACTTGAAACATTATATACTAGCCAGAAAAGAAGTGAAAACAAAGAGTAAGGTTTTGTGTGTGTGTGTGTGTGTGTGTGTGTGTGTGTGGCATTCGTATTTTTGCCATTTTTTGGAAACAAAATTGTGCAGTCGAGTGGCGGAATGTGGATTTTTTTCCCCTCGTGGAATTTCAGTTTGAATGCTGAATTTTCTAGTTCTAATTTTGAATTCCGTAGTGGCACACACTGTGCGATTATGTTAACTTTAGAAACCTAATTATCTCCTTCCCTTTCCAAAGTTTTGGGCCAAGAAATGAAGCTTCTCCAGCAAGATGTCCGGAAGTATTATCTGGTATGTTTCAAGTCCAAGCCGTCAGTCAGGAGCATTGAATATAAAACTCAGACCTAAGAAAGAGAAAGAGAGAGAATTGCAGCTTACAAGACTTGGATTCTGGAATTTTGTATGTTTGTGTGCACATTAAATTCATGTCAAAACACAACCATGTGTAACATTCCAAATTTCTGGGGGAGAAAGTAATAAAACAAAGAGCCGGCGGATTTGTTATTAGTTACCTGACGAGGTCAGGAGGCAGATAGCTTGGAAGATGAATCAGCACTAGCTTGCCCCATCTTTCTTGGACAACCTGGCTTCCAGATTTCTCTACACTCCCTTTTTTGCTTGGAGGTGAGAACAGCCTTAGGCCAAACAGAGAAGAAAGCAAAGTTTGTCTTGGGAACTCCCTCCTTAGCACTTCTGTGTGAGGCCAACCACAAGCTGACAAACTCTTTTAAAAACAGATGATCCATTCACTCCGTTTAAAATGCAAAAAGTACAAAAGAGTTTACATTGATAAGTCTCCTTCTTACCTTCCTTCTTCAGGCACCCACTTCCCCCACCTGGAGGCAGTCAACACAGACAGAATGTTTTATGTACCATTCCAGTAACATGTCAGGTCTATACAAACAAGTATGTGACCATGTTTTTTTTAAAAAACAGCATAAAATGCACATGGTTCTATGCCTTACACTTTCCGTTGAAGACGTATATTGGATATTGCATCATACCAATATATTAAAATGTTCTAATTTGTAAAAATAATGCATAACATTCTATTTTATGGATGTACTGTAATTTACCAAAATAGTTAATAGGCATATAAGTTCTTTCAAATATTTGGCTATGGCAAGTAATGCTACAATGATTAAGCTTCACATGTGCTGGTATTTGTAAAATAAATTCCCAAAGGTAATCTCTGGGTCCAAAGGTGTATGTATTAATAATTATGACAGAAATGGCTAGATCGCTCTCCCTAACAGCGGTACTGGTTTAGACTGCCGCCAGCAATGTATGGGAGTGCTTATTTCCCCCAAATTCTCATCAACAACCTGCAATCAAACTTATCTTTATAGTTGCTGAATTAATATATGAGAAATGGCATCTCAATGTGCATTTGATATGCATTTCTCTTATTACATTTTCACTTGTTAAAAGTAATTTTTGACATGGGAAACGGGTACTAGAAGCTCTGAAAAGCCCTGTTGGTATAACAGCCAGAGTCTGGATAAATTTCAACGTTCTTTTTAATGTAATCCTGAGTATCCAATAAAGGGAAGGAAAATTATTAAGGCGAAATGGTGACGATAATATAATAACAACAACAACAATAAACGTGATCAGACCAGGGAAGTGAGCAAGAGAAAGAGAAGTTTTAGAGTTGCCTTGGCCACAGACATTGCTATTACAGCAGGCAGGGCCAAGTCGGGGGAGAAAAGTGAAAAGTGGGGGGTGCTGATGTTGAAACTCCTGCATTGAGCCAGGACCCTGGACAGGAGCTCTGGGTGAAAAATAACATCATGGTGATAGCGATAAAGATGACGATGATGACTATAAGTAGGTCCTCCTTGGTTAATCTATAACCACAGACTTGATGTCACTTAGATTCTGATATTCAGATTTATGCTAGTCCTGAATGTGAATAAATTAAATTAAAGTAGTTCCAGATAAGTAGCTCCTGGAGTACATCAGAAGTCAATACAAATCTTGCCAGAGGAAAGAACAATAAATATGAGTTCACCATAAAAAAAATGACAAAATACACGAGGAGACCAAACCAATATGAGTGAGTGAGCAAAAACAGTAACTAGGAGAAGTTGACTACTAGGAATTAAGATATTAAGATTGTCAGATAAAGACTAGGTAAGGACTATATGTCTATGAAATGTTTACAGATGGAATAACAATGAGCAAAGGGCAGGAAATAAAAAATATCCAGGCAGATTTTCAAAAGAACCAAATCAAACTTTTAGAAATGAAAAAAAAAAATCACTGCAATGAAAAACTCTAGATATATGCATGTATAAGTAGTAAAACTATAAGTAAAAGTAAGGGAGAGATTGCAGGACGTGGGAGGGAATTGGTTTCTGTAGTGGGGAAGGGGCGGGGGTGGGATTGAATAGTAATCCATGGAGCTTTCTGGAGTACTCCTAATATCTTAATTCTTGACCTGGGTGGGAGTTATGCACATGTTTGACTTATGGTGACTTAATTTGCTGAATTTTCTGTTTTCACACTGCTATAGGCTGAATGTTTGTGTTCCCTCAAAATTCACATCATTAGGTGATTTTGTCATTGTGTGAACATCATAGAGTGCGCTTACACAAACCCAGGTGGTCTAGCCTACCACATACCTAGGCTATGTGGTCTAGCCTATTGCTCCTGGGCTACAAGCCTGTACAGCATGTTACTGTACTGAATACTGGAGGCAACTGTCACACAACGGTATTTGTGTGTCTAAACATATCTAACCATAGAAAAGGTACAGTAAACATATGGTATAAAAGATAAAAAGTGGCACTTACCATGAATGGAGCTCGCAGGACTGGGAGTTGCTCTAGGTGAGTCAGTGAGTGAGGGCGAGTGAATGTGAAGGCCTATGACATGACTTTACACTATTGTGGACTTTATAACGCTACATCATTGAAAAGTCTATTTCTGAACTTTCCATTCTCATTCGATATTTTTATATATTCACGCTAAACCCTGTTTAAGGTGTTGGGATTCTACAATGTGTTTTAATATGTCATAGGGCTAGTCCCCCTTTATTATTCTATTTTTCTAACACTGAATAATGCATTACACTATGATGTTACAGTAGCTATGACATCACTAGGGTGATAGGAAATTTTCTGCTCCATTATAATCTTATGGGACAACCATGGTATGTGTGGTCTGTCGTTGACCGAAATGTCATTATGTGGTGCATACCGTATATCTAATTGAAGTTCCATAGGAAAGAACAGACAGAATGAGGGAGAGGAAATATTTGAAGAAATAGTGGCTGGGTTTCATCAGTTGCCAGAACTGATGAAACTATGAATTTACAGATGAAAGAAACACTATGTATACAAGAATGGTAAATGAAAAGAAATTTACTCCTAGACATATAGTTATAAAACTGCAGCCATTGAGAAAGACATTTTTATCCTCAGAAGAATGAGCCGCATAATGGGGAATATCTTTTAAATGTGGGCAGAAAATAGCCCTTAACCTAGCATAGCATTGTATTCTCAGAAAAACTATACTTTGGGGATAAGAATAAGTTGTAGGAGCTTCTAAAGGATTTATTTTAGGATGATGGAAAATAAATTCAGAATCAATGTTTAAAATATAAGAACAAATGATCGTATACATTTAAAAAAGCATATAGAAATATAAATGAACATTATCTGTATAAATGAACAATGTAAAAATACTGTTGAAAGTCTTTTAGAAAAATAATGTGTCAGATGGCAAGGAATTTTTAGAGTTGTGTTCTAAGATCTTTGAATTTGTTGGGAAAGTTAAAATATTGATTAACTTTATACTTTGTAAAGTATTTATGGTAAGTTTTTAAGGCTTTAACTTCTAAACCAGCAGAAAAGGAAATAAAAATTTTAAAAAATCAGGCATATGAGGCCAGCATTACCCTAATATCAAAACCAGACAAAGACATTAAAAAAAGAGAAAACTTTAGGCCAATATCTCTCAGAAACATAGATGAAAATCCTCAGCAAAATATTAGCAAATTGAATCCAACAAAGTATAAAGTGAATTATACACCACACTGTAACCAAGTGGGATTTATCCCAGGCATACAAAGCTGGTTCAACATTTGAAAATCAATTAATGTAATCCAACACATCAACAGGCTAAAGAAGAAAAATCACACAATTATGTCAATAGATGCTTTAAAAAGTCTTTGACATTATGAGACCTCAAAAATTTCCCTGTGATTTCTTCTAGTACTGTTACATTATATATATATATATGTTTATGTATATACATATATATATGTATACATACAAAACATAAAAGTACATATATTTTATCTGATATTTATCCTTGTATGATGAGTGAGTTATGAAACTTTTTTGTATTTTTCTTTTTTCCCCTGCATTTTTAATCTGTTAGACCATGCCCCATTTGTTGACTAATCTATCTTTTTTCATTGATTTGAGAGGTCAATTTTATCAGATATTAAATTATTGGATGTATTTGGGTCTGCTTCTGAACTTTCAGTTCTGACTTGATCTTTTTATATTTCCATGTTAAAGTCTGTTTAAGGTGTTATGATTTTATAATGTGTTTTAATATGTCATAGAGCCAGTCACCCTTTATTATTTTATGTTTTTCAAAAAATTTCTGGATATTTTTTATTTACTTTTCCGTATCAACTTTGGCTTTCCTAGTAAAAAATATTGCCATTTTTATTGAGGTAGTTTTATATTTCGTGTTTAACATCTTGACATCTTTAGTCATCTATTGGACAATTATTTATTGTGTACCTACAATGTGTTTGCAGTGTTCTGGGTACAGGGATAGGACAGTGAACGAAACAGAAAAAAAAATATTGCCCTAGATAATATTACATTTTATGTGGAGAAAGAGGTGATTACCAATAACAACAACAACAACAACAACAACAAAGACCTGAAGTAAAATATGTAGCATGTTAGATGGTAATGGGTGCTAAGGAGAAAATTAATGCCAAAATAGGTCATTGGGCCTATGGGGAAAGGGGTTGTAATTTCAGGAAAAGTAGACAGAGATGGTTTCAGTGTGAAGCTGCATTGGAGAAAAACCTGAAGGATTAGGGGAACATGCCATGTTGATATTTGGAAAGAGAATTCCAGGTAGAGGGAAGAGCCAGTGCAAAGGTCTAAAGCCCTAGCATCTCTGGAGTGTTCAAGGGAAAACAAGGAGGTGGTATGGCTGGAGCTGAACAAACAAGGGCAAGAGTGGTCGAGGTGATGCAGAGAAATAACAGGGGCTGCAGGATTCACAGGCTGATAGCGATTCTCAGGACTCTGGATCTCATGCAAAACCCTAGCTGCAAAGGAGTCTGGAAAAGTTTTCATGTTCCAGTCTTTATGTTGCAGAAAACGATGATGAAAGTCAAATGGAGTGCATATTGGACAAGGAGTTTCCAGTACTCGCCCTGAAAGCTAGCTCAGTGTGTGTGTGTGTGTGTGTGTGTGTGTATGATGGTGGTGGTGGTGGGATGTTTAAAATGTAAAAGCCACTTTAAATCAAGTTTAGTAATTGTCAGGTACAAATAACCTCCATTAGGAATGCAAGGTGACCAGGAAATTATTTGTACTTTACACATATAACTATGTGTGAACAAGAACAAACTATGACACTTGAGTCAGGGAAGAGTGAGGAGAATAGAAAGGGAGATGAGTCAACTTATCACAAATATGGGTCAGTCTAGTGACCAATTTGACTACAGATGCAGTTGCCTCAGATTCAACTTTCAGTCAATGTATATTGATTATTGTAAGGGATGTGCATCATAATTGTGGCTACCTATCATCTTTTTCAAAGCCTTTCTATACTTGGGGAAATACACAGGTTTTGAGGTCTCAGTGGAGTGACCAACTGTTTGCCTGGGGCTGAGATGTTTCCCAAGATGCAGCACTTCAATTATTATAGCCAGGAGAATTCTGGCCAATTGGGGGTTAGTTGGTCACCCTAGGTTTTATCTACCAGACGTAGAATCGGAGCTCACATTCCCAGGCTTCTTTGGAGCTAGGAAGTAGCATGTAACCAAGGCTCTGCCATTTAGAATAAAAACCCCATCCAAGACCTGGATTCAGAGCTGAGCTAGGAAGAAAACAGGCTTGCTCTGAGTTTCTGTTTGCTAGCAGGGATGACGCTTCAGCTGGCTGCCTTTCAAGGGTGGGGGCAGTGGCTGCAAGTTTGAGTTCCCAATGCAGGAGAGCCCAAAGCTAGAAGCCCTATCATTTGCAATCAAGCTAACGTCCTGGCACTAGGGGCTTGGTGGTAGCAACAGTAAAGCAGCAGCGTCATTTGCCCCGAAATCAGGCTATTCTACAGCATGGTTTTGGCACTTTTCCTGGAAGCTATGCCTTGGATTTGTTTCTCCGCCCCTCCCAGTGATTCCGGAGCTAGAGCTACTGAATATCTTCCAGTAAAGCCTTTTCCTGCTTAAACTCACCAGATAATGGGTTCCATTGTTTGCCAGTCAGAATCCTGACCAATAAAATAAAATTCGAATGTTTCACATACAGGATGATGGATATAGGTCCTCTAAGTAATTTTTTCATTGCCTTTTTCCACTAAAAAATGTTCGTTTGTAGATATAAGCAGGAAGGGGCGAGACAAACTGCCGAAGGGAGATTCTGCCATAATTTCAGATTCCTAACATATATTTATCAAATTTCTGGCAGTGTAGTTATGATTACTCATTCTTCTTTTGTTCTTTTGGTTTTTTTTTTTCATGTCCTTGTGCCCCACTGGGTTTGCTAAGCATATAGGTATATGCTGTTATGCCATAAGGTGGAAAACTGTGGCAAATATGTGAGAATCGTATTTATTTCCATGGCTCTAATATTTTCCCCACTTTTTCTATATTTAAGTCTTTACATAATATTCTTCAAAAAGTCTTTTTGCAGAGCTCATTTTCCTAAGTTGCAAGTCAAATTTCATTGTTTTTTTTTTTAAATAAGTTTTTTATTTGGAAATAATTTTCAATTTATAGAAAAGATGTAAAGGTAGTATAGAGATTCCCACATATCCTTCACCCAACTTCCCTTTTGTTAACAGCTCACATAATCATGGCATTGCTCTTAATTTTCCATGACATATGATTTAGGAATCATAATGAAATGTTGGACCTTGAAATAATCATATACTATCAGTACCTTGCGAGCGGCTTCTAAGAAATAAACAGAGGGCATTTGAATTCCATCGGCAATGGCTTTCTTTGTTCTTTGCACTTGATCTTGCTACATATATTTGACGTGGAAGCCTCTGCTGCCAGCGGGCTTTGCTCCACGCAGATCTCATTCTGGCCTTACTCTTTCTCGTTAACACCAGCGTCCTTGGATGGTGTGTGAAGACCATAGTTAGAACTCGAGAAGCCACTCAAGGCTATGATTTGTTGGAAGTAGCCCATTACAAATGTAAGCTTAGCATTTCAACATCAAGTTTACAGAGACTAGGAAAAAGAAGAGAACTGGTAAAGGCTGGACGTTCAATCCACCTGGACTCATAGTACATTATAGGACAGAGCTCCTCCAACAGTGTCATGCAGGCTCTCGTTCAAATGTAGATTCTGATTCGGCATGTCTTGGGAGGGGACTGGAATTCTGCATTTTTAACAAGCTCCGAGTGATGCTCACGTGGCTGGTCCGTGGACCAAACTTTGAGTAGCAAGGCTGCGAAGACTGTTTCCTTGGTCATGATGCAGCTGTTCTAGATGGCATTAAAGGAGCCATCTTTGCCACAGTTGGTGCTAACCCCAAGGCCAGAATCAAGTGGCAATTCAAAGTGATATTGTTTTTCTTGTAACGTGGATTTGTATTACAGGATTGTGTATTTCTTTTCATATATGGACAGTCTCTGAAAACAGCTAAATATTACAAGAGTGTAATTGATTTAGATGGCCAATTATGACCATTTAAGTTCAGACTCTAAGATCCTGGAGAGGAAGAGAAGTAAAATTTATGGAGAGTTTACCATGAGACTTGGGAGATGTTAGAAACTTTTATGGGTTTGTTGAACATCGGAGTTGAAAATATGCTGCACAGTCATACATCACATTAAGGATAAAACATGGGATAAAATGAGTTATTTTGTATTAGGACTCAACTTGACATTTCATAGAAGACTTTCATGCAGTTTGGTAATACTCAGCGGCCATTTATTTAAGGAATCCATGACCATGTCACGGTAGAACAGAGGAAGAATAGGGTATCTGGGAATATTTATAAATCAAATCAGTTCTCACTGAGATCAAAAGAATTGATCTTACTATTGTTTTAGAATTTCCAAGTCAGATCAAAGGTTTAACCAAGAAGAGCTCATGAGATTTGGAATGGAAACTGCTACCCATGATATAAAAATGTGATTTAAGTTTAGGAATAAAATAACTACTTTATATCAGAGCTACTATAATATTTTTGTACTTATATGCAATTTATTCTAAAGGACCAAATTTTAAAAACCATATGTAACATCTCTATTTTCTGGAAGCTTTTAAATACCAAACCGAGAAACCTGTAATCGATGTTAAAAAACAAGTCAAATGCCACAAAACATGCTGAAGGTTCTTCAAATTCTTCAAATTCATGCCTGCAGAGTATCTCTCATACCTGGGAAAAGGAGAGTTAACTATAAACTCCTTGAATACTCTGAAAGTTGAGAGGCGAATGTGTGCTTGAGGGTACACATTCAGGGGCATCTGGCTATGGGTTGTGAATGAGGGAGACGCCTGAGAGATCTCCTACTCTGCCAAGGTGACCTCTGGACAGTGTGCATGTTCTTTATAGGAAAAGAGGTATAGGGTGGAAAAGCCCAGCTTCCCTTTTCCACTCAATGTTAAAAGCCCACAGTAGGTTTCTCTCTCTGAACAGGACATATCCCATATTCTAATCTATTAGAGAATTAAGTTGATGATTAATTATAATAACAGTAGAATTCAATATAGTTTTATATGTATTCGTTTCCTGTTGCTTCATAACAACTTACCACAAACTTAGGGCCTTCAGAAGTCTGGAATTAAGGTTCCAGCCAGGTTGCATTCTCATCAGAGGCTTGACTGGGGAAGATTCTGCTTCCATGATCCCTCAGGTTGTTGGTAGAATGTCTCCTTGTGGTTGTAGGACTGAGGTCCTAGCATCTTCTTGGCTATTGGCTCATGGCTTCTCTAAGGTCCTAGAGGCTGCCAACAGTTCCCTGCCATGTGATTCTTTCTATAGGTAATTCACAACATGACTGTGTGATTCTTCAAGGCCACAAGGAAAGTCAGCCTAGATGGAGTCTCCTATAATGTAACCACAGGAGTGACATCCTGTGTCACCTTTGCCATATAGCAGCCTAATCATGGGAGTGACATCTCATCACTTTTGCCATATTCTTTTGGTTTGAAACAAATCACAGCTTCTACTCATACTCAAAAGGAGGGAATTATACAAGGGAGTGACTCATTGGGGGTCGCCTTAGAGTGTGTCCACCACAATAGCAAGAAATGGGGCAAGATTTGGGACACTGTATTACTATTATTGTTTGAGTGTTTCTGCTTAATTCCACGTGGTGCCTCATTTACCTCTGAGTGCCTGACTCACAGCAGGTGCATCAGGAACTGAGGGACAGCTATCCTTCTGGAATGGACCCCCTTTTGCTCCCCTCTCTGAGAAGCGATGCTGAAAGCAAACAGGAAGGGAATTGCTGCCTCCCAAATGAAACCAAAAAATGATAGGATCTATGAAGTATAAGAAAATTTCAGTTTCATAGGAAAAATGCCAACTCTGCTGCTTCCATCACCTCAGTGATTGGGGGAATCATTCTATTAGTGTCTGAAAAGTTTTTAAAAATTATTATGAAATGTGACACACAGTATTTTATTCTACCAACCTCAATCAAGAACTTACTCAGTGAATATGGTGGTGACTCTTGGTATATTTGTACCATCTTTAAAGATCTGTTTATCAGCGCGGCCTTTAAATGGGAAATGAGGCAGCCCAGCATACAGTTGTAGAGGCTGTGCAATGTACAACCCCATTTTCATAGGCCACGACGTCTGTTCCAACCAGTCCCTCTGAGAGAAGAGAGTCCATTTCCCGATTCTCCCAGTGTTAGTACTATTCCTAGGAAGAATATTCTCATATCAATGAATTACTTCATATACAAAGTTAACTGAGCTTCAGAGCCACCCAGGTACATTATCCTGATTCTACAGATGAGGAAACCAGGGCTGAGAGGGTTTACATAACTTGCCTAGTGTCCAACAATGTAAAGAAAAAGATCCAGGGCTAGAATTCCAGAGTAGGAATTTTAACAAAATGTCCCACTTTTCCAAAAAGTCCCACTTTACTCCTTATAGAGCTGTTTTTTTGAAAAAATTTGCCTTGCCCACAGCTCTAGATAAATCAGGATCATGTACACAGCCTGCACAGAGAGTGCCCTCTACAGGTATTAGAATATCTCACCCTCAACTAACCCTAATTCACAAAACCGTGTTTAGGGAACTTCACTGCCCTCTTGGATGGAGTTCTGCTTTGTTCTACATGTCCATTATATAGTGACACATTCACCTTTAATTGTCTGGCTCATGGCAGGTGGGCTTCCTTTTGCTCCTATTTTAAAAGGACATTGAGCTTAGAATTTACTAGTTCCTTGGCATCTTGAGCAGAATCCATGCATTTTCAGTTCGGCAAACATTTATTGAGTCCAGTGTCCCAACCACTGAGCTAAGGAAATGAAGACTCTCTCATTCCTATTATCAGGGAGTTTTGAGTTGCTTTCTCAACCTCCCAGGGTATGATGGTGTTGTCCCTAATCCTGTGAGGAATCTGTGCCTGGCACGTGATTGATTTTGTTCGTAGTGGCAGACTTCACTGTGTCTTCAGGGAAGATAGTTTTCTTTTTTGACTTTTGCCAGTTGAATGTGGTTAGAGAGTCAGTGATGGGAATTTAAGAGAGTTTTCTTTTAAAAAACACAGTAGGAGAGAAAAATATTTGGTCAGCTTTTCGAAGTGGAAATAACCATGGGGGAAAGTGCTCCAGCAGGTATTTCCCTTGATTTTTTTGTAAAGTTCATGCTGCATATGTTCTTTAGGAGTAGAACCAGAAAGGAAATGTGGACGGAAATTCTTTGTCTAGGGTTTATCACATGAATATGAAAGGATGGCAAAAACTCTCTGTTGACTGACTGATACCCTCTTGAAGAATCTGCTGTTCAGTTTTGATTCCTATTGTTAGCCTGATAGAATTTAATTGCATTTAATAGCTGGCAAAATCTACACTGGGTTTATTTACCTATTGTTCCAATGTGGTCTATTAGATTTTATTTTTTTTTTTTTGTTCTGCAAATACTTCCCATGCCCTTCCCCAGTCACCGGCATGGGAGTATATTTCTCTTTCTCACTGGGCTTGGCTATGAGACCAGCTTGATCCAATGCAATGAAGGCAGAAGAGATGATGTCTCAGTTCTGAGGCTAAGCCTTAAGAAGTTCCACCATCTGGGAACATCTGACTTCTGCCAGAAGAATTATATGTCCATTAGTTGCCAATCCTCCAACCTGAGCCCTAGAATAAGATGTATGAAGCACACCTGAACTTGACCTGCCATCCAAAGAGGAGCTCCCCAGCCTGTAAAAGCAGTGAGCAAGCCATGAGTGAGAAAGAACTGATTGTAGTTGCATGCCACTGAGATTTGGTGGCAACATACTTCATAGCTAATCTAATATACCAGGTGAGAGCAGGATCACAAAAGCTACAAGATAACTGCAGTTAATCTACTCCAGCACTCTCAGACTTGAGCTCACATCAGAGTCACCTGGAGGGCTTATGAAACACACATTCCTGGGGCCACCCCCAAAGAGCCTCGTTGGTCGGTCTGGGTCAAGGCCCAAGAATTTGCATTTGTATCAAAGCTTCTTAGTGCTGCTGCTGCTGCTGCTTCATGGACCCACTTTAAGAACTGATGTAAAGCACTGAATACTAATTGGATTAACCATATTTGTCAGGTTGTGCTGCACAGATAAAAGTGGTTGAGTTTATCAGTTGTAGCCATTTTTTGATGTGATATAAACTGGGAACAGGATCAATTACGCAGAGGAAATAGACTGCAATAAAGAGACTGCAAGTAGTATTGGTGGCAGGGTGGTACAAGGGGGACTTCCCTTAAAAATAGATTTCAATTCCTGAAGGAATAGAATTCAAGGTTCTGAAGACCGTGATCTGTCAGGAGTGGCCTGGAGAGACCTAGGCACTAAGAGGCCAGATTTTGACTTGTTAATAAACATTTCTTTTCTATCCTAGTCTGGAGACATGGAAGATGGGATTGGAACGTTTGGGTTTACTGGAGCACTTTAAAAATATACAATAAAGACCACGAATGTAGGCATCTTTACATCAGGATAAAAAATGAACAATTTAAGGAATCATCTGGAAGTTTTCAAACATCTGCAGACTTGGCCTCATGTTGATTTTGCCTGAATACAATAAGTATGTAATTTGGAAATGGGAAGAGACAAGTCTAAAACATTAACTGCTGGATCATTTTGCACATTCTACTCTCTGTAGATGAGGTCTCAGTGGCCTGATGCTGACGTATTTATTGATACAATGAGAGACAGGAAGCTGATCACAGCTTGGCCAGGCACAGTTCCCAGGAAAAAAAGTAATGAAATCAGATCACTTATTTGTAAAATGCATCCAGCTTTGAGTTACATGGATTCCCCTGATAGCCCAAATTAGTTATATAATGGAGGACAGTTTATAGAAATCACTCGATGGGTGATGGGATAATCGATTTAATTTTGGAATAAATATTATCCTTATTCATATTTACCAATAATCTCTTTTGAAAATGGTCATCACTGATCCAAGTCCTATCCTCACCCCCTGAACTCTAGAACACACTCTCTCTCAAACTTCACTGCGTGTTAGAATCAACCGGACAACTCTGCACATCTGGATGCCCAGGTCGTCAGACCCCAGACCGAATTTATCAAAATCTCTGGGAGCAGGACTCAGGCATTAGTTTTTTTACAACTTCCTCGGAAATTGCAAGCAGCAACTTTGTTTGGGAACCAGCACTCACCTTGCTATTAGAAGAGTAGTGCTTGACCCAGCAGTACTGCCATTTCCTGAGAATTTATTAGCAATGCAGAATCTCAGGCTCCGCCCCAGACCTACTGAATCAGAGCCTACTTTTTAACGAGGTCCCAGATGATCTCATTGCACATTCAAATGTGAATAAAAGTCACACAGTACAGCACCGGGTTTCCATTCATCATTGAGCTCCGCTGTGAGGACTCTTTCCTGATTTCTAAACAAAGCAGATCTTGCTGCTACCTCTGCACCTGGCCCTGAGCAGAGCGCTGACTGCCTCACCTGTCCTGACAGGTGTAGAACATTTCTTCTCCCTTTGTTTACTGAGCGAAGATTGGCATTTTTCAAAAGGAGGGGAAAAAAGAGGAAAGGAAAAGGGAGAGGCAGAGAGAATGAGAAGAATGGTTACCAGCACCTATTTCTTATTTTGACTCAAAACCTGCCATACCAAGTCTTGGCTATTACAATAATTTGGAAATAATTAAGGAAACAATTAAGGAAAATTCCAGTTCCTTTTACCAACATCCAGGAGAAAAGTAGTTTAGGGTATGCACCATATCAAGGTCTGAAGAATGGGGGTGACATTTTCTCTATCTTATAGGTCAGCAAACTTTTTCTATGAAGGGCCAGATAGTAAATATTTTGGCTTTGTGGCCATATTTATTATTCATTTCAAAACCTCATTGAGTTAGTGTCAAAAATACAATTTCCAAATAAAATCTAACTTGACATTTTGACAATTTAAACAATTCAGACCTGGCATTTCTCAGTATGAAACAGAGTTGTACAGATTTCCTCCCCACTCAAGACCAAAGCTGCCACCTTAATAGTTATTACACCATTTGGTCTCCCCATTAACTTCATGCCCACCTTCCTGACAACCTTAAGGTAGTATATCTTAGTTCTTGCAGTAAGAGAAATTTTTATTTTGTTTGTCAAAGTAACATACATACAGACATACCTGCAGTAAACTATTTTTTTTTTATTTTTAATTCAGACAAAACAATCAGTAGGAAACATACTGAAAAGCTTAAGTAAACATATTGAAGAGAAACATTTTGAAGGAGGCCAATTTAAGATTCAAATTGTAGGCTCGTTTCCATGGTTTAAAGTTCCAGGGTGGAGAACTGAGGGCTGTCATACTTTCACATGTCATGATTTCTCTGTGATTATTAAAATGTATTATTGCATTAAAATAATAATAGGAAAAGTAAGTCCTTTCTCCCGATACTGGAGCCCTGCCCATCTTGTTCCCATGGAATAGTCACTGGTGCAAGGTTGAAGAGATAAGGGAAGGAAATTAGCCTGTCACTTTAGGAAAACAAAGTCGACGGATACACAGAAAATGACTAATATTCGCATCCTTTCCAAACAGTTTGCTTCAAAGAACAACATCCATTGGGAAAGAAGGATGAAAGTGACTTCTGCTAGAAGTCAACTTGATTTTCTTTCATGTTTGTAATGGAGAGCTGTTGTTTAAAATAGGAGATTTAAAAGAAAAATGTGGTAGGTGATAGAAAGACTAAGCTGAAAAGGAACTTTCTGAGATTTAGCCAATTTCCTTCATTTGATTCACTCAGTTTGGTTCAGTTCTATTCAGTAAAACCAACTGACATTCACCGAGTATCTATAACGTATCAGCCCTCGTGATGCAATGATGAGGAAGAGCCAGTCTGCCATCAAATATCTCAGTCCTCGTGTGAAGAAGCACAATCCGAAGATCTGAGGAGGCTTACATAAGTTCTACAACTAGTCAGTGAAGAAAGCAGGATGACTACCCCTGCCTGATGATGCCTGCCTCAGCAATCTGCCACTCAAGCTATTTCTTTCCTATGCCAAGTCTGAGGTAAACGCCAAAGAACTCACCTAAGTATTCATATGCTTCATTTATGCAATGCTAAGAAGAAACAGCAAAATGATCTTTGAGGCACTAAATATGAGAGGGGAGATTTTATAAGAAGGGAAAAGGAAAAGACAAAGGGAATGACAATACATTAGAATTTTTGTGATTTAACATTGGAGTCAGTTATATCTGATAATCACTAAATTTCCTAACTTAGAAGAATTGTGGATCTCAGATTATAGTGATAACAATAGTAGCCATAGTATGAGTAGACAATACTTTTTGAGGGCTTACTATGTACCAGTGAGTGTTCTAAGGGATATACTTGAAACAACTTATTTAAGTCTAAAAATTATGAGGTAAGTATTATAACTATCTATCTCTGTGTAATCAGACCTTGCCACACTTGATGCTGTGTAACAAACCTTCCCCAAATTCAGTGGCTTATAATAACCATTTATTATGGTTTTTGAGTGTATGGGTCAGCTGATGGTTCTGCTGGTCTTGGCAGGACTTGCTCAATCATCTACAGTCAGTTGCAGGTCATCTGGACAGTAGATCTAGGATGGCCTCAGCTGGGTTGACTCCATTACATGTTGACTGTCCTCCACATGTCTTTCACATTCCTCTCTCAGGCTAGCTCAGGCATTTTCCCACAGTAGAGACAGAAGTGCATGAACAATTAATAGGACGAGGAATACACAAACGCTTTTTAAGACTGTTTGCAGCCTGCTTTCTTGAAGTCAGGGAAAGAATTTAGACCATGATTAGAAACGTAGAGGTTAAGCGACTTGTTCTTTTAGTTAGGATATGGGTTGTTAGCCTGTACGTAGTAGAGGTCCAAAACAACAGTGAATTATTACTACTCCATGTAATAGTCTAAAGATAGGCAGTCCAGGTTTGTATGTTTAGGGTGCTCAATAAGACCTCCATCTGTCTGTGCTCTTTTTATCTGGTTTCTCTGCCTTCCCCTCAAGAGGTGTACTGATAAGCATGGTCTAAGATTGGCCATTACTTCAACCATGTTTCAACATAAAAACGGCTATCAGGGAGGGAGGAAAAGTGTGTCTCTCCTCCCCCTTAAGAATAAGAATGAGAATTTTAGGGGTTCCACTTCTAATAATAGGAACCGATTCTTCTACAACTAAAAAAAGCTGTATAGATTATTTTTAAAACCTAACAAGTATTCAAGAGCTAATAAGATACTGAGAAATTATTGGTCTGACAACCTAGAGAGGCTGAAAACTCAGAAAAATTGAGCAAAGCACTTGGAGCTGCCTGTGTTCTATGGGATGTTAGATGTCTATTTGGTGATTCTAAGGACTAGGAGAACAAAGATTTGAATCCTATTTAGGCTGGGCTTAAAAGGATTGTGCCCTAGAACTAAAGGGAAACTAGAAATAAATTAACCCTTGCCTCATCTGAAACCCAGCTTTGCAAAAGTATGATTTTCTCTCAGAAAATCTCAAATCTAAAGCTTAGATTAAGGTGACACTAAACAGTAAGCACTGGCCCCAGGCACTTATAGAGATAAATGTAACTAAGAAAATATCACCTTAGTCTTCAAATTATTTCTACAAAGAATATTTCTAATTTAATGTCTAGCACATAATCAAAGTTAACTAACTAGCCATGCAAGGAGATAAGACCATATGGACAAGAACCAACGAAAACAACAGACAACGGAAACAGGCTAGTAGATGCAGATCACAATGATTGAAATGATCAGATTCAGGCAGTAAAACAGCAAAAATTATTATGTTGGAGAATCTAAAAACAAAATTGTAAAAAATTGACAGGGAACTGGAAGATAGAAAAGTCGACATAGAAATTTTATAAAAGCAAAATAGAAATTCTAGATCTGAAAACTACAATAGAAACCAACAAGATTAACAGTAGATTGAGAACAAATTCAAAGAAATACTCCAAAATGAAGCACGGAAAGCCAAAGGATGAAACGCAGAAGAGAAGAGAGACAGAAGATAGCAATAAAGCTTAATAGATGTTTAATTGGAGTCTCAGAAACAGAGGAGTGAGGGCGGGGCGGGGAGTGAGATTGGGGGAGACATAAATTTGAAGCGACGAAGGCTGTGAAACATTCAGAAATGATGAAAGACATCAATACACAGAGGCTCACTGAATCTCAAGAAGGATAAAAAAGAATGCACGTAGAAATGCATCTTATTAAACTTGAGAAACGATCAATAAATCATATAACTTTTGTTCTTATTATCCAGATCTTGGTCAAGTAGCTACAACTGCCTGCAGGAGAAGCTGAAAATGTGTTTTTTATTCTGTTATTTATTCAGAACTATATGTCCTGACAAACATTGAGAGTTTATTACCATAAGAGAGGAGAGAAGCATCAACATTGACATTGATATCTTTCCAAGGTCGTACGGTTAGTAGGTGGCAGATCAGATATTTGATTTAGCATGACCTGGCTCCACAGCCTGTGCTCGCAAGGTTTGGTTTGCAAGCATTGACTACAAGTCAACATAGTGTATTTATTAAGCAAAAAGACTATTAAAAGCACATTAGAGACAGGATAACCAGACCAGGATTATGCTAGTAAAAATACTAGCTTGTGCTAGTAAATAACTAGCACTTCTCAGGCATTTCACTGTTGTTCATATTCATTAAGAATACAATGCCCACAATACAAGATCTGAAAGTACACAATAGGCTGCAAGTACATTAACTTCAGAAGGGTTAAATGTGCGTTGATAACTTTAGGCATCTGATTAACATTTAGGAGCATGAAGGACAAGGTTTCGGTCTCTTCACAAGTTAATTCTTTGCGTCTCAAAATGACGGTCCCAAGAATGCAAATAGTAGGAGAAGAAATGAAAAATGGACTCTTGCCTTTCAGCATCCAAAGTTGATTTAGTCAAATGTGACCTCGGATATATATCAAATAGAGTTGTGTATTTCATTAACTAGCTTTAAGCCAGGGCCCTTAGCAAACTATGGCCATGGGCCAAATCTTTCCTGCCATTTGTTTTTGTCGATAAAATTTTATTGGTACACAACCACATCCGTTCATATATGTATTGCCTGTGACTGCTTTTGCACCACAGTGGCAGAATTGAGTAGTTGTGACAGGAACCATGTGATCTGCAAAGCCTAAAATATTTATTATTGAGTTCTTTTCAGAAACAGTTGGCCAATCCCTGCTTTGACAATTTCATGATCCTAGGCAAAGATAAAGTCAGCTTTGTAGTTGGCCTCATTATAAAGGAACATCTGATATCCTTATCTCTTCTTGGCCTTCCTTATTTTGGGGTGGGAGATTTTTGACTCTATGAAGCATTCTCACGTTTAATCTAACCCATGAGTTGAAGTTGACGATTTTGGATATGGCTTTTAATAAATAAGCATTTCATAAGTTCTCAATTTCTAGTTTTGTTTTGTTTTTTTTTTTCTTCTACTGAATTTAATTATTTTCAAAATTTAATTTGGTCAAGCAGCTCGATAAGTGTAGGCAAAATAAAACCTTCCTGTATTATGAGAACTCAGTCTCCTAAAAGGCCTGTTTGGTACAGGTTTCTTCAAAGAAAGGGCGTTTTTCTCTACAACAGGTGATTGAAAACCAAAGATGTGTTTTTCTAAGGTCAGACCATAAGGAATCATAAAATCAATATTCCTAACATTTATGGGTTTGCTCTCATTAGTTTTTGGCAATACACGACTCCTTGATTTTTGAAAGAGGTACAAAATGGCGCAGAAAGCTTCTGGAACATGAATAATATATATGTATTTTATAATTTTAGTGTAAACAAATTCCAAACATATGGATTACATTTCCTTTTAAAAATAAAGAGTTTCAGCATTTAATGGGAAAAGCGATTTGCAGTGTATGCTTTGGATTTTGCCAAAACTGAATCACTCAAAATGTACAATTAACTCTAAACGAAACCAAATTCAACTGTCTTTGCTTTAAATGACATCTCCCATTGTTGTTCATGCCTTCCAGTTCCCAAGCTGAGAAAGGGAAGTCAGAATGTGCTGCGAAGTGAACTGTTCTTCGTAAAGTCATGCATCAAAATGTAGTTGAGCAGGAGCGTGTTTCCCGGGGGAGTATGTGTGACCTTCTCAAGTGTAAATCTATTTTGACTAGTTATGATGTTGAAGAGGAATTATAGAGAGGAACTGACGTGTTTCCTGGTAAGGGATCAAGTTGTTAATTTCCACCAGCTATTAAATGCTTATTTTTGTCCTGAGAGCTAAATAATCTGACAAAAGTCTTTTACATTTTAATGACCTTTTATATTTGTAATGAGAGCAGTTGAGTGGCAATAAATGTACCATTAAAAAATACATTAGGTTTTTTTAGGGTTTTCTCTTAGATCATATTTATTTGCAGAAACAAACATTGCTGTTTTAAAATCAAGAGGGACTGACTAACTAATTGTTAGAATGATACACCAAGGAGTACTTTCCTTCTTTCGATTTCCAGTTATTCATTCTCCTTTGTAGGAATCAAGCTGTCTATGGAGTAGGCACAAACCCAAACCAGGAGCCCAAGGCTCCTGAGAACTCTTGTATCTACCAGTCTCTGCTTTTAAAATAATACATATGCCTCCTTTGAGGAAACATAAAATTATAAATTAAGACTGGTTTGGAATATGCAAGTGATTCTCATGAGAATTTAAATTTTAAACGGAACTTATGGCAAGAGAAGATCTATAAGCCATTTGCAAAGAGTCGAAGATGGTAATAAAATTGAGGAGCACATTATAATGACGCAAATAAATTCTTATTTCAGGACAGAATGGCGAAAACAGAGGGGCACTATTTAAATATTGAAATCTAGGAGCGTAAGTAGAGCGGATGCAAAACTTCTATATATACAAAAGAATAAACAAGTAGGAAAATTATAGGAAAATAAAAGAAGGGAAATAAATGAACACTCTGCTTGCTTCCCTTCCAGCCTTGTGTAATATATTACGGCATTCATTTCGTCTCACGAAGTCTTTCTTTTCTCAAAGAACTATTCAATAAGGAGAGAAATTTTATATTTTTCATATACATTTCTCCAACTCTTTGATAGAACAAAAAGGGCACAATAGCAAAAGAAAACGTGTTAATCTGGTATCTCGAAGGTCAACTTCCTTCATGTACCAGTTACATATTCTTACTCCACTGGCACTTTTAGAATTCAGTGTGACTAACGGTTGTTCATGCTATACATCCATTTTTAAATTGCTCATTTCTTACAAATATCACTAAGTCCGTTAACATTTAGGTTTACTGTTGTCAGTTCCCACCAAAACTGATCTAAATGCAGAGCCTACACTGTTGACAGAGCAGCAGGCTGTTCCTTGTGAATCAAACGCTTTTGCAGTTCAAGAGATTGGTCCCAGCAGTCACATCATTATTTCTTGAGTTGCCCATTATGTGGTTAAAATTTACATAAATATTAGGTACACTCAGTCCCTCCCCTGTGGCTTTTCCAGAAGGACCACATTCCTGTATATTTATTAACCACTTTCAAAGCTTCTTGTTGTTATAACTTGCAGAAAGGAGAAAGTCAGAAATATAAAGAAGTCTTAGATTTATATAAATCAGGGCTGTGTTCATATAATCTTATGAAGATTTAATAAGTAAATTCATAACTGTACTCTAAAAGGCAGTTGGGGCAAGAGTAGCCTTCTCCATCTCTCATTCTGGAAAATATCCATGGTTCATTCCCCTCTCTCTGGTCATTACACACTTCTTCACCTCTGCCTTTATTTTTAGGGGTTACTCTCCCTCCTTGTCACCTTCCATCAGAGCCCTTGGCCTCTCTAACTTTTCTTCCTACTTTAAACTCCCCTCTTGATTTCTCTCCCATTTTTATTTTATCAGGACTTGCGACTTTCCTCTGCTTATTTTATGTTTCCATTTCTTGTGCTTATGGAGGCATCGATGCAAGGTTCATGAAGTTGTTTCCTGTTTCCTCCTGGGCCCACAGGAAGACCTTTCCATTGAGTGGGTCATGAGATGATGTATACATGAGGCACTGGAGGCAATGGTGATACTTGCCCCTTTCAGGCCTGGCCTCTTGAAAGTCCTGCAGAATCTTTCACCTTTATCCTCCATTTCTGGATTGGCCAGTTAGAGGGAATTTAGCAGTGTGGTTCAAGTCTCTGGAGGTCTCTGAGGCTTTAAGGGTTGATGTAAACCCCCAAAAGAAGGAGCCTGATTGAAAAAGAGCTACCTGAAACAGCTGTATGTTGGGGGACATCTGTGCTGGACTTTGTGTCAGCATAGAAACTTCTGTTGTGTTAAGCCACTGAGATTTGGGGCTGTTTGTTACAGCAGTTTGCCTGTATTGATTATGGCAGTAATCTTCTATGTGATCTTCAAGATTCAACTCAATCATCATCTCCTCTATAGAATCTTCCCTCTATGGACTCTAGAGCACCTTGACTTGCTATAAAGTGAAACAGCTTATTCAATTCTATGAAACTAATATTTGACCTCACCCCCTTCTTTGTTGAAGACAGCAGCTTTGTTTCTGGTTTTGACTGCAATGCCTGGCACAAAGCAGAAAGATGCTTAATAAATCTTGGCAGACATTGCCCCTCCTTATAAAGAAGGCATCACGAATGGGAGAATTTCTGGCACTGTGCCCCTTAGCGATGGAGTGGGGTTGGTGATAATTGAAGGTGTGGGGAGTATCAGCCACGTGACCTTCAACACCATCACCCATTCTGTTTATTACACAAGGAATGCTTTGTCATCATTCACTTCACAGGGAGTATAAATAAAGGCAAGTTTACATAACATAAATGGTTGTGCTTCTGTAATTATTCATTCAACAAGTATTTGTCTTTGCCTAAGTGTTGTTCTAGATACTAGGGGAAAAGAGGTGAACATGACAGATCAGGTCTCTGCCTTCACAAGTCTATTTTCTGAACCATTAGCATTAAGAGATTTCTGAAACTCACCTTTCCTTTACATGAATCATAGGGATGTTGATAAGTGTATGAAGCACAGCATGTCCCTTCTGGACAAAACGTAAAGACTAAGCACATGGTAGAGCCATTGGAATTCTAGGCACTATAAGTAAGGTGTCCATATAATTGCTCATATTCTATTTTCTGCTCTTCATTTGCAAGGACTTTATTATTTGATTACAGAGATCACACATAACTTTTAATTTTTCCACTTGCATTTCTTTCTTCTTTTAAATGTTTAAGAACTTCTTGAGGGTGAAGACTAAGTCTTAAATTTAGTTCAATAAACATTTATGGAATACAATGATCTATGTAATTTCTTTGAAAAAAAGATTGCAGATTTTCTAAATTCATTTTATACTACTTATAAATAATCTGTTAAATCTGCCCATTTCCTTTTTTGCTGCAAAAGTTTTTTTGTCCCAAGTTTCTTTTTCTCATTTTTCTTCCATACTTATTTCCCCAACATTATTTGAGTCCATATTTTTGAAAAATCATATCTTTCAATTAGTAAATTCAATCAAATGTTGAATGTCCAAGAGAAATTTTTTATATAAAGAAATTGTAAGAAGAATTCAATAATTTAATAATTCGTATTTGTTGTAAAGCAGAACATTTAAAAAAAAGCCAGGTTTGATGAAAATAGTAACATGTTTACATTTAGTTTCAATTCATTTCATTTTCCTAATGTAGGACTTCAAAATGAAGATTCAGTTGCCTACCCCCCAACCACTTTACCCACTTTGGGTGGAAAGGGAGATTAGAAAATGTGTGAGAGTTACTCATGCAGAGTGGTCTAGAGTGCTTCAAGGAGAGAGTTTGCACCCACTTTAGAAAGAGGAATTGGGAAGTCAGAGGAAAGGAAGAGAAAAAACCACCAGAAAGCAAAGGAACTCAGAGGCGTATACTTGATACTGCCCTGAATATACAAAAAATAGACTTGCCAGATTTGGCCAAGAAACAATAATAATAATAATAAAACTCACCAAAAAGGACAATCACAAAAAACAGGACGCCCAGGTAAATTTGAATTTCAAATAAACAGGAAATAAATTTTTTGATAACTATATCTCAACTATGGCCTTATGATGTTGCTGGAATCTGACAATTGCATGAGCCATACTTATACTAAAAATCTCCATTGTTTATCTGAAATTCCAATTTAACTAGGACTCTGTGTTTCATCTGGTGACTCTAATTAAAAAGCCACACAGTGAAAAAGTGAAGAAATGTTTTTGAAATCATTGGTGTATGTTCATGACTTACTTTCTGTCCAGAAAGAGGCCATCCAAAGGCCCATTTATCCTAGATGTTGTGAGCTAGAACAGAGGGTTCAGTATAACTTACATTTTATCCTATGGCTCATTTTATCCTTTGCTCCTGTGCTAAGGCATATATTATGTTAAAGAATCAAGAAGCGCCATAGAAAGAAATAATTGTTTGGTTTCTCAGAAGGGACCGATCTTGTTGGTGGCACTGCCTGGAGGCTAGGTTTTTTACAGACTCAAGGAGGACTTTCCAATGGGGGTGAAGAGCCCTGGCCCAGGCCAAAGGGGCTGGAGTGGGCAGAGGGGATGGGGTGAGCTGAGAATGAGTCCCCGTGGGTCAGAGGCCAGAGACAGAAATTGACTTCCTCTAGGAAATGCCTGGGGAAGGTTGGGGCACCAGATGGGCACCCTATGGCAGATATTTGCAACCTTGGCACTATTAACATTTTTGACCAGATAATTGTTGTGGGGCTGTCTTATGTTTACAGGATATTTGACATCATCCCAGGCTTCCAGCAAGCCAGGAGAGCTTGATTTTGGTATAAATCACTGTCAGTTTTTTTATTCAACATTAAGACAACAAACCAGGAAGAGAATGTCCACTCTTTCATTCTTGAGAAGATAATCAAGTCTCTAAGGATGAAATCCCAAGCAAGTGGACTGTGGGCATGGCTGACTTATCCATTGAAGCTAGTAATTTTTATCGTTGGGCCAAGTCTTATCTCCTAAATAAGTAGAAAAGATTTTGAAGTTTTATTAAAACAAGCAAGCAAACGACCAAACAAAATCCTTCTTTCAGTCAACTTCACCTCTCTGAAAGTTTTGTTTTTATAAAAAGAGTATTTTATCATTCAGATGCATTTTATTCAATAGATGTGCTTTGCAGACCAGATAGCCACCCCCTCCCCAACTCCTGCCATTGTTGGCTAGAGACAAAAGAATGCTGGTGACACAATGACCCACAGCACAACCATGGGTTATGGCCTGGAGTCTCTAGTCACAGGTGTTTCCACAGAGACAAGATTTTTGGTTTAAAAGCATCTTTGTTCCCAGATTTACTCTCTGGGTTCCTTTAGAGAAAAACTGCTTTGTGAAACAAATAAAAAACAAAAGTGGAGGCAGATAAAGGTCTGATACCACATCTCCACCACAATAAAGTGGCTAGAGTAAGAAAAATGGGATAAGTTATTCTAATTGTCACCAAGGGATTTAAACTGTGGCTAAGAGTCCTTCGTCTACCTTTTTAGACAAAGTAGGAAAAATCGAAGTTCCTTGATTCTTACATTTCCATTGCTGTTTTGAAATGTTCCATGTAAAGGATCATTCTCTCAGGTAAATGATAGAGTGGCTTCTAGATGGAGCGGCCAGGCACTGAGCTGGAGGCCAGGATGGAGCTGAGAAATCAATGACGAATGATTCTATACAAACTAGTGTGATGTTTTTTGTGGTGGACTCAACTGCGATCTTTTGTTTCATTGTTGATGGTGGAGATGGTGGTGGTTTTTCTGGGTATGGAATGGAATTTAGAGCTCTGTTTGGGTAAATGTCTTCAGCTTGCTCAAGAATAGACTAGGAAGTTTTAGAAGAGCAATGGAATAAAAATCTACACATAAAAAGAGCAATAAAAATGAAACTAGTCATCTTTAAAAACTAATCTCTTTTTCAGAGTTGGATTCTTTTTTATTTCTGTTAGAAAGTAAAAGAACTAATTATTATGAAAAAATCAGTTTTTTCCTAAAAATAGAATAAAACAATAGTTAAAGAGGACATTTCTACTTAATTTAGTAGAACTGACATTTTGGAATTTCCAAAGCTAGTGCATAAGAAGCCTTGCCAGTCTCTCTTGGAATGCTTGCTCTGGGGAAAGCCTGCCACGGTGCTGTGAGAAAGCCCAAGCTAGCCATGCTCAGAAACTGCATGGAGAAAGAGATGACTGACCCGCTCTAACACTCCCAGCCATCCCAGGCACCAACCTATATCTGGCAGCCACCATCTGAGATGAGATGACACTCTGGGCAAGAACCATCAGCTGAGCCCAGTCTACCCACAAAACCATAGAGATAATAACACATGTTTTTAAAGCCACTAAGTGTTGGGCGGTTTGTTGTACAGTAAAAGATGATTACTGATCTGTTCCTGAAAATAACGTTAACTTACAGATTTGGGGGTAATTTACAGATATCGGGGGCAACCAGAGAAAAAAGATACAGAGGTGGCTGAGAGCCACAGCTTTGCCACCAGGTTTCCTGGGGTCAACTCCATGGTTTCGAATCTTGGCCCCACCACCTTGACTAATTACTTGCCCTCTCAAAACCTCACCTTCTTACTTATAAAATGTGGATGATGATAATAATAGTACCTTTGAATGGTGGTTGTGCGGTACAAATAAATTCATGTAAAGAACCTAGCACACTGCTTGTCAAAAGGTACACACTAAATAAATTTCACCTGTTTTTATTATTAACTAAAATGGCCCATAGAAACCCAAAGGCTTTGGAGGAAAATAACCTGTTTACTTATTTAAATAAATGGTCTCTGTATTTGGATAATTGGCTCCACTGTTTCCAGTGGGCTGACCAACTCTTTGGAAAAGAATCATCTCTGAGATGGTAAACTAGGAAAAGGAGCAGACACATCTGAAGACCATTTTTAAGAAATGATGTTCTCTGTCTATGTGGGTGAAAAACTCAATGTTCCTTCTAAAAACCCACCAACAGAGAAGCAAACACAGACATGAGTCTTAAGGCGCCTATGGCAAAGTTAACTCTGCGGAGCCCTGGGTAATGTATACTGTACATTCCAGGAATGGTACTGCCTTGGAAATTTATTACGTGTAACATTTAATAAAGAGAAGAGTTTAACAAAATACCCTGGAGACCTGCGTTCTAATTGAGTATCTACTTTGATGTCTTAGAGCAAGTCACCGGAACTCTGTCTTTTATTTCCAACTACTATAAAACAGGATTATGACCACATTCAGTCAGAGCACCTTCAGACACTGAAAAATAGAGTGGGGGAGGCAGAAGACCTGAAAACGTGGATGCTTAAAAAAGAATGGCCAGAAATGTGCATGTTAATACCATTAGCATTATGACAGTCAATAGTCCCTCTGGGTTTAAGCTGGAGCAGACTGGGGGAAGGAGCATGATAATGTCCTAAGGCATGGAAACCTTCCAGGCTGTTACTTATTGATGCTGGAATGTTCAGAGACTAGAAAGGACCACCTTTTTATCTTCATAATGAAGTGGTATATATGATGTATAATGTATATAATATACCATATGGTCCATATACCACATATATGGTATATACCATGTGGTACATATAACATACCCAGGTATATGAACACTGGGGTATCTTTTAGAAAACTCCAATTGAACTTATACCCACCTGACTTTCATCAGACACAGGTCTTTAAAATCAATGAAGCCTGTGGTTGATACCTTCAAGAGGGCTTTGAAATTCACCCTATGAAAATTAAGCAACGAGAATTTTCCAGTGGGCAGGAAGGGCATGTCTGTTGCATGTCATAATGACATGGTGTCAACTGCATAGAACACTAGTCACATTTCACTGAGAGGGACCCCTTCCATTTTGGAAGAATGGCTACTCCAAAGCAATTATTGATAAATACTTGGCTTTTCTCTAGTATTTGTATTGAAATGCCTATCTCCTATGTCTTGGTTAGGCCTAAATTACCTTTACTAGCATTATAATTCATTGCAAATTTGGCACATTGTTTTGTAGACTCTCAAAGTCATATGTCTCCCCAAATGATACGTAAATTTAGAGGTCAACCGATATTGAGCTAGAGTTACTAAAAGGAACTTCCATTTAAAGATCTTATGAAGACAGTCACTGGAACCCCAAGTGGCTTCTGAGACTATTATAGAGACCCAGAGACGGGAAGGTCACTGAAGGCAGGGCCAGGCACTTGTCCTGTTCACAAGAGAAATCCCAGCACCTAGGTGGACAGTGCCCAGCATACAGCAGGTGCTCCGTAAATAGTTATTGAAAAGATGGTGACTTGAAGGCAGTGTTGGGCCAGAGATGCAGCTGTTTGGTGGCAGGTAGAGATATAAAAAATGTGTGACCTTCACAGGATCTTGTTTCACAAACAGTCAAGAAGGACCTAAGACAAAATAGGAGCTTCCATAGGGTCTCTGTTATGAGCTTCGGGTCAGGAAAGGGAGACTCTAAGGCAGAGAAATTGTGTTGACTGGCTCCTGGGGGCTGCTAGTTTAGGGCTCTGGTGTTTGTGAGGGGAGAGTTTCATCCTGAAGTTAAGAAATAAAGGGCATTGTTTCTTCTGGAATATGAGCAGCTCCAGAGTGACCTTGGGTGTGGGAGTTGATGACCACCGATGCCTAATGTATGTTATACTGAGCTTAGTGAAAAAAACAAGACCCCTCCAAATCTCCACATAGCAGTAAAGAAGCCTTTGTTTCCTAAATGGCCAAGTTAAGGTGGGAAATAGGGAGAGAGGGTATTTATAAAAGAAGACAGGCAGAGGACTTCATCATCGAGCCACCATCTTGGCTGGGCAAACAAGACACCCATCCCATAGTTCTTGTAGAAGAAATACATTATTTAACTATGGCAAAAAATGACCTTCTTCTTTAGTAGAGGTGAGGGGGCTGTTCGTAAAGGGCCAGATCGTAAAAGTTTTCAGCTTTGTAGGCTATATCTCTGTGGTGACTTCAACTCTGCATTGTAGCATGAAAGCAGCCATTGACAATACAAAAAACAATGTGAGGCTATGTTCCAATAAAACTTTATTTACAAAAATAGGCAGTGGGCCAGATCTGGACTGTAGTCTGGAGTTTGCCAACCTTTTGCCTAGACTCTTGCTATTCAAAGTGCACTCCATGGGCCAGCAATGCCAGAATCGCCTGGGAGCTTCTTAGCAATACAAAATCCTAGTTCGGGACGTCCTGAATCAGAATCTGCCTTCTAACAAGACCCAGGTGATGCACGGGCACATTACATGGTGAGCAGCACTGAGCTGAAAGATGTAGAGTTTCCTAAGGGACTTATTATCTTTTCCTCCCTTCATTATTCCTAAAATCTACTGGGCTGCATCTACCTTCCCTGTCCGTGTTCCACCAGATCAAATCTCAGGTAGGGCTGCTACCTTTTTTGGGGGGGGAGGGAAGGGGGGTTTCTTCTGAGTATATTACAAGAGTCTCATTTTCAGCTATTAAGAAATCTGTTCCGATCTAAATTGATACTTGATAGCAAATGCAATTCAAAGGTTCTCGGCTATCCCATTGCTCAGCCTGCCCAGTTTGGAAACCTTATTGAAGGTGGGAAAGGGACAGGATCTCTTTTCCTTGGTTCCATAGGGAGCGTTTCCCTTCTCCGAATGCCTGTAGCTTTTCTGCCTCTGCAGTGTCCAGCTGGCAGAGGGAGGGAGATCAGGGAGCGAAGGCTTCTACTGGTCTGATACTCTCACCATCTGTGGGGGCCCGTTTGGGCAGCCATCCGAAAGCTGGCTCTTTCTCATGTGGAATGTGGGGTACCATCCTGCTGCGGGACCTCATTCTCTTCTTTGATCCCCGATTCCAGCCATTCTCTCTCTAGCTTACCTGTGACCATGCGCCTCTCACGGCCACTTCGTGTTGGAGTCACCACACTCTGGCCGTCATGTCCAAGGGCAGATTACTCTGGCGCAGCTAGTGATGCTTCAGCATCACTCTATTTGCCTCAGAAAAACTCAGCCCCTTTTCCCACTGAGCTCTGGAGGTGTAGGTTGTGCCAACCGCAGCCTCTGACTTCTAATCTTTAAACTTGCCCAGCAAGAGCAGGGTCAGGCACCAGTCTCTGTGGCCCAAATACTGGGACGGGGGAAAGAACAGAGGTTCAGAGGCTGGCTTCTACCCTTGCAAGAGGGAGAGAGCATTCTGATTGTTTTCCCGAAGCGGGGCGGGGGAGAGCAAACTCGGGGCCCTCTCCTCTCTTTCTGAGTGCAGCTCTCATCTCTCAGTGCCTGGACTCCCCTCATGTTCAGGCAGATGATGAGCAATAAGTGAGGGTCACAGGGTCACTTTTGAGCGCTCAGCAAATCCATGGGCGGTCTAGCATCATCTATTGTCTTCAGCTTTGGGCCCCAGCCAGAGTTCCAGACAGGGAAATTCCCATGAAACAGCCTGTTAAAGTGAGTTAATTTTAGTCCCTTTACACAGAGGACAGCTGCACTTAGTGAAGTTAGGTGACTGGCACGGAGTTCCTGTTTAGCATGGGGCGAGCCGAAGATCTACACCTTTGACTCCAAGACCAGGCTCTTCCTCTCCCAAAGCTTATTTTAGAGACACTTTCTTCCAATCTTTCCCTTTACACAGAAGCAAATGAGCTCAGAGGTACAAGTGAAGTTGCTTAATTGCCAGCTAAGAAACTTGCCATTACAGTCTCTTCATTTTTTTCCCCTGTGGGATGAAATATTCAACAACGGATAAATAAGGAGAAATTTTAAAAATTCAATCGCAAAAAATGTCTGCCTTGCATATATTTTATTTGTCATGAAACCAGGAGTGAATTGACAGGGAAAATTTTTACTCTGTGAGAAAAAACAGGTCTCTGAATAGAATATATGAAATGATTCCAATTTTGTTTTAAAAATATACTCACACGCGTATAAAAGTGCCTGGAATAACACATCATGTGGTATTGTTCTCGTTGGTTTCTAGGAGGCTGGTCACGAGCTCTTCCATATGTCTACTTATTTTGTGTTCCTCTTAGTGTTGGAGATTTATTCCAATGCTCATGTTACTTTTATAATAAGGAATGAGGCACATATTTGTTTTGACAAAATGTAGAAAGGAGGGCTGTTTGTTTTTTGCTTTTGTTACTATCAGTTTTCCATTCTCTATAATTTCGGCATCAACATAGAGGAGAGCTATAATCAGCTTTTAGAATTTGGGCAAATCCTCTTACCTGGGATCCATAATCTATGACATGTCAAAGAGACAACTGTAAATTTGATGAAATATGATTTTCAGGGACATGTGTGATTTCAGGAAAAATGATTCACCAAAAAAAAAAAAAATCACTTCGGGGAGGAAAAAAGCCCCAAGTATGCTTAGGTGAGTTTAGTATTTGTGTTGATTTTGTGATTGGCAGGGCCCCGAGGATTGGAATCTGCTATGTGTACAATGAAGTTGCCAGGAGCCTGATCCGCCTTCACCTTTGATCTGCAGAGGTCAAGATTGCAACTGGGAAGTTTGTTGATTCTCTTGTTGATTTATTTCTTGGTTTCCTGATGGCCAGTTGGAAAAATCACAAACTCAGTCCTAAACCCACAAACTCTATTCAAATTGCCATATTGAATACTTTCAGATGACAATCCGACTTGGCCATCGTAAACTTGAGGTGGGTGAGCCCCTGTAATATTGAGGGGCAAGGACACCCCATCGCATTACCAGTTACGAGTGCTTTTCTGCATATGTCCCACCCCTCCCCACGTACCCTTGGCTTTAGCTTATCCTAGCTGGAGGAAATCCACCTCATTCACCACTCCCAGCTCCTCCACGCTGCCACCCACCGACAGCCCTACTTTCAACCTCCCATCCCAAGTAGGAAGTAGTTCATCCTTCCTTTGTGGTTTTTCATACTTGTGGCTATTTATTTGCATGTCTTACCTCCCCTATAATGTACACTCCTTGAGTTTGGGGACTATGTGTCAGTAATCATTGGGTTGCCCAAATAGCTTGGTAGAGGGTCTGGCATAAAATACACATCCTTCCCTTCCCCCTCTCCTCACTTCTTATTTCCTACTTCTCAAGGCGACAGCCCTAACTGACTGTTTGGAAGTTGACCTTCCATGCCTCTAGGTTTTATGCTTATAGCACCACTTCTTAATTTCTTAATGTCTCACTTTCTACAGTATCCATTGGCTTCCCGAGGATTGAGCTCTCGTTCATGTCACCACCTCGTTGCCTCCACCACACACGTGCACACCTCTTATCCTCCCGTCCTGAAAATATAGCCATTCTATAACTGGTCGTATCAAGATTCAGAGTTTGCATGACCTTCACGAGGTGATGCTATTAACAACTGAGGCAGCCCAACTCTTTCTTCTCTCTGGAGGTAGAAATAGTCTTTTTTGTTTTTCTGGTTTGCTTAGTTTTCTAGGTACATATCAGACGCATTCTCAAGCACTACCTTGGTTTTATATCTTTCCTCTCGTTGCATTCAAACACATCAAGAAGTTTATCCAAGTTTTTTGAGAAGGTGCATGTCTTTACCCTTTACTGATAGCTTTGCCTGGCTATGGAATTTTATGCCAAGTATCATTTTCCCTCAGAAATCTGAAGGCATTGCTTTAGTTTCTTTCAGCTTCTGGTGTTGCTGTCGGGAAGTTCAATGCCATTCTGATTCTTGATCCTTCGTGTGAAAATGTGTCCTTTTTCCTCCCTCTCTTTGTATACTTTGACCATCTTCTCTCGGTGCTTAGTGGTCTTACATTTCCTGAGGCGATGCCTTGGTGAGTCCATCATCAAGCATTGTGTTGGAAACGCTGTGGGGAACTTTTTCAAATTGGAAAATCAAGCCTCTCATTTCCGGGAAATTTTCTTGAATTATTAATTTCATAACTTCTAACTCTCTGTTTTCATCTCTACTTTATAACCGCTATTATTTGAATTTTGTGTCGAATGTTTTGCATCCCATTCCCTTCATTATTTTATTCTTTTCCCATTTTCTTTAATTTTGCCATTTTGTGACAATGTCCTCGATTTTCCTTCCAATACTTAAAGTCCACATTTTTAATTGGATTATTTGAGGGTTTTTTTTGTTTTGTTTTATGTTTAGTTGTATGAGTTCTGTATATATTTTGGATATTATCCCCTTTTTGGATAAATCATTTGCAAAGATCTTCTTCCACTCAGTAGGTTGCCTTTTTCATTTTGCTGATGGTTTCCTTTGCTGTGCCAAAGCTTTCTAGTTTGATGTAGTCCTATTTGTTTATTTTTGCTTTTGTTGCCTTTGCCCAAGAAGACGTATCCAAAAAATATATAGCTAAGACTGATATCAAAAAGGTTACTGCCTATTTTTCTTCTAGGATTTTTATAGTTTCAGGTCTTACATTCAAGTCTTCAATCCATTTTGAGCTTTTTTTTGTATATGGTGTCAGATAGTGATCCAGTTTCATTATTTTGCCTATAGCTGTCCAGTTTTCCCAACATTGCTTATTGAAGACACTGCCTTTCCCCCATTGTGTATTCTTGCCTCCTTTGTTAGAAACTAATTAACCGTATATTTATGGGTTTCTTTCTGGACTCACTATCCGGTTCCATTGATCTCTGCATCTGTGTTTGTGCCGGTATCATGCTGTTTTGATTATGATGGCTTTGTAGTATAGTTGGATATCAGGGAGCATGATACCTTTGACATTGTTCTTTTTCAATATGACTTTGGCTACTCGAGGTCTTTTTTTGGTTCCATACAAATTTTAGGACGATTTGTTCTAGCTCTGGGAAATAATGGTTCCACTAATCCTCCTGTTATTATCTCTATATTTGCACTTTTTTGCTGCGGTCCCTGAGCCAATCGATTCCTGAGCCTTGGTGGCAGGGGTCCATAATACTGATTTTTCCCTTGGCTTTCTCCATTGCTGATTTAGGTTTTTACTTTCTTGGGTCTGCTAAATGAATTATCATATCCATCTGCTCACCAGCTGCTGAAATTTTGTTCCTATTATCATCTCTCTTTTCTTCGTTGTCCTGGGTTTCTGTCTTTTGTTTTGTAAATGTATGTATAGTCATGGGAGTTAAGAAAGAGATTTCAGGAAGGGAAATAGGTACATGTGTATTCTAATTCACTGTCTTTAATGCGAAGCTGACTCAATCATTTTTAAGTTGTAGAAATGCGATATATAATATAATATTTTGGGGAAGCACAGTTAGGGAGCTGCCTTATATGAGGCTGATAGGAAGGAGTAATGGCTAATATGTGCATTCAACCCACATGTTTAAGTGCGAGTGCCCACTCAATGGATATATGTTGCATCAATGTTGGTTATTTTGCACCATACTTTTATACTAGCTTGAGTAATTTAAGCCTATTTAAGTATTCTCAAGACCAACCAATATGTCATGTTTCCACTAAATTATGTTGTTGACATCCAAAGAACTTAAAACAGAGGTGGGTGTGAGAAAGAAGCCTATTAGTTGCTTCCCACCTTGTCTCTATGATAGCATCTTTAATGGATAAGTTGCTCTTTCCTTTAGGATGTGGCTTATACTGGTGTGATATTTGTCCTGTCTCATGTTCCGTGTTTGGGTCATGAGGGTCTGTCCTCATCTTTCCTGCCTGAGGAAAGCAGAGAAGGAAAATTGGGTCTCAGGGAAATATGTGAATATGGTGGATGTAACACCTCAATGCCAGTGGCCTTGGCTTCAGACCTTTGCCTGCTCTCTGTGCCCCACCCCCTCTCCTATCTATTACGAAAAGGATGGGGTGGTTCTTCACTGGCCTCTCCCTTTCACAGCTTCAGATTTTATCTTCTCCTTGGTTTAGTGTCTCCTCAGGCCGGTCAAAGGAGTGGGGGAGAGAAGGGTGCATCTATTTACTGTAATGCAACCGCTCTATCTAACTTAGAGAGACAAATTCAGCAAATTATAGTAGTCTTCTGACTAGGTTATGCTGACTGGTACAAAGTTATAACTGGTGTGGAATATCCTTTATGCCCCAGTGTCCTCACTGCCTGAATCGTAAATATGATTAGTTTGACTCTTAACCTTTCTTCTTCCAAAAAACAGAAAAAAAATTGTAGGAAAGTTCTTTTACAGACTTTCCTCATCTTCTGAGATTATGTAATCCCAAACAGAACTTTAAGTAAACTCCTATTAATCTTTTTATAAAGCGTTTCTCACATGATTGTAGCTTAAGTAATGCAAATATTATGGATGTTATTCATGCTGTCACAAACATTCTAATTCTTCTCTCTTCGCTGGCATGCCATAAGATTTCATACCTCTGACTTCCCTGAAGGTAGGTTTGGCCAGATAACTTGCCCTGGTTAAAAATATGGGAGGAGAATGTTTAAGAGTCAGTGTATAATTCTTTTGCCCTTTGCCTACCTGTTTATTATGAAAGACTGTCCAGATGGAGTTCCATCAGCCTGGCTCCCTGAATGGGTGCAATGAGCCTGTACAAACTTATGTTGGACATATAATACAAGAGAGAATGAGATTTTGGGGGGTGGCAAAGCACTGAGATGTGGAGGCTGTTTGTTACTACAGTACAATCTAGTCTTTACTAACTGATACAAACTTGACATTTGATGGAGTTTGCATAATTCAGAAAAGTTCATAATATTTTCCAGTGAATGCATGCGCGCGCGCGCGCGCGCGTGTGTGTGTGTGTGTGGGCATATATCTCAGCAAGCAAATACATGATGGAAGTTGTTGAAGTTTCTGGAGACCTGTATACTTTGGCCTACCTTGAAAGTGGTTTTAAAATTTTCACAACAATGGAAGATGTTGAAAAATGTCAATAAAGAACTCAAGCCAATAATGGTGGAAGTTTAGCGATATGGCGCTTTTTTTATCGGCAGCAGCAATGTGAAAAAATTCCAATGGCATACCCGTTACTTTTCAGCCATGTTAAACAGCACAAATTTGGTAAATCAGGCAAATGAAATAAAAACAAATAGCTGGAAGCATTTTTCAGCAAATGCTGTACCATCATGTTGCTGCTCAGTATAAGGCATAAGGTTATGGCGTATTGCATTTACAGCAGCAGCATTTCTGGCAGTCAATACTGAAGGCCGCAAGGGTTTTTAGATAAAGTCCATAATATAGCTTTTGTTTCTCTCTTCTTTGTTTCATTCTATGTTGCCGGTTTTGGCTTATTGCTAGTGGTACTATGGCTTTTAAGCAAACAAAGGCTCAGCATGCTGCTATGCTATATATTCTTGGGCCAGCAGGTAAGTTCTAGTTCTTTTTATAATTTTTGAATACTACAAATTGTAGAGAAGGGCATTTTCATATATGGCTTAATGTGGTGTACGTACTAAGCAGAAAGCTGAGTGCTCGCTGTTCCCAGCGGCAAAATTTTATCAAAGGCAGTTTTCTACTTCTGGCCAAGTAATGGCCAGTTTCTTTTGAAGTATGCAGGTTGTGTAAGGTTGCTTTGGCATATATAAGGGTTAAGGCAGGCCAAGCAGTAGAATTTTTTGGCCTTTGGTATTTTTTTTCTGTGGTAGAATATAAGTATATTGCAAAATGGCTTTGCTTCAGTGCTGCTAAGTATTTGCTGTGTGTACTACGCCTACGGTCACGCCAGCCATTGGGTTTTCACCGAAATCTACTTTCTTTGCTTTCTTTCTTCACCCCTGACAACCACCATTCTACTTTGTCTCAATGAATTTGACCACTCCAGGTACCTCATATAAGTGGACTCGTACAGTATTTGTCCTTTTGTGACTGGCTTATTTCACTTAGCATAATGTCTTTGGGGTTCATCTACATTGTAGCATGTGTCAGAATTTCCTTCCTTTTTAAGAATGAGTAAATTCCATTGAGTATATAAACCACATTTTGTTTATCCATATTTCCACTGATGGAGACTCGAGTTGCTTTCACCTTTTAGCTATTGTGAATAATGTTGCTATGAACATGGGTATACAAATGTCTATTCGAGTCTCTGTTTTCAATTCTTTTGAGTATATACCCAGAAGTGGATATGGTAATTCTATTTTTAATTTTTGAGGAACTGCCATACTGCTTTCCATCACAGCTGCACCATTTTACATTCCCAATAGCAGTGCACAAGGGTTCCGATTTCTCCATGTGCTAGTCAACTCTTGTTATTTTCTGTTTTTATTTATTTATTTATTTATTTATTTATTTATAATGGCCATCCTAATGGGTATGAAGTGGTGTCTCATTGTGGTTTTGATTTGCATCTCCTTAATGATTAGTGATGTTGAGCACCTTTTCATATGTTTTTTGGCCATTTGTATATCTTTGGGGAAATGTCTATTCAAGTCTTGCCAATTTTTAAATTGTTTTTGTTGTTGTTAAGTTGTAGAAGTTCTTCATATATTCTGGATATTAACCCTTTGTTAGATGATTTGCAAATATTTTTTTCCCATTTTGTGGGTTGCCTTTTCACTTTGTTGGTCATGTCTTTCAATGCACACAACTTTTAAATTTTGATATAGTTTATTTTTTCAGTGTCAGATCCAAGAAATCACTGCCAAATTTAATGTCATGAAGTTTTCCTCCCATGTTTTCTTCTAAGAGCTTTATAGTTTTAGCTCTTATGTTTACATGTCTTTGATCCATTTGAGTTAATTTTTGTATATGATGTAAGGTAAAGGTTCGTCTTCATTCTTTTGCATATGGACATCCAGTTTTCCCAACATCATTTATTGAAAAGACTGTCTTTTCCCCATTGAATAATCTTGACACTCTTCAAAATTCATTTGACCATATACGCGAGAGTTTATTTTTGGGCTCTCTATTCAATTCCATTGATCTGTATGTCTGTCTTTATGCTAATACCATACTGTTTTGAGTAGTGTAGCTTTGTAATGAGTTTTGAAATCAGAGAGTGTGAGACTTCCAAATTTGTTCCTCTTTTTAAGAAAATTATTTTGTCTGTGTGGGGTTCCTTGAGATTCCATATTAATTTTAGGGCGGATTTTTCATTTCTTGAAAAAACATTGGTGGGATTTTGATAGGAATTACATTGAATCTGTAGATTAGTTTGGGTAATATGGACATCTTAATAATATCAAGTCTTTCAATCCACGAACACAGGATGTCTTTCCATTTATTTGCTTCTTCTTTAATTTTTTTCTGCAATGTTTTATTATTTTCAGCGTAAAAGTCTTTCACCTCCTTGGTTAAGTTTATTCCTTTTTTTTTTCTTTTTCTTTTCGATGCTATTATAAAGGGAACTAAAAAAAATATTTTCCCGGATTGTTCATTGTCAGCATATAGAAACACAACTGATTTTTGCATGCTGATTTTGTACTGGAAAACATTGCTGAATTTGTTTATTAGTTCTAACAATTTTGAGGGGAATGTTTAGAATTTTCTATACATAAGATCATGTCATCTGTGAAGAGATAGTTAGTTCTTCCTTTCCGATGGACATCTTTTCTTTTATTTTGGATGTCTTTTATTTCTTTCTTGCCTAATTGTTCCGGCTAGAACTTTTTGTACTATGTTGAATAGAAATGGTAAAAGTGGGCATCCTTGTCTTGTTTCTGATGTTAGAGGAAAAATTTTAGTCTTTCACCATCGAGTATGATGTTAGCTGTGAGTTTTTTAATATATGGCCTTTATTATGTTGAAATTGTTTCCTTCTAGTCCTAGGTTTTTTAGTGTTTTTTAAATCATAAAAGTGTGTTGAATTTTGTGAAATGCTCTTTCTGCATCAATAGAGATCATCATGTAGGTTTTTTATTAATGTGATGTATTACACTGATTTCATATCTTTTCAAAACATAGGGTTAAAAATATTCTCAAATAAAATCTAAGCTAAAGAGATCTTTGATGGGTCACTTCATTGCTAGCTGTGCATGTAAACATGGCCTCTCCACTCTTATTTCTAAGACGTCCCCTTGACTTCCTAGGCTTCTATTTTTTGCTCCTCATTTTCCTTGTGGTCTCCTAATGAAAATATATGTTGCAAGTGTAGAAATATTTACCTCTTGAGGAAGATTCAAATCTACAACCCTACAATCATAGGTGGCTAAAACTGAAAAAGACTTCAGAGTTTATTTTGTTTACTTGTCACAAGGACACAGAGCTTGCTTTTTAAATATAAGTGTACTATTGAAGTATATTTCAATGGTCTATGTTTCATATCTCATTATGTGTTTAAGGTTTGGTTCATACATAAGAACAGAGAGAAAAGTCATTACATATATAGGACTAGCTATGAGTAGATTCAAAACTATGTAACTTTAGCTAGAATATGTCTTCTCAGTTTTACTTTTGCGAAAGCAATTTGATTATTTTTATACAACAGTATGCTAATCAAAAAAGAACAATTTACTAAAAAAGTTTCACTTACATTATCTCATTGAGTCCTTAAAACAACTCGGTGGGGTAGATATTATAATTCCCAATAGACATATACAAATCAAAAGAGTGATTAAAAAATAGTGGTCAAAAAGACATGTAGAGAATTCTAGAGAGAAGGGATGTGATTAGAGCTTGGGAAAGAAGTTAGAAATTTAAGTTGTTATGTTCTGCAGAAAATAAGGATTAAAAATTTAGATGTAAACAAAAGTTTTAAGAGATTTATTAGTTGAGTCTATGAAAGGCTGTGAGTCCATGATGAATACACATAAAGAATCGAAAAAATATAATAAAAAATAAATATGACAATAATGGGAAATATTCCATTCTATATTAATTTTATTACATAAGGGAGTATTGACGTAAAAAGGTATTCTGTACTTCCATTAAGCATGGGCTTGCTTATAAAGTATCATTTAAGTTTCTTCCCTGTCTTTAGTGGAAAAGGCCAGATGTAGGGAATTCTAAGTAAGCCAAATATTTCCAGAAAAAGTTAGGACTAGACCAAGAAAGATGGACTGATTGGCTCTGATGCCACACTCAATAACCAGATAAAAGAAGATATAAAAAAAAACAAAAAACACCCCCCCAAAATTTATAATCTAATACTGACTTCATTCTTATGAACGGGATTTGTCTTGGTAATATGAGAGGGTTTTTGAAGTATTTGAGACAATAAGAAATAATGCATTTTGCATTTAAAAGGTAATTATTATTACTGTAATTATAAAACTCACAGATGAGCAATCCCATTTGCTCCAGGAGAATCAGCTGTTGGGGTCAGCTGTTAAAGTTGATGCAAAGAGGCTCCAGTACAGGAATGGGTCCACCCTGCATTTAGGAGAAGATCGAGAACTGTAAATCTCTGAAAGCAAATCTTAAAAAAAAATCAAAATGGAGAAAATTGAAACAAGAAGCCAAAGGGATGGTTTGTAAATGAGCTGCTGATATGCTAGGGGTTGCTCCTACTCTCACCCAGAAAATTCAAATAAACAGGTTTTATTTATGATGGCAGAGCCAGGATGATGTTGCCAGAATGCAGAAGGGGTGGGCTGCATGGAGATTGTCTTTAAAATGTCAGCATTTTGCCTGCGTGCCATCAGTGCTGGTGGAGAGAGATAGTGTTCTCACCATCCATCAGAAACTCTGCTTCAAGGAAAGTCAAGAACTTGACCTTGTGGGCACATCATCAAGGTATGCATACCTGGATGCTCGGTCTGAGCTACAAGCTGGCCTCTCTCCCTAAACCAAGGGTTCCCATCTTTCTTTGGGAGAATATCTACGCATACCCCAAAGCAACAGGAATTTACTCTGGCAAGGGACTCCATTGGAAGCAGAGAAATTAGAATTTCCTGGGAACATATGTACCAGGTAAACGCCTCCCATCCTACTTGGGAGGAATTGCTTCTCCCTGTTGAGAATCTCACTTCTCAGCGACTTAATTGCAAGGGGTTCAACTTTTGCAACAGTAAAAGTAATACTCCATGAAACAGCACAAAGGATCTGGTTTCCAAAAGGAACTTTTTATACGAATTTAAAGAATTTAAAATAGGGATATTGTGATTTCAGGGATTAAAGTGGACTAATTAAATCATCTTACAGGCTACATTCTGAAGTCCCTAGTTTCTCGGTGTAGATAAAACAATTCCACCAAATTCAGTTAAACTCCTGAATGACATAACTATTGTCAATGAAAACAATTAACTTGAAGAGAGCTGTTTTGCATTTTATTAATCTGGGAATTAAGTAAAATGTGTGAAATGCCAGTGAGTCAAAGCAGCAAGCTAATTTTTCCTGTAATGTGCCTATGCTAACGATGACAAATAAATTTTATGTTTTGTGTCAAATACAGTTGATTTCCATAACCGTGTTGGGCAAGATGCTGAGCCGTACCCTCGCCCAGGGAAAGAGGGCTATAAAATGAAAGTAAAAATGTCTGTCCTGGGCACCTGCATGCATTCCCACACCATGCTAGGGGTCCTTTTCTGTGAAGTAATTAGAAATTATACTTCCTATGCTTGAATAGCTTCCAATCTGGTTTGGGAATTGAGACACAAAAAGGTGAGGAAATAGGACATTTCTCAGGCAATATAGACACTTGCAGAAAGCTCTCCTGTGCCCCTCTTGTGGGACTAATTGCTCCTTTTTTGTTACTCCATTAGCATTTTATGGGTACCATCCCATGACTACTGCTTTTATTGTTGTTCTTACATGATTATTGCTCCCCTGTCCGTTTATAATACCCTTGAGGGCAGTGACGGCACTCCATTCCCCCTCAGAGACCTCAGTGCCCTGGTCTGTGCTTCCTGACAAGAGGATGAGCGTTTGAAGAGGGTTAAAGGAAATCCGATGAACGGGAGGGGGGTTATAAATATCAGGCTTTGCTCTCAGTTACCAGGCCCTTCTTGTTCCCCAGCCCCCCACCTCCTGGTTTTCTGGGTCTTTTTCTACATCCATTTCATTGAGTCTCTCAGCTATACTTCCAAATAAATTCTTCTTTTCTTTAAGATCCTTAGAGCTGATTTTCTATAGCTCGAAACCAAGCACCTTCACTGGGACATTCATCCACAAATACCTGGCTTTTTCTCCCTTCATGCCTTTGCTGCCATCACCCTCCTTCTTCTGTGATGCGGGTCAATGAAGGCGATGTAATATAAAGCCAATGAGAACTGCCAGTGCATGGGATTTCCAGGTGGTCGACCACGTGATTAAATTCTAGCTCTGCCGCCTCCTGTTGGTCCTTGGACAGGTGGAACTCTCCTGCCAGACATCCAGCTGCCCAGGATGAAGTGGACACAATGTCTACCTCAGGAAGTTGCTACGAGGGTCAAGGCAGATAATATATGCCAGGCATATAGCTCAGCCAGTACCGGTTCTCAAGCTCCCTATTTCCCTTACTTAATTTGCAATAATTGTATCAGTGCCTGTGTATCTTGGATATTGTGATCATTTAAATCCTCTATTATCTATCTTCTTAGATGCTGATGCCTTATTTCCCTCATTACGGGGCAAAAGCCTGACCACCCCACCTCAGCCTCTGCAGAGTGTTCTGTCCACAGCAGGTGCTCAATATATACATATAGAGTGAGAGAATGCTTGCGATGCATTCACAGCCATAGAGTGGGCTCATCTTGCTTTACTTCCTTAGCATCGTCTGCCTATTGTCCATGGTCTTGCTGACTGGTCAGATCTGCGGTCCCACTTCTTCTCCAGGCTACTAGCGCTAACACTGGACAGATCAGGACTGATGTCAGGGTTTCCCTGGTGCAGATCTTTGCATAACGACTCTGGACAGTGTCAATGACCTTCAGCCAAAGACCCCTAGGAGCAAACCTGGAGTTGAACAAGTTGGGTTCCTTACTTGCAGAGAGGGAGAACATATACCTTGGGGACCAGTGAGGCATCTCGGTAAGAGGATGCTAGAAAAGACTGGTGCAGAAAACAGTTTACAAAGCAGGCCTGAGACTGCTGTCCTTTCAAAGGCCTGTTTGCAAGGCTGGCTTGGCTTTCACCTGGGAATCTGGACTCCAAGGATGTTCCTGCTCTTCCTTAACTGATAAGAGGGGCTCACTGTGCTTAAACTGTCTAAGCAAACACTGTGGTTTATTCTGAACATCTGCTTTTCTTCTGGAAGTCTGGAATTTTGGTACATGGTAGGCAGGGAGTACCTA